>NC_069125.1:59865378-60188263 GCF_026914265.1 Mya arenaria | reverse complement strand
TGATAGACAAGAGCGCAGTGTTGCAAATGCCAAACCTTGTTTGTTGAACAAGGCCATCACTTGACAATTATTAAAGCTACCAGTAGGCAAAACGTTGGTTGATTGGTACTTTTTGGCGCATGCGCACTGCTATTGAAATTTTCAGCATAAATAAACGGTGACTTTATAAAAAGAGATCAACTTTTAATATTTCATTAAAAATGATCTTTACCAGACATGTGAACCTTTGGCAAAGACAGAGAGGTAGATTTAGGTCTCAAAAGCGGTAGTTTGGGTTTAAAAGCGGTAGAATTTCTAATATTTTCAGTTAAAAACAATGTAAACAAAAACTTTATATTTGTTGCTATTTTTAGATTTACCTATTGGAAAGTGTTCCAACCTACAGAAATTTTTAGGGCCTGATTGATAAAATTAGGAATGCAAATTAATAGCAAAATTAATGTTCGAATATTTGGTATATATTTGATCGAATATTTGATTTCCAAAATAAATATTTTAGCAGTTGTTGTAACTAATATTACTAGCTATAAACCAAGATTTATTTATTATTGTATGTCAAATATGTTCAGTGTTTTCCATAACCTCGACAAGGGTCTAACAATAAACACCAATAAATTGAAACGATAGACACTTATTAAACTGGTTATAGTCAAGCGCTTCAATGTTTGCAGATATCTGCCTGAGTTTGTTTGTTCGCTCTACATATGTATTATGTACAACCTTTTTAAGCAATACAAACCTTGTTAGTTAAACTATCTAAGAATGTTTCGAGATCAGATATTTTCAAGCAAGACTTTCAGCATATTACATCATCATGTCGATTTGAGTGATATTGCACAGCTTAAATGGCGGGCAAGACAAAACTTTGTTGTGAAGTTGATTCCTTAAATCCTAAATTGCCATGGCAATTTAAGTGTACTGAAAATCATTCAAACTTTGATGCCACTTGTCTTATAGCCAGTTATTGTACAATTATGGTGACAATTTATTTTATAGTACCCAAAAAATTGCAACAATTGGTCCCTAATTAATAGCATATTGTCATCCCCTTTATGCTTCTGGCACCAATCTTTGTAAAAACAAGTCAAAAGAACTTTATACACAACAACACAGCTGATTTTGACATTTGAATATCAACGTTCGATCAAATATTCCTTTGCACCCCTAATAAAAGCCAGGCCTTTCATTTCTAACCTTCAAACTGAAAAGTGAAAATCCAAGAACTGTATGGTCTGAGAACTATTTACCTACTGGTATGGATCTTGTTTTACAAATGCATATTTCCACTGCAACATGTGTTTGACTTATGTGGCCATTGCGAACAACATTGTTGTCAATGACAAAGACACCAAGGCTCTGACAACACTTTAACCTTTTTCTTTAAAGGCATTGCATAGTGAAAATGTGTTTTCTGTGTTTTAATTTATCCATTTGAAGAAATTGCATGTAAACATTTCCACAGATACAATGCATGTTAATGCAAATGTAAAAAAAAGAAAGAAAAACATTGGCCCGGCAAAAGACAAAATCGAAAAAAATGTCAAGGTAAACTGAACATGTGTACATGGTATTCCATAATAACATGGACTATCATTTAACAAACATACCGGCTTCATCTTCTTTCTTGATTTGTCCTTCAATCTCTCCTAAATATAATAGTGAATACATAAATAAAACTTTCAAGCTGAACAGTCTCTCTGTACTCTACATGCTTTGAATGACAGAAATGCATGAACCACCACATAAAATAGCAAATATGAAATGTGAAATCATGACAGCAAAAACCATCAATATATGAAAAAAACTAGAGCTGTCACAGGAGTGACGAATACCCCCAAATGCCGCCTGGACACAGGAATGGCAAACCATTCCTTTGAATAGAGGCCATAACTCCAAGGTTACTGCACACTGCATCTTCTTTTATCATGCATGTACTGTTTGTTCGGAAACCGTTTTTCTATTTTCGTAACAGTGCACAAAAACCTTTACTCCACTGGCCCAATTTTCAATCACAAGCATTGTCTTCACAGAGGCTGCCTATACAGCAAGTTTCATCACAATATCTCATGCCCAATTAAAGTTACGAAGCAGAAACCATTTTTCTATTTTTAGTAACATTACAGTGACCTTGACCTTGGCCCCACCAGCCCCAATATCGAACTTGACCTGTATCTTCTGATGTTACACCTGTGTACCAAAAAATGTTCAAATCTGTCAAGCCTTTCATGAGTTATCGTCCGGAAACCATTTTTCTATTTTTAGTAACAGTGACCTTGACCCCACCAGCCCCAATATCGAACTTGATCTGTATCTTCTGATGTTACACCTGTGTACCAAAAATTGTTCAAATCCGTTTAGCCTTTCATGAGTTATCGTCCAGAAACCAATTTTCTTTTTTTAGTAACAGTGACCTTGACCTTGGCCCCACCAGCCCCAATATCGAACTTGACCTGTATCTTCAGATGTTACACCTGTGTACCAAAAAAAATTCAAATCTGTCATGCCTTTCAGGAGTTATCGTCCGGAAACCGTTTTTCTATTTTTAGTAACAGTAACCTTGACCTTGGCCCCACAAGCCACAATATTGAACTTGACCTGTATCTTCTGATGTTACACCTGTGTACCAAAATTTTTTCAAATCTGTCTAGCCTTTCATGAATTATCGTCCGGAAACCATGAAAACCGAAAGACAGACCGACCGACCGACAGACCGACCGACCGACCGACAAGCTCACTCCTATATACCACCTCAAACTTTGTTTGTGGGGGTATAACAATAGCACTGCACCTAAAATTATTCTACGATGTTCATGAGCACCAGGGGTACAACATGTTTTAATGTGTGTATCATAAATATCGTTTGACAATTTTGTGGTCTAAAGCCATCAATAAACCACCCAGTTCCCTCAAGGACTTTGTGAACAATTGTGTGAGCAAATTTCCATGTTTATTTTACATTCTTCCAATGCCTGGTCAATTTTCGTCAAACAAGCTTAAATAATTAACTAAATTTAGACTGCTTACTCCTAAAAATGACTGACCCATCACTTACAGACCGTGGGTCTTGCAAACAACATCATAATACAGAATTGCGAAGTAATTTAAAATTCAGCTAATGCTTGACCAAATTCATTTAGATGTGATCATACAGATACAACAAGGTTTTGACCACTAGTCATTGACATCTATGTTCAGCTAATCACTATGGGGATCGACACCAAGCAGAGGGCATAATCTTCTTCTCATTTACTATCCGTCAATACACTTGATCCCATGATGACAGATGCATTTGACTTACGAAAAGCTAGGAAACATGTTTAATTGTCCAAAGAAAAAAACAATTTTTTTATTGAACATTCAGAACTATCAGAAGTGCTACAGGCTTTGCAATATCAAATCTGTTGCTCTATGCTGATTGCAGCACCTGCTCCCTATATAGATTGTAACCATGCCCGCCCCCTAACATTTACATAGCAGATTTTTAAACTTTTGGTCCACTATAAAGTTCATTAATGCTTATGTTACTTGCTTAACATTGCAACATAAATCTTACATGGTCCTCTAACTGTCCTGCATGGTGCAAGCTTTCAGTAACTTAGTTTACTAAAGATTTGCAATAACGTTACTTGCATTCAGAACAGTATAAAAAATATACATATTGTAGTTTCTATTTGCCAATATATGAACATGAGAGTCCCTTTAATTGCAAGGGGAAGGTAAATCTTTCAAAAAAAATCAGATAAACATTTCAACACATCATTCTAAACATACATGGGCTGTTTTGGTATTTGTTGTGTCAAAAAGTGCATTCAGTGACCCTTTTTATATAACTGTCGTATCCTTACTTTTTATCTACAACACTGCTTCATTTTTCCAAAACCTCTTCAAAATTGGGTCATGGTAAACTGTTTTAGCTGCCATGTTGTTTTGTGAAGTTGCATATTTTGAAGCGGCATGAAAATAACTGTATTTAGATGCTCAACTATTCTCTATATGTACATGAAAATAACAAAAGGACTCATGTCAGTACATCCTAATAACTGTCAATCCAGTTACAATTAAAATTTACCGGCTATTATCCCGACACACGTATATATTGACACGAGTGTGGGTAACAGTATTCGCTATGTCAGCATTCACACATATTGCGAGGAAGTCGGACAAATGGGGGCATACTGTATCTGCAATAATAATGCCTCAATGTACGTTTACTTACCCTGGGCCTGCTGCTCATCTCCACTCTCTCTGTCCGACATGTTCAAGACTCTCAAACCTACAATCCGTAGCCTCCTTCTAACAATTCTGGCATGAATTATTCATGAGGTTATAGGGTCACACTGTGTAATTTCTACTTTCGTTTTGGCTGTAAACAAAAATGAGAGCATGATATAAACGATTAATTTGGGAAATAAACGATAATTCATGTATGTACTCATCTGTGTTTTATGTTTAACAGACCAAGTACAACTATCCCGCTTTCATTTTACTTAGCAAGCTGAATTTAAAACACCTATAATTAAAAACAAAGGCGTGTTAACAGGTGCGCGTACAGGTTAATTACAATGACGTCATTATATCTAGCGCGAAATCCGAATTATTGAACGTGAGAACTCCGAAGAATGGAAGCCTTTGAAGGTATTTTCGTTAAAATTTCTAATCTTACCACTTTATCGGGCAGCAGATATTTCGGTCAGTTCTAAGAATTTTGAATACACATGCATTATTACGTCACATCCGTTAGCAGCTTTTCAAAAAGGCTTGTCGTAAAGATAATTTGTTTAAAACTTATTTTACCGCTAAATATTGTACTGTAGGTCTATTTAAATGCACTGCATGTCGACTTATCAATACGACTTAATGTAGCGTGATATATTTCTTGTTCCACACATATTCACTGAACTGCAATCCAAAAGTATAAGACTCCATTTCGCTTTGGTTTGTTACACTCCCAGTGGCGTCGTAAGGCCTAAAAGGCTTGTAGGCCTCATGATTTTATGTTAGATTGGGGACTTTAATATGCACATTATACACACTAACTTATGTTTGCAAAGATTTCAATAAAATCAAGCAAAACACACTGCACTCAGTTTAATTAAGCACCAAACTTGATTGGGTTAAAATAAAACAATTTTTAAAGTTGTTCAAAGTATTTAAGTAGCTATTTTTATTGCATTTTAGGGTTACATGTTTTTGAATTTGTAATTTTTCTTACAAGGCCTATACGTAGCTTCGCCACGGACTCCTAGCAAGTGAAACTCCACAGCCTCTTGTCTTTTAAACACGCTTGTTTTTCAGTCACGTTTGCTTTCGGAAATAATTAAATGGGTCACTTTTGCGTACTTATTTTGTGATATACTAAACCTTATATCTTAAAATGCTTCAACTTGTTAAATTAGGTTTTTTAAATCGACCATGATGCCTTTGTAGATTTATGATGTTGGTTTCAAAAGTCAGTCACTAAGCAAAGCCTGCTGAAAATCTAAGCATACCATTTACCCTTCCTTTCATGTGGTCACCAAGCTGTATTAATGCTGCTTCTATTTCGTCGCCTGAAGTATCTCAGTTATTTTTGTAAAGAAATAAATGCCAACTGTACTGTATACCTGTGAAAATTTTATGAGTAAAATACAGTCCTGCGAACATGTTTATTTTTCAATTGAATGCTTATGACTGAACTTAGTGTGTTAATTTAAGGAATGAATTGCGGGGTTTATGTCATTATCGGGGTATGAACGCAATTGGGCTGGTCAAAGTGTGTGGAGTCCAGCAGGACTCCACGCGTAATTTGACCAGCCCAATTGCGTTCATATCCCCGATAATGACATCAACCCCGCAATTCATTCCTTATATTTACACCAATTATTCATCTATTTCATTCAAGAAATGTTAGATACCTCATATTATTTAAGAAAACCTTTCAGTAATCTTTTCTTACCAATTCTGTAAATAGAACAACCAGACTGTAACCGAAAACATTTTTTCAAATGACGTCACAATAACGCGGAAAAGATCAACCATTTGAAATAACTTTTAAACGTAAAATTGAAACACTTATGGCAACAATAATTTTTAGATATTATAAAATAACACTTCCTTAAATATGGATTTATATTTTACGGGACCTGCAGACATAATACAAATAATAACAAGATGATTATTTTTCATGTTTATTATTATGCGATGAATTGCGATCCGAACATATCCGAAGATGTTCCGTTCATCGATTGATAAACGCAATTGCTGAAAGGCAGTTCATTTAAAGAATGGAAGTTGAGGTGTAAACATTGTATTCTCGTTCGATATGGCAAAACAGTTTTAAAGCATAACATGAATTTAAAAGCTAAATAACTTATTAAGTTGAGAGTTTCCCAACTGCACCGTGCCATCAGCCTGAACAAACACAATACATAAATGGACAGACCAGGATGCCTATTGGGTTTGTTGTCGGATACTAGTGAACGTTTGTAGGCGTTTTTTGCGACGTGAATCCGACGTCGAGTAATACGCATCCATGATCACATTGCCATATGCAAGTGGACCAAGTTATATTTGTCGAAGATTTGGGCAGAAATGGGCATATTTGTTCCTGTTCACCCAATAAGCAACGATTTAATAAGTGTATACGACGTTGCTCAGGCGTCCAATTCCAACGTGGGCATTTTCTCGTATGGATTTCTGTTAGACGTTGGTTTTTTGTTCGCTATCCTAACATGTTCTTCATAACAGAAATAGACGTCGAATGTTTGGTCACCGACGCCATACCTATGCCGTGCGCATGCTGGTCCATTTATTGTGTGTGTGTGTGTGTGTTTTCTTCATATGGTGTAAGAAAACGCCATTTGGAGCGCCATTTTTATCGAAAACAACAGTTCCAAGGATTTCCGAATGAGGAAACGCCTAGTATTTATAGAGCTCTGCACTCTCACAGATTTACCATTTTAACAACTTTTTTATTTCTTGTCTTGGAATGAGCATTTTTTTAGTAAATATCTGCAAACCAATGATATAAGATGGCAAAAAATCAGATAGTAGATTTTCATATTTCCGTCTGAAAATTAATGTTAAATGGCTGCAATCGTTTAAGAAAATGCATAAATTATCAAAAAAAAATAACTTAAAAATAAAAATCTGCGATCTGATTTTTCTCAGCCGTCTTATATAACCGGTTTCCATGGATTTTCGCAAAAAAATTGACTCGTTCAAAGACAAAAAGTAAAAAAAAGTTGTCAAAACGTTCAATCTGTGAGAGTGCAGCTTTAATTGTTACAGTATAAAACAAGTTACATAAATATTGACAAATTTTAGTGCATGATATTCAGATAAAAATAAAAAAGAGAGCAATAATAAGTAGGAAAAGGATTAATACTTATTTACAGTTGCACTCACAGCAACACCAGCATTAACAACACCGGTTCAGTGGTTCTGCAGTATTCCGTGAAACAAATGGAATACCAAATGTGATAAGGTTATACCGTGTGTACTTGAATGCTTTTATTTAATACAATTCAAATTAAAAGAAAATATAACGAAAATTATAACTCCTTTAATCTTACAAAAATCGTTCATAATTGTATTCATTTCTATTTAAGATATATTCGATCCAAGAAGGAAAATTAATATCTGTAACGTCCGTACGTACATAAACCGCACATAACAGATGAAACGCGAACACTTGAATTGGATTGTGAATGATTTAGTGAATACTTGGTAGTTGGATAATAATATTATTCCTCTATTTTAGGAATATCTATGGTATCTGGCGGCGTTGATTTTTCGAGCAATGCACGGTCTGATATCTTGGAAAAGAACTCCCGTTTCCGCACCAAGACGAAATGTTCTGCCTGGTGCAACGCATCCGACTCTCGATATATGGACAGTGTTCGAGACCTGTTGTTTCAAATCAACCCAGACTACATATCGTGCTCGTACAAAATGCTGTTCGAGACATCAGCAATTCACAACTTGCGACACTTAGAGGACGAATATGATTCTGGCGTTGACGGAATGTAAGAAAAACCCTCTCTTGTAGTACTTACTATTCAGCATTCGCGGAAGATGTTTTTATCTATATGATCCTTTATAAAGTAGTTGAAGGAGGATCGAACTTGACCTTTTAAAAAAACACCACGAACCAAAATGTATAAAGTTCAAATCCACCAAATCCTCGTTATTTTGCAGTGATTTGCCACCGGACATTCAGCAGAGCGTACCCGAGGCGGTGCACGACCTCGGCCTATGTACACATGAGCCCCCGGACAGAAGCAACTCTTGCGTTTATAGCAGTTCGTCATCTCCAGGAATAACGAAGAAAGGGTCACAAGAGGTAACCGCTCTTTTTCTTATTCGGCGAATGTATCTCATGCAGGTTTTCTTAATATTTGTTTGCGATTTTTCTGTTTAATTATGAAACACTGATACAGTCTATTTCATAACAAATACAGGACGAACTGTGCAGTTGGGGCATCTGTGAGAGAGCACATTGTGCCGGTGGGTATCAACGACTCACATCAGTGTCACGATCAAACCAAGAGTTCAAACGGCCAAACAAACCAGCTCATTATCGAGTGGCTTCCCCATCAGTCAAACACTTTCCCAGTTGTATGAAGTTTCAGCGCGACAAAAGAGTGGTGTCGCCACGTAAGACACAACTGTATACTCGTCTGTCAAGACCGGAAGAGTCCCCGAGTCGCGAATCCAGTTGTTCGAGCATCCAGGCTTCTACCCCGACAAACTCCCGCAGTCGGTTCAAACACTACACGCGAAATGCAGGCTACATGGACCAGTACAGGTATTCTCAGAATACCATACTCTCCATATATACTGGAACAACGATTGGATGAACGGGCGGATGTAGCGATTTCAATACGTGTTTAACAATGGCGAACATAAATGAACGGCCCTGCCCTAACAAAATACACTCGATTTTTATACATGTATGCAAAATTGCGTAAATCTTACACGGCGAAAATCCACGACATAGTTTTAAGTTTAAATGTGTTTGAATCTAAACTGAACCTCAAGTGTTTGGTGTTACGGGTGTTTTGCCCCCCCCCCCCCCTCAACAGCTAGTCCGCCTAAAAATATCCAAAAACTCTCAAGCACTACCCGATATTGTTTAAACAACATCATATGACATTACATACAATATCTAGCCTCATGCTTAATTTCATCACTGGTGTTGATTTTGCTGTGGGGAATTTCTGGAACTGTGATCTTTTTGAGCTATTTTCTAATGCCAACGTCAAAATACGTGTGGTATAACGCCTTCAAGGACTATAACAGAATAATAGGGTGTACATGCCGTCAATTACAAACATGTATGTTAACTTTACAGTTTCAGCCATTATCAAAACCACCAATATAACCCGCTGCTTCCGCTCGTTCGTTCCATGAAACCATTGTTCCAGTACGATATTTCTAAAATCCACATATTAAAACTTCTGAATTGTTACGGAATTGTAAAACATTTAAGAAATCGATTTAAGATTTCAGAATTGTAAACTTAATTATTTTAGGGAAAAACTTTAATGATGATGCAAATTTTTACAGGGAAGAATACACATACAAAAGACTTTACGACAGTCCAGATTTCAAAGTTCACATTTGTGGACTACCATCATGTCCCGCTTCAATTCCAACGTCAAGCTGTGTTCAGAGTTGGTTTCCTGAGCAAAGCCAGATGCGTATTGATCAACCACAGCGGGGCAAAGAAACCTGCGTCACATCTGCAGTTCCCATTCCAAAGCGAACGCCTGTTTTGAAAAAGCGACCTCCTCAAACAGCTAAAAACTCGAGGCCATCATATGTCTTGGTCAGTACTTTGAAAAAAAACTTTATTTGTATCTAAGCTTTTAAACCGTCGCATGGCGACCCCCAGTTTGATTCCCGGCCTTACCGTGTCTTCGTGTCCTACCAAAGATGCAAAATGGAGTACTCTGAAAGCAAAAGATAACGTATCCCGTTAACCGGTGCGAAACATCGGGCAGGCTAAAAAAATAGTGGATTTATACGAAATGAATTTGGCACCGCATCCAACCAACCTGGTACTAGTACCTTACTTTGTTGTCCCCCGCTCTGCTTTCTCTTCAGACAACACAAAACTTCGGCACAGTCAGTAATTTGTGTGTTTCCTTTTATCTTAATAGCAAATGCCAAGGATGGAGGACAACTCACGAAAAAGTTTGCATTATCGCGGATGCCACAGATCCGCCATCCAGCGTGTTGAGGTTTTCGCCACCTCCCTCACCGTGAGCAGCTACAGTCCTTCGAAAGCAGCGACAGCGGTCTCGCTCAGTGGAAACCGAATACCAGCAGGAGCGCTTTCCGGGGTCCACTCCACACATTTGAACCAGAATCCCAAAGGGTCATCGTTATACGATTAGATACAGCATTGGAAATAAAATTGTGTAGCGACATTTGACGGATGTCAGCATGTTTTTTGTTTAAATTGAAAAATGATGTGTTCCCAACTTTCCACAGTTGAGTTATGTTCAAGTCTTTGTTATTTCTTAGCTTGTCGAAGAAAAAACGGCTATTATAATAGCCTTGGTGTCTTCGACCGTCGTTGTCGGTTGCGCAAACACTAAAAACCGTTTAACACAAAAAATATTCAAATGAAACTAACTTGGTACAAATGGTGCAGTACACACTGTGTCAGAGACAATATGTACATGTATATCAGTGCTCATATCTCCAGACGAGCGTTGGTGTCGTTCCGCGGCGCTCTTGTTTATTCATTTATGGCCGTCGTACTGTAACGTGAGCCATCAATTGAAACAGAAACAGAATTTGCATGTGCTCATCAATTGGCTACGCCTTTGTAGTACATTGTAAGTCACTTGATTTGACAACTGATCTTATGTTGTCTATTATAAAAATATAAACCCGTTTTTTTGTATTTGCATTTCATTTAACCCGATACCAGGTCCTTTCAGCATTTTTTACGAAACAACATGTAAATTGAAACTGCCCTATCATACTGAGACTTTCAAAACCCCAAATTACACAACCATAAAACATAAATAAATAGAATTTGAGTATTTTTTATACATTGGGCACCCCATTGCAGGGCTGATAGAAAGGGAAATGTTCTTAGTTCTTCGACCCTACGACCCCAACGTGAAATCTAGGAACCAACGCCAGTCACGTATATTAGATATTACAATGAGGTCACTGATACTTTTGAAATTGAGAAAATAATTCAAAGTGATAAAAAATAATAATGTTTTATTGAACAAATACACCCAAACCTTTAAAACATACAAAGGAATATTAGGCGGTCTATTTCTAGTACTGCTTCTTTTGTGTAGCCTTGTTGGTATGTAAGCACGCACATTTCGTAGAAATGACCAGCAGATGCAAAACACTTTATACTAGGGCGTGATTTGTTTTAATTCTTGCTTGCATTTGATTATAGTTCAAGGTAACTTGCGACGCCAACAAGGTCAACAGTCCTTTCAGAAAAAAATCATGCTCGACCCTGAAGGGGTCCGCTGGTCTTTATATACAGTAAATTCTCAATCCACACAGAGCCCGGGCTTATCTAATTTGCATATTACAAACCAAGTAAACATACGTACTATGAACGTACTTCCGTCTATAACGGAATGATATACTATGAACACACATCCGCCGCCTACAGCGGACCATTACATTAATATGAACGCATATCCGCCGCCTACAGCGGCGTTACATAACTTTCCCCTCCCCGAGTCTTGAAAAATTCGTGAGCAGGGCAACTCCGATTCGGCAGTTAATCAACATCGCTGCCACCATTTCAGGCAACAAGGCCAACAGATCCCTTCAGAGAAAAGCATGCTCGTCCCTAAAGAAGTCCGCTGGTCTTTATATACAGTAAATTCTCAATCCACACAGAGCCCGGGCTTTGCTAATTTGCATATTACCAACCAGTTAAACATATACGGTACTATGAAATTAACGTACTTCCGTCTTTAACGGAATGAGATACTATGAACGCACATCCGCCGTCTACAGCGGACCGTTACATTATTATGAACGATGATATTAGCCACCTACAGCGGACTGTTACATAGGCATAACATACCAAAAAATATGTTTTTCTCCCACCTCAGATAAGTAGATCCAATAATTTAACCATGCTAGAAATTCTTATCTTGCCCATGGGCGAAGATAAAATGCCCGTATGGAACTCCCTTTTAATGGTCACCACATTGTAATTACCTCCCTTGTTGAAGACTGTCGTCTGTAGCATCATGGAAACCTTGTCTTGGGGCAATATTTAGAACGCTAGTTAATTATTTCTCGCTTCGAATGTCACCATAAAACAGTTTTCACGCACCATTCAAGAAATAATGCTTCACTCTCCTTAGGACTATTTAAAGACCGATTTGACTGTTAATATAATCGGAATCACTGCGCACATATCCATGACAACCACGAATTATCGCATATCCATACGCAATTATTTTCACTAAGCACAAAAGAGCTCCAGCAAAAAACACATTTTTACATAATTATTTTTAACTGAGGTGGAAAAAAAGCATCTACCATAGCCGCTCGTGTAAGATAGGTTCATCCCGACCCTCGCGAAGGGTGTTTTGCGGAAACTCGGTAAACCTCGTTTCCGCAAAACACCCTGCGCTCGGGTCGGAATGAACCTATCTTACACGAGCGGCCATGGAAGATACTTATAGTCTTAATTATTCCAGAAAACGCTTTTAAAATCTCAAAATATGTTATCCGGTACCCGTACCATAACGGACATACATAGTTATGTACTTCCCGCTACGCTACTGAACTGTTAACTGTAAAAATGACTACGGAAGCTTCTTTAAAAAGTATACGACAATCAAGAAATATCGGTAGGTTTTATTTTCTCAATGCCTTAACAGAATGGTACTCCAAATTCCAGTTCATAATACGGTAGTTGTCCAATATCTGGTCTTAAAACTAGTTGGATTCCATGATGCGGGACAGGGTGATTTCTGTATGACCGAGAACACTGCCATTCTAGCTTGCTTAAATAGATAGTTTTAGAAAGGTAACCTTGGTAGTTAAATTTTACCACGGACCATGGTTTATAGTTGCCGCTTGCGTGATTTGACCAAGTTTTCCACTATACCTAATAACTATCATAATATATTGTATTTTACGATTCGCCTTTATGTCTAGATATTTTGTCATGACGTCATGGACATGCGCACCGCAACCTTTAGCGAGGACGAGAGGCCATTTTAGCCAAATAAGCAATACTTTTGCTTGAAGTGCATAGCTTCATAGGTAATTGAATTCGCCCCTTATATATAAACGGAGCCATACTGTTTTTTGATTCACATGTCAAATGTTTGACTTGATTTCTACAAGTGCGTCTGCTAGGAATGACCGAGGTGTTCCGTTTCTCCTTTGGAACATCTTTGACTTCTCTGAAAAAAAATCGGATCACCGAATGTAAAAATTACAACTTTCGCTTTTGGTTTGAAACTAATTTTTAAATCCGTATGATAACATTTATATGAGAACAGTGTTTGCTAAAACATAATTTTATTGGTTATTTTGTATATTTCAGTGTGTTTAAAAAAACTGTTTCTGTTTGTACAGTACTGTTGACCTGTCTCGAGCCAAACTGCCATGGATGTTGAAGAAGCAGGAATGTCAAACTCAGATATGGGAGAAGAAGTTATGGTGATGATGACGGATGAGGGTGTTCCTTTGACAAATGAAGAGCAAGGTGGAGCTGAATATGAGGAAGTAGAGGGGATTTCGGAGGGACAGCCACAAAATAGTCTCACCCTGCAGGTCACTGATGACCAAGAAAATGCACTGGATGCTTTCTTCCAGATCAATTCGTGGCCAATTTTTAAAGGTTTAGTTCCGATTCATTCCTAATATTTTATTTATTAGAAATGAGACCTTCAAAGCTGGCAAAACACACAAAAACAATGTTTTGAACCGTTTTCTTTCAGGGTAATATAAATATTTACCAAAATATACTGGTTAGCGACTTATTATTCGCCCGTACCACTTTTTTACCCAACCATGCACACATTATGTAGGTCATGTTTCAAGAAGGAATCCCAGCAGCTTCTGCTAAGAGAAGAATTACAAAGTAGGTGTTTTATCATTTTACACATACATTAACAGTAAACATGTTATATTTATTGATCAATTGTCATTTGAAATGGTAGCTAGACTGGTCAAATCAAATAAAAATGTTTGAAGATATAGTTTAGAGAGAAATATATGAAAATCATTGTAAGAATAGCGAATTTATGGGGTGGGCGAATAATTGGAACAGTAGGGTGTTTATTTTAGCGAAATTATAGGGGTACTTTGCGCGTGGGAATATTAGGAATCCCTACCTATTTTCAAAAACAAATTACACAGTATTTGTCGGAAGAGCCTACCTATCTGCGTGTAAAGTTTTATCGAAATAGCTATCTTGTGTCAAAAGTAACATGGGAAAAACCTCCATTTCCTGCCGAAAAGGGGTCACTAACCAGTACCAATATTCCAGCAAACCTTCTCAACATAAGCTCCTGTGATATTGTCACATTATTGAAAGTACTCATCCCAATTATGTATACAAGGCATTTGACGATGTTTGCGACTTAAAGACAAGTCACAAGATTTGAACATTTATTTGGACACTGCCTAAATGATGCAGCTTTCAGTAACTACTGCTAACAGTTTCAATTTTCTATAAATCGTTCGGTCAAAAGTTTCATTTTGCCAAACAAGTTGGTATTGTATTGATTTAAATGTGTTTAGCTTCAACACTTACCAAATATTATGAAAAATCCACTAGACTTGGACTAGACTTTCCAAGTCAGATGTCCTACCAGAACACCATAATTTTGTGGCACAATGATAGATATTGTAGAAACCACAAATTCATAAAACATTCAAGCATGCAAAAAATCAGTTGGATGGTGACTATTTATCACAGGGAGCATTAAAGTGCACACAGTTAAGAAAGTCAGCTTCAGTTTCAAATTTGTTGTTTAAGAAATTGATTTTCATGCAGTTCATTAGTATTATTAAGGTGTTACAATTGATTATACCAAACTTGGTTTAAACACCTAAAATAATGATATCAGCGACAAGGTACGCAAACTATTGTTGCATAATCAAAATGTTACATACGCATGATTCATACTCCAAACATTCATACACAAGATATGTACGCAAAGCATTTCATTAGCAAGTTTAAAACTGATAGCATTTTATGTACCGTTTTATTTTTAAAAGTTCTGTATACAATTCATTTTTAAGGGGCCCTTATAAGATGTTAAGAACATAAGAGCCCTTTATGAAAGTGTGTGAAATTCTTCGGAAAACAAGCAATAGCTGTTATTAAAGTAAACCCATACTTACTTATAAGAAAACAAAGCATAAGCCAAAAATACTCTTATTTTAAGCTTATTTATAACACTACTATTATGTTTCAAGTATTTGAATTGTTGTGTGTATAATTTCAGAGAATAAAGGTGATTGTGGAGATGGGAGCCATTGGTTAACATTGCAATTGCAGCCTGACCAAGAGGCTGCTATCGAGGCTTTCTTCCAGATCAACAACTGGACCCTCATCAAGGGAGGTCTGACCATTTTTACTTGTCTTTTCTGAGTTTGTTTTGTCATTGTTAATGGTAGAAATATATACCCTTTTCTGACTGTATGTGAACTTGTTGAGAATTGTGATATGTTGATTCAGTTGTTGATTCATTAATTGGATTTGGTGATGGCCGATGAAAACATTATAGAGGTTGCAAATCACTACTTTGCACTATGTCATCAAGGTATGGGTACATTGTACAAGTTTAGAATTTCATGTACAATAGCATGAGGAGATTGATTTATGCAATAACAGTGGGTCTAAAAGAACAAGTGTAAAGATGAATTTTGCAAATGACTTAAACTCAGCTGCAACTTTTACCTGTATGTATAGCTACATGTACACACCATGTTTCTCAACCTCTCTTTTGATTGAGATTTGACTTGTGAAAATTATGATATTATATATTAAATGACCTACTTTCCTACTTTTATTACATGTCTAAGGACAAAAGCAACAAGCAGTATGCAAATAATTTGTAAATTGTACTGGAATATTTCTTTTCAGTATTGGAGAATGAATCACCCACTAAAAGCACGGACCAAGAAATGTTACCAAACCAGGAACATGTACTTAAAGTTTTTATTTTGTTTGGTATTTCATTTTAATATGCCTGTTCATAGAACAGAATGTATTATAGTTCTCACCTGCAGCATACAGCCGGGTGTATTGGAGACATGTATCACATGATGTCAGATCAATAATTTTTATGCCCCCGATGGTGGGCATATTAAAATCGCACCATCCGTCCGTCCGTCCGTGTGTTCAACTCAATAACTCGTGTCCGGGTTGTAACTTTCCCTTGTATGGACAGATTTTAAAATAACTTGCCACATGTGTTCCACATACCAAGACGACGTGTCGCGTGCAAGACCCGTGCCCCTACCTCAAAGGTTAAGGTCACACTTAGTCTTTATTCACAATGGAGTGCTGCATATAGGACATAGAGTATAGGTTGTCGTGTCCGGGCTGTAACTTTCCCTTGTATGGACAGATTTCAAAATAACTTGCCACATGTGTTCCACATACCAAGACGACGTGTCGCGTGCAAGACCCGTGCCCCTACCTCTAAGGTCAAGGTCACACTTAGTGTTTATTCACAATGGAGTGCTGCATATAGGACATAGAGTATAGGTTGTCGTGTCTGGGCTGTAACTTTCCCTTGTATGGACAGATTTTAAAATAACTTGCCACATGTGTTCCACATACCATGACGACGTGTCGCGTGCAAGACCCGTGCCCCTACCTCAAAGATCAAGGTCACACTTAGTGTTTATTCACAATGGAGTGCTGCATATAGGACATAGAGTATAGGTTGTCGTGTCCGGGCTGTAACTTTCCCATGTATGGACAGATTTTAAAATAACTTGCCACATGTGTTCCACATACCAAGACGACGTGTCGCGTGAACGACCCGTGTCCCTACCTCTAAGGTCAAGGTCACACTTGGGTGTTTATTCACAACAGAGTGCTGCATATAAGGACATAGAGTATAAGTTGTCGTGTACGGGCTGTAACTTTCCCTTGTATGGTCAGATTTTAAAATAACTTGCCACATGTGTTCCACATACCAAGACAACGTGTCGCATGACAGACCCGTGTCCCTATCTCAAAGGTCAAGGTCACACTTGTATTTTTTTATGTTTAGAGGCAATTTAAAATAACTTGCCATATGTATTTGACATGTAAAGGCAAGATTAACTTTTCATGTACTGACCTTGTTCATAGGTCAATGTCACAATCGGGGGCATTCGTCACATACTGTGACAGCTCTTGTTTTAAGCTTTTTTCCAATTGTCAGAATGTATTTGGGCATAATATCTTGTTCAAGTTAGATAACAAATCATGTCACTAGCTGCTCCAGAGTTATGACCCTTTTATTATAGAAATTACTTAAAATTATCGATCAATAACTTCAAAATTCCTTGTCTAACTGTCACTAAATTTGGCCAGAATGTGTATTGGCATCATATCTCAGACAAGTTTCGTAACCAGCCATAATGCTTGAGTCTCTCCAGAGTTATCGCCCTTTAATTATAGAAAATGGTGTAAATTTGGCTTACCTGATCAATAAATCCAGACGGCTTTGTCCAGTCATAGCTAAATTTGTGCAGATTGGGAACAGGCAAAATTTCTCAAACAATTTCGATAACCAGCCATATTTCTTTAGTTATTCAAGAGTTTTCAGCCCTTCAGAATGTGTATGGGCAGAATATCTCGGTGAGATCTGTCACTCTAAAAGATATGAACTGTATAAACTGTGTTGGGCTTGACATACAACCACGTATCACCAAACTTAAAAGAAGACGGGCATATTTTGCAATAATTGGCGCTCTTGTTGCTTATTACATTATTATGTCATTAGGAATAGTACTGTTCATACTGTTTAAAATTGGTATAATTATCCCTAGTTTAACAATCAAGGACATGTAAGTCATATTTTGGGGTGAAAAATGATATTTGAATTAACTTATTTAACTGAACTGAGATTTTTATCATACTGAAAACTGTTAGTTAGAATATTGATTGTCAATTTTTCATTTAGCACATGGATGCTCATCAGTAAAGTTTTGCTTAAGAAAGAAATAAGGCATCTTAACACGTGATTTACAGGGATGTGATTTGTCCGCGGATTTGCGTAATTCCATGGATCTTATGGCCCCAGAGACCCCCCCCCCCCCCCCCCCAAAAAAAAAACACACCCAAAAAACACTTTTTTTTTACCTGCCAGGTCAATCACATCCCTGATTTATTGTTGATGCAGTATAAATGTAAACCTGTATTTGTCCTGTTTAAAGGAGGAGAAAGAGTCCGTTGTTGAGGAGGTGTCTGGTCTGAAGGAGATCAAGGTAACGGCCCGAGACAACAAGGGTCACGCCCAGGTGATCACGCTGTACTCCGAGGATGGGACACCTACTAGCCAAGGCCTTCCACAGTCACTCATTGACAGTCTCAACGCGGGGGGCGCATCAGTCAATGTGGAACACACTGGTGCTAAAGGCTCTGTAAGTACAGTCTTATTCACCTTTGGTAATAGTGAGCAGTTGAGGTAACAACTTTTATGCCAACAAAACAACAACCATTAATATCACATTTCTTGACCCTGCTGAATGTGTTGAACATTAAAGTAATCATTGAATAGTTTTTTTTTTAAATTCAAGCTAGTTCTGTTCTGAAATATACAATACACTAGCATAAGTGCATGTATATTTTTACATGTATACTGCTTCATCAGCTATTATCAAGTAGGAAATAGTTGTTATTAATTTGGTACAGTAAAACTGCGATCGCTCGAGGACGCTGGGGACCGAGACAAATCCTCGAGGGAACCGATGTATCGAACGACCCGAGTTTCAATTCTCCAGTCTGTTTTGGAATATCTTGTTTCAGTGTAATTTAAGTTTAAAGTCATCAAACGGACTGTATTCTAAGACACTGATTATGTGTTGCGTTGTAGAAATCCCTCATATGTTCAAAGGCTGCGGTATACTTAATGTAAAATGATATAACAATAAATGAATGAATAGAAATGTTTATTTTTACAAAAAGCTTCATTAACTTCTCATTATTATCTTCTCAAATGCCCTTATCAACTACTACGGTCATGCGTTACAAGTGATAAACAGTTTTTCACACCTTACCTTTCAGCTGTCATTGCAATTTCTACAACTTGCAAAATTATTTACACCTAGCAATTGTTTGTTAATTTTGGAACACGCTTTCGGGAAAATGTGTGAAATTATGACCTTGAGGGAGCCATAAGGTTTTGTGCATGATTTATGTACTTGGGACCGACTATTGTGCTCGACTCCTCGACTTATTTAGGTTTCGATGCAGCGTAGGTATATTTTATATGAGAAAAGAAGGAAAAATGTTCGGGACCAAGCTCCGACCTCGAGGGAACGCCGGTTCTTGAACGACCGCTTGTTCGAAGGACCGCAGTTTTACTGTAATATTTACACATGTTTCTTCATACAGCCACAGGTGATAATCCAGGAGATAACACTACCCGAGGGAATGAGCCTG
Organism: Mya arenaria; assembly: GCF_026914265.1. NCBI lineage: Eukaryota > Metazoa > Mollusca > Bivalvia > Myida > Myidae > Mya > Mya arenaria. The sequence continues at coordinate 60,168,645 of NC_069125.1, read as the reverse complement.
GACCAGGGGCTCATACTGGCCAACCAGAATCCCACCGGCACCACCATCCGTAGGGTCACACCCAGGGGAAGCAGTGAGTACACTACCACTCTCGATCAAAGTACTGCACTTTTTGTGTGGCTCTAAAAGATCAGAAATTCAGATGATAAGAAAATGATCTTTTCAGTCTTTAAAAGTTTCTTACTCTTAACTTTATTATTTTGTTTTTTGTCTGCTGCCATTATAAACACATGAAATTATAAATGTGTTTATAATTTGAAAGACTTCAGTTGCCTGTATCCAGTGATCAAAATTCCCAGAAAAAATTAATTTTCCTCTAGTCAGATTGCATCTTCTGTACTATACAATATGGAATTGAAAGTACCATAGTGCGTGAATATCTGAATTTCTATGACTATTGGTACAAGAGGGACCATTTCTTTGTTGCAGTTCGACCAGGGGATAAAATGTATAAGTGCTCAGTTTGTGGGAAAACATTTAAGCAAGCTCTCAGCTACAACGGCCACTATCTGTCCCACTTTGGTGGTAAACCATTCAAATGTGAAACCTGTGATATGGGTAAGTGACTTCTCATTGTCATCTTTATAAATGTACATGTATTAAACTGACTCTCTTATTCAAAATCAATATATACACATGTATAACAAACATAAATTTTAAGTGATAAACCTCTTACTTCTTCCTAAATAGTGCCTTTATGCAAAATATTAACTACTGATAACAAGATTTTGACCATGTATTAAATGGCTGAATACACAGAAAAATTTAAATGATTGGTTAGTGCTAAAAGATTTAGTGCAATCTGCTATCGTCTGATTATGTAGAAATACCTTGTTTTCAGCACCTTTATTTCAAATTAAACTTGATATCCTTCTTAAAATCCTTTTGACATTTCTGCATTTTTTTCGGTATATTGAAACAATTGTATTAATTGTGGTAATTCTTATTTAGGAGTAAGAGTGCATCTTGAAAGACCTTCAATGATTTTTATGAGATAACCTGTATTATCACTACCAGTAACTTAAAATTACTTTTAATATGATGTCTCTAAAATATAATTTGAATGGTACATCATTCATAAGTTGGATTCAAATGTAATTCATGTCTGTAAAAAAGTATCTCGTGTCATTGCTCCTGAACCACTGTATTCTTATAGGGTTCACACTAAAGGCTGCCTTGGTTGCACACCAATCCATTCACACAGGGGCCAAACCGTTTGTCTGTACCCTGTGTAACAAGGGCTTCAGACGTAAAGATGACATGGTAGCTCATCTCCGTACACATACAGGTCAGTGTCACTATAGCTGAAAAGCTATTGAGATTTATAAATATACATGAAATGTGTAATTATATCATTTGATAATTATGAAGTCATGACTGGTTAATGTTTTTATCTAGCAATGGAATTTTATCATTCCTAGAGTAACTGAGTCTGGAGAAGTAATGTCTTGCTTAGTAGAAACAGGTAATGGTTAGCTGAGGAGTTTGGTGCTTATATATAAAACATGTCTCTATTGTTATGTTCCTTGGTTTTGTGACGTCGGAGGACTTAACAAAGTGATTTATAATTTATATGTATAGGAGAGAAGCCCTATGAGTGTGAGATCTGTGGTAAGAAGTTCAAGTACCGAAACCAGATCCCGAAACACCGTCGGGGCCACACAGGAGAGAAACCATATGAATGTGTGGAGTGCAAGAAGCGCTTCACCTCGAGCATCCACCTAACCAGACACATACGCACACACACTGGCGAGAGACCCTACAAATGTACAGTGTGTCCCAAAGCCTTCACCCAGTATGGACATTTACAAGTGAGGCTGGACTATTGAATGATTTAGTTTAATAAGTTGTAACCTTCAAACTTTTTAATGAGCTAACATAATTAATGTTTTTTTACTATATGACAAAGTACATGATGCCCATTAATATTAAACAAAGCACATACAATGACACACTTGAAAAATCCATGTTTAAAGTTTTAACTCTGTTTCTTAGGTTTATTCTACGTATAGTAAAACTGCTGTTGTTCAAACAGGCAGTCGTTCAAAACTGGCAGTCAGTCAAAGTCGAAGCTTAGTGCCAACCAGTATTCCTTCTATTTTTATATAAAATATACTGATGCTGGATCAAAACATATAAGTCGAGCACCATTGCCGGTCCCAAATACACAGATCATGCGCAAAACCTTATAATAACCTTGAGGTCATCAATTATTGATGTTTTCTGCTGATAATGTCACACATTTTCCTGAAAGCATGTTCCAAAATAAACAAAAAATTGTCTGGTGTTAAATTTTTGCAATTTATAAATATGAAAAGGCAGATGAAAGTGAATTTGATAAAGTGTGGAAAAAAAGATTATCACTGTTAAGCATGACTGCTAATACTTAATGGGTATTTGGGATGATAATTGAAAAAGTTAATGATGAGAAATTAATCTTATTCTTATGTTGTTTGTTTAGAAAATATGTTGTTTTTTTGTTCAAAAGTAATTTTTTTATTGTTTTTTCTCTTCAATTTCACAATTAGTATACAACAGCAGGCTGTCAACCAATTCTTATATTCCTATATTTTTGAGAAATTTCCTATATTTTTAAAACCTCCTATATTTTCCTATATTTTGGATTTTTTTCCTATATTTTTCTTAAAAAGTGGTGCTGGGATATATTTGAAATTATTCAAAGGATTGATACTGCCTTTAGATATTGTTTGTTTACAGTTTAAGACTGTCTTTATCCTCCTAACCATCACCATCATTCAGAATTGCTGTTGTACACCCTTGGTTATCCATCTGGACACCTTTGATAAAGAGTATGACGAACATCAAATCTTAAAGGTGTCCACTTTGGTGACCACAGTTGTGTTGCTGCAGCATAGTCTGCCTTGATGGAGAGGTTTAAAGGGGCTGTACTCTGTATGATGAAATATCGAAGAAAAAAAAAAAAATTGACGAAAACTGAGAAACTTGGTATCGATGTGGACAATTCATTGAAACTAGCTAACTGAAGTACAACATAGTTTACAATTAATTTATTTTTCCAGTTTTTTTGTATTTTTCCATTAAAATAGATTACTAGGTATGTCAACTTAGTTGAATGAATTCCTTATGGGTGATTGGCTAGTCGATGTTATCACGTGATATTACCAAGTTAGGTTTATAGCTGAAATATTCCAACCGTTAAGGGTAAGCCTTCGTAGCACAGTGAATACAACACTGGACTGCAATTTTGGGGACCCCAGTTCGAAACCGGTCTCCGACTCGATTTTTTTTTTACATTTTGGTATTTTTAGCGCTATTGGCCAAAGGCCAGACGAGCTTATGCAATGGTGATGTGTACATAGTATGTGCGTCTGTAAACAATTTCTTGTTAACATGATACAGTCTTCAGTTCTGATTGTATTTCGATGAAACTTGTACAGTAGTTAGATATCCATTAGAGCTTGGTTCCTTCTGAAAACCAGCCAGATCCGCCCATGCATGCCTAGATTATGGGCCTTGAAAGTATGAAAAATCAGTGTGCTGTAACCAATGGCTTGTGAACACGATACAGTCTTCAGTTTTGATTGTATCTCGATGAAACTTGTACAGTATCTAGATATCCATTAGAGCTTGGTTCCTTTGGAAAACCAGCCAGATCCGCCCATGCTTGCATAGATTATGGGCCTTGAAGTATAAAACAAGTATGTGCGTCTGTAAACAATTGCTTGTGAACATGAAACAGTCTTCAGTTTTGATTGTATCTCGATGAAACTTGTACAGTATTTAGATATCCATTAATGCTCGGTTCCTTTTGAAACTAGCCAGATCTGCTCATGCTTGCCTAGATTATGGGCCTTGAAAGTATAAAAAAGTCTATTTTAGCCAAGTCTACATGAGCAAAGTCTATTTTTAGCCAAATTTACATGTAAAGTCACAATTGCTTGTGAATGTTTGTTCAAATTATGCCCCTGGGGTCATAACTGGCCATGCCCAGGGTTCACAGGTTTGGTATACTAAAATTGGGAAATGTTAAAAACCTTTTTGTCCGAAACAGCTTTGCAGATCCTTGCTATTTTGTACAAGGCTTAATTTAGTGGTCCACTACCATGGTTGTTCAAATTATGATCCTTGGGTCAAAACTGGCACTGCCCCGGGGTCACATATTTCCTAAAGACTTATTTAAGAAATATTTTCAAAATCTTCTTGTTTCAAACCACAAGGCCCATACCTTTGATATTTGTTGTGGAGCATCATATTATGACTGTCTAGCAAAAAAATTGAAGTTATGCCCATTGGGCAAAAGCTGTCCCCACCTTTTTTGACTTACTTTTCCATTTTAAAGCTACAGCAATGAAATTTTGACCATGTGCACAGTTTTGCAAACGAGCATCAATGTTGTCCTCAGATGTCCTTGACTTTGAGCTTTTGATCAACTTTTTTTATTTTTAAAGCTACATAAATGAAATTTTGACCATGAGTAGTTATAAAAGCAAATATTTTTTTACCCTCAGATTACCTTTACTTGGCACATATAAAAACAGTTCATGCATCTAATCTGCTTACAACACTTTCTGTCCTCAGATGTTGAACATGCAGCATTTTAAGCTAACCCAAACACAAAAATTGAACTATATATTTGTTGCCTTTTACTCATACGTACATGCTCTGGATTGAAAATGATCACAAGAGTTATGCCAGTAGAGCATAGGCCCTCTTGGGCCTCTTGTTTTTACAATTATGAAATCAAAGTGTAAATTTTTTTTTTTAAATAATTGTCCTGAGATTCGTTACAGAAAAAAACTTTTTTTAGTGCCAATCTGGTGTACAGTCCCTTTAAGGAATGTGGGTTAAGTGAAATACAAATTTTATGATTATAGCCAATAAACAAGTAAGTAAATGTTCACTTATATTCCTATTAATGTCGATTTTTCAACCTTAAAATTCCTATATTTTGCCCAGAAAATGCCAAAACCTCCTATATTTTTGGAAAGAAATTCCTTTATTTTTTCCTATATTTTCACTAAAACTTGGTTGACGGCCTGCAACAGCTTTTTGAACATATTTATTACTCCCACCATGCAATACATAATCGGTTCCAAAGTAGACTAACAACTTCAAAATTTAAAAATACATTGTAAGACATTTCATAACAGACTCGAATGGAAACTTGGGTTGTACGAAACATCAGATCACTTAAGGTTTTAGCTTGGTCCCCCGTGTCCTTGAGAGATTGCAGTTTAACTGTACATGTATTTTACCAGAAATATATCAACACAGATATTGAATATTTTTTACAACCAAAGTGATGAAGCAAATGGTTCGAGATTGAAGTACAAATGACATTCTTTATTTTGTCCTTATGCGATGAATTATATATTTTCATGACAAATGTATAATTAAGCATGTTTCTTTACAAGGCTCACTTGCGGATCCACTCAGATGAGCGACCGTTTGAATGCGAAGTGTGTGGCCGCAAGTTCCGTGAAAAGAAAGTCATGAAGAAGCACCTAACACTGCACACGGCTGAACGCAAATTCAAATGTCAGGTGTGTGGAAGGGGTTTCCTGCGGCAAAGTAACCTAGACTTACATGCAGTTATGCACCAGAAAGCACCTAAGGACGGGACAAGAAGGCCAAGACCTCGGCCTAAAAAACGTCAACCAGATGCTGAGATGAGAGAGTTTGTGACCAATGTACTGTGTAATGTTAGCAAAGTTGACTCCAGCATTCAGACGGAGCCCATGAATACTAAGATAAAGACAGAGACATTAGATCCCTCAGACAACTTGTCCGCCTTAGTAAACCTTGCTATAGAGAAAAGTGGGGGGGTGCCAAGGGGAGGGGCCACTATAGGTGACATATCAGACCTTCACGGTCTCTCCCCAGGGGAGCAGATCACCCTTGTCATGTCAGAGGACGGCAACTATATTATTTCCAACCTGGACACGGGGGCGGTCGCTGAGGAAGTGGTCCAACAGCTGCCTGCCGACCACGCAGACCTAGTTAGCTCTGGTCATGCACCAGGGCAGCATACTGCGCAGTTCATTGAGGTTGATGCTGAAATGGTCATCAAGTCCCTGGGGAAAGCCTACGAGACGTCTGCTACAGAGACTGAAACTAGTTAACATCAATTGATCTCAATGATAGTTCAAACACTCTGTAACAAAATGTATTTGGGTGTTATAGTCTATGTAAACAAATGAACAGATTCTTAGAATGTTAATTTATTAGACTCTAACTACTTTACCACACTGAAATCAATAACTCGTGACATAACTTAGAGTTGTATTTTGAAAAAAAAATTTTTTTTACAATATTTTTAGTTTAATGCATAATGTACATTTTCTGATGTAGAAGTAAATATACTCGGTAGTGGAGTTTAGCCAGTTTAATTTCCAGATGTGTAATAGTATCAAAAGATAAAAATATAAGCTTTTGTTAAATCAACTATACATACCAGTATGGCAATTTGTTTTATGATGTAGATTTTAGACACTTTGTAAATCTTTAAATTCGACTATTTCTATTGTGCGCAAGTAGTTCTTTATACAAATTTGATAAAGTAAATTATATTAAATTATCAGTGATCTCTCTGAAAATACCTAATGAATTTTGCAAGCTTGCTTACTTTTTGATACAATTAATGTTGTCTGATGATAGTCAGCAGAAAACATCAATAATTGATAGGATCTGCATGCCGTACTCTTGAATGATTAATGATCACTCAGTTGGAGGCACTGATCCCTTGCTTGCGCATTGTCATGTACATTTCTTTCTTATTCATGGTTGGATTTTAAAGTTATTGGGCAGAAGTGAATAGCACGAGTGTGTCGCACACAAAATCTGTGTCCCTACCTTCATGGCCTAGGTCACATCAACCTGCTAAACTTAGTAATTGATCCCCCATGCAGACATGTTGCCCTTAAGACAGTTTCCCTACATTCAAGTCAAGTCAAGGTCACAGCAACCTTCTGAACTTGGGATGTTTTGCTATATATTCCTTACTGATAATAGATTGTGTCTGGTCCATATATTTGATAATTAATGATTTAGTTTAGGTTTTTGCATGTATAAAAATAATCATAGCAAATCTATCATATCCAAGCTAGTTAAGGTTTTGCATGGAAGCAGACATAGGGTTAATATATCAGCAACTGTTTGAAGTATTCCATTGAGACTTTTAACAATGGTACTCAACCATTCCACCTACTTGAATAACCAAGTTAGATAACTCTATTTTGCATATATGCAAATTATAGCCCTTTATTATTTGACTTTATAGAAATTCTGGCTAAGATTTTGCATTTAACCACATTTAAGTCAATAGCTCAGCAAATACATCATGTATTGCCCATTGTATCACTATCCAACACACTTGATTAATCAAGTGAGATAACTATCTTGCATATAATGCAAATTATTGCCCTGTATTATTTGACTTATTATGGTTTTGAAAGTAAGGGCATATAATTCAATAACTCTGCAACTACTACATGTATTTCATTGAAACTTTGTACAATCAAGTATGATAACTATCTGGAATATAATGCAAATTTTGCCGCTTTATTTTTTAACTGGTTCAAGTTTTGCATGTTATTTATTTTTACAGTGATCCATGCATGTTTCACAAAAACTTTGCAGTCCTTGAACATAAAAGTGACAGAACTAGTAAAGCACGCTGTCTCTGTGACAGCTCTTGCTTAAGTTTGATGTGATTTTTCATATACTATGATGAATTTATTATGCAAATTTTACTGTATTTATTGATAATTATTATGTTTTGTACATTTCCTGCCTACAGTAAATTTTAGGCAGTGTTAAACATTCATATCATCCTTGCTCAGTTTTGAATTTTGGTTGAAGTAAAAAATTATGGATTTTATCTTGTCTGTTTTTCAAAGAAAAACTATTGTTAAAGCCTTGGTGTCCTTGTCACCAGTTGGAGTGCATAGATTAAAACATTGGCAATAATTAAAAAAAAATGTCAAAGATATTCACATGTTACATTTTGCACAGGTTACTTGTGACTACATGTATATGGACATTGTTTTGCAATTCCCATAATTCCGGCTCCAATAAATGTCAATTTATGCCCGTTTATTGATTGAACAAAGATTCATAGCTTGATAAACATTCACATGAAACTTTGTTTACACTTTACCAGTGAAAATGTGCACATGTTTAGCAAGGACCATTACTCTGGATTTAAACATTGTCAAGGCATCAATTTTTGCTCCTTTTGACTAAAAGAAAAGACAAGCTCTGGCATTCACCTCTCACAAATGGTTACTTTCCCCCTAACTGTTGTCTTCACCTTAATGGTACACACCTGAACCTCTGCTTTGCAGATTACCTCCCTTTAATCTAGTAATCATAATGTCAAATAATTAAACCCCTGTACATTTTTTTAAATTACTTATGGTTGTCTGTCTGTTGCCACAACCTTGTGGTTCCAACTGAACAGTAATTCACGGAATGTCTTGAAGAATTGATAGAAGTGACCAGCGTGATGAGTGGAACAATGCAAGGCATATTTTTTGTTCAACTTGAACATGGAAACTTATAAAATAGAGTTATAAATATAATAATAAAAATAAATAATGACCTTTAGAAAATGTCATCTAATACGTGTCTTTTACGCCTTTTGGATGGACACGTTATTGCTTGAACTTCTACAATTTGTCATGGAATAATGTTTTTATTTGTACACAGTGAAAAGTATAATGATTTAAAGTACAAGACATACTTCGATGATCTCGACTGTGCCAACAAAATTATTTACCTTGGAATTGTCATGCATATTATATCATAAGCTCATTCGGAGACCATTTTGTGCTTCAAACATTCTGGAACTACATGTACTATTATTTATGTCATGGGAAATCAAATCAACGAAACGTATACCTTTATTTATGGAAAATTCTTACACGTAAATTTATGGTCTATATTTAGTAAAGCCTAATAAGTGGCTTAAGCCTAATATGTGGCAAGTTTTGGCCGCAACGTGACGTAAAATCCCGGTCGTAAGACCGCCGGGTGAAACATCAACAAAGCTCGTAAATGTAAAATAAGAAAACTGTTCACAGATGTTCATGAGCTGGCACTAGCTCAAAGAATATATATGTATGTGAGCTAGCTGGCACTAGCTCGGGGCCTGGCACTGGCTCCGACGAAACAACGTACGAGGGCTGTCCCATTAAATCATAGACATTTCTTATTTAATAAAAAAAACTAATGAACCAATTGTTGACAAAGTTCTCTGTTGTTTTATTCAACATCTTGTGCAAATACACACGAAATAACACTACAAAGTAACAATAAATAAAAAATTTACAAAACATTTAATAATACCATGTTACATGTACACATAATCGGCTCAAGCCGACGTCATAATTGTGGCGGTACTGCAGTAGACGTCATAATAATGTCACATATTATGCCTTCTCAAGGTATTCACCCTGATGTGCGATACACTTATGGTGGTCTCTTACCCAGTTCTCATAAACGTTTATGAATCAATCACGGTCTAATGTGCGAATAAATGTTTGTATCGCATGGCTGATCTCAGTTCTATCATGTGTTCCTCGCAAAAATGCCTTCAACTTTGGAAAATATGAAAAATCCAATGGCGCAAGATCGGGCGAATATAGTGGATGGATAGCTCGCTGGAACCCTAACACATCGATGTCTTATTGTGTGTTCCTAGCGGTATGGCTTGGGGCATTGTCCTGGTGCAATACTACGTTTTCAATCTGAGATGCCATGTATGGGCGCTTCTTCTGTAACGCATGCATGAGTCCCGGCGTATTGTCTGGAATGAGGCAAAATACAATTTTCTTAGTTTGATGAATAAGTGTTATAAGAGTTTTAAACATTTAATCATTTAAACATTTAATCAACTTCAACCATAAACGTTTTTATTATTATAATTATTTTATCTTATGTTATATTTTTATCTTTTGTATTTAAGTAATTTATTATTAACCAACCTGCTAATAGTAGCTTGAGTTGACCGTATGGCCGGGCCTGCACCAATATGACACCTTGCATGTCTATAAAGACGATGCACATCATCTTTCCCATCGACTTTACTGCCTTCGCCTTTTTAGGAGGTGGACTGTCGGCATGCTTCCAAACCATTGTTTACTCTGGTTCAAAGTAGTGGACCCAAGTCTCGTCTGTTGTTATAATTCGCGAGAGGTAGGATGGATCTCTTCAAACTTTTCGAACGAATGTCCTTGATGCTCTGACTCGAACATCCTTTTCTTCCACTGCGAGTAGTCTAGGGACTCATCGAGCGCTCACGTGTGACATACTTAAGTCCGATGTAAGAATGCGTTGTGCTGTAGACTTACTTATACCGGCCAGCTCAGCAACTTCTCGAATGGTACGTCATCTGTCACAGTCGCTTCTTCGTCTGACGTCGCCATTTTCTGCTTAACACAGTTTGTGATTATTTAATATTGTCGTGCGTATCGTTGTCAGTAATAACGTCAATATACTAGTAGTTTGTAACTTAACATGATGACGTCAAAATAACGGTGTCGTCATACGATATGACGTTTTCCCGAGGAAGTTGACGCAAATGTCTTCTCAGAACACTTTAGTCAGAACTAATGAATTTTCTAACACTTGTTTATCAGACTGCACCGGTAATGTAAACTTGTACATTAAAAACAATGTATAAACACTTTACTAAACAATAACGTTTCAGTTTTTCTTGATTTTGTATTTTCTATACATTGAATAAATTAGATGCAAAGTATTTTTCATATGTGACGTCGTATAATTTTTCTATCAACAAAGTCTACGATTTAGTGGGACAACCTTCGTTAGCCTTTACATATGGTGCAATATCATGAATGAACTTCCCGACAGCATGTTTCCTGAATATTAAAAATAATTGCGAGCTGTAACATATCAACCAGTAACAAGGATATATGAGATCTGAGCCACGCTAAACACTGGTCGAGGTCACAAATCCAGATGTCAGAATTAGAATTATTAAATACATGTATGTATGTGCCATCGGTCGAACAAAACCAACCGACATAATTCCCCCCGACACACATACAAAAACAACAACACTCAACATGTTTAACAAGGATGTCATTCAGTGAATCTAAATAAAACTCTGAACCCCGTCGGACAGATAAAACCGATATCGATCGTTAGTATGTCAAAGGCACCCGTGAGCCTAACCAAGCTCCGTCCATGCCTGTTCAAACGGTGTCTTTGGATTTGACTCAAGCAAATGAAAATGACTGTGTGCGCAAAGCCAATCGGTTCAAGATGTCCACCCAAATGATAATTACACTTTGACCGCTCTTAAAAAAGCGGATTTCCTTTGCAAATGGTTTGTTTAGAAATGTTGTTGCAAGGAGCCTGGGTAAGGTCATTTTCCCGTATGACTATGATTTTCGGCTGAAATACAAAAGAATCTGAGTTTCAAACCGTACCTCAAGAATCTCGCCAGGTGAGGGCGCCGACTCCCTACCTTCAAATTGAAGCGGAAACTTGAGGTCTGGCAAACCGCTCGTGCCCTCTCGCCGGCCCATCACGGGAGTGTCATAAGACCCATATATATATATGTAAATCGGAAATGTTATTGAATATAGTGTCATATGTCGCCTAATATGTTACCCCGCGCAGTCTTACTCAAATGTGCCCTTAGACTAATACTATAAAATATTTATATGTATATATATATACTCGTAATATTGACTTAAATGGCGCATTCGGTTAAGTGCCTAAATTCTGTTGTATCTCTTGAACGACTACGAAGACCACCGACAATATCAGAACCCCTACCTATGTGAAAGCATTATGTTTTGACCACGTTTGTGTCTACGATCGCGGTAACTTGTTGCATAGTAACGGGGGCGGCTTCCATGTCACAGGCCGCATGTGACATAAGTCAAGGTAAACAGTGACCGCTTTTACCGGACATTGACCTATGTTTTATATTGGTATTTTACATTATATTTATTTATATGACATACCACATTGACTAGTTTTAGACCTGCTCAAAAGTACACCTACCCTTAGTATTCCCGTCCTCGAATAAGAACACACCACCCCGCGTATTGTGTTGCATGTTCTATAGCGCACTAATGCGGAAAAGCCGACCGTCAATATTACGTAAAACAATCGATCGAAGTTGCGCTGCAGTTGTTTTAAAACAGTAAGTTATGAACAATACTATATGATGTTAGTAAATAGGCCATACACCGGCTAAATCGTACATGCAACCCTGTTATGTACGTTGATCGGGTGTTGTGGGCTATGGCATAGAGCAAAAAAATCGTTTCAAAGATGTACCGGAAGTAGCTGTGGTTTCAGATTGTCCATCTGAAGGTACAAAGCTTTGCATAGTCCATGTTAGTGCCTGCTATACATGCTTTTATTAAAAAGAATATAATGGAGTGATTTCAGAGAAATCGTTCTAACAATGGACATCACTCTGTCATATTTGGTTGTAAGTGTGTTTCAGATTTGTACCAAAGCCAAATTATCACAATTAAAGCTAATGCGCTTAGTTCTGCGGCGTGGACCCCAGATACATGTAGCTACTAAAATGGAAAATATTTATAGAACTGTGATGTCTTTTGTTATACCCTAGTTTTGCCATTTGTCTTGTCAGGCGCTGCTAACCACTGACCCTGAAAACCCCGGAAACCATGACCTTACCCTCATGCGCTATATGAGACTAAATGTGCATCTCATTTGACAACCAGAAACGGTCGTGAAAAAAACGATGCACCGTTAAATCTCTCGAAAAACCGAAAAGCCAATGAGTGATTGCCTTATCTTTCCGGAGTATAACTTGGATTTAAGATATGACCTCCTTTACTTTATTCCCAGGAATCCATTTGCCTAGTGTCTAATTCCAAACCCAGAAAAAACAAGAACTTCCGCTGGACCTTCCGTCTTGTCAAAAGACATGGGTACATTACGTTGATGCATAATGTTCGCAAATGCGTTCATTACTTGTGAACATGGGGATCTTGAAGTATCTCCGCCTGGAATCCATATAGAGAGAAATCTTGTGGTTCTATTGGAATGAGTTTGAATGCATTTTTGATGTCCATCTTAAACAGGTGACAACCTTGGCCAAGCTCTTGCGTTAGCTCAACCGATGTCAGAGTAGGATGTATGAAATCATGACCATGGGGATAAGATAAATGGTGGGTCATCCTTTTTGGGGAACCAAACCGATAGGCTACACTATACAGTTTGGAATTGGCTGTCAGGTAAAAGGTCCCGCTACCCGGCCTTCCTTGATTTTTTCGTTTATTTTTTGCCTTATTATTTGTGGATATTTCAGACTTTTTTGGACAGATGTTTTCGCTCCTGTCTGGGGCCTTGGTAATATTGGCTCAAACCGTGTGTGGAACTTTTTATGCAAAAACTCGACCTAGGACTCGTAATAGTTTCAAAGGAGTTTTGACAGTGTATTGAAATTGACAGGGGATGGGGCAATTTTAGTCACATTCGATTTACATGGAAGAATGCCGAACCTGGTGTCGACCACCGTTATTATGAACCTGTTCCGATCGGCAACATGAAGTATTGCAGTTTACATCTTTCCATCAGCATGTCCGTGTGCTTCAAAAATACTGAGAGAAAATCGTTCACCAATATCAGTTAGTGTGCCAAGATAACGTATTGCGTATATCAGTTAACACAGTTTACTGACAAGGCAGGTGACTGCGCAGAGAGTAATGTACAGATATGTAATGCAGTTTAAGGCTAATAATAACCTTATCTAAGTTATAAAGTATAACGCAGATTTGAACAATTCTACTGTTTCCACGTGTAGGTGTATTATTCTACATTGTTAATAACAAGAAACTAAGCAGTGTTTTGAGACAATTTATTTCAGTTTTTGTTCATATATTTTTTTTTTGATGTGTACTTATAATTAACAATGTTAATTTAACATTTCAATAATAAAGGCTAAAATGCAGGTTATAAACCATAAATACAACGATGGCTTAAACGTCATCTATTTTGCATAAGGTATTTCATATATACTCGTAGAAAAAGGTTTATGGTTAAAATATTGGATAATGGATAAAATGTAGTTGACATGCAAACTAGCAACTTTTTATCTAGCATGCCACTTAACCACATGACAACATGTATTGCCCTGAGAATAACTAAATAAATATAAAAAGATATAGAAAACAGTTACATGTGTTAGATATCAGTACACAGAATTTAAAACATAATACAAGACGAATCTGTGAAACATTTTATGTTAAATCTTTGTTTCTCAAGTAATCTTAAAAATGTTATGTCATATTTCACGAGATGCACATCATCAGAACAATCCAGAAATAAGCAAGGCAATAAAGCCAACCATAATCTAGTATACCAGTAACTAGATGCTGATGTAAGCAAGCTCTTTTAGCATATCATAGACAAGCAAATGTCAAAGCCCTATGAAAAAACAGTGTTGATTAAGGAGGTATGTAAAAATGCAGAAAAAAAACATTCTTTAGACTTGAGAATTAATTTCGTAAGTGTTATACATTTACCATCTATGTATATGTTAGTTGTCAATGTGTATATCTACAGAAAATGGAGCTGGTTGCTGGGGCTTGCAAGCCCAGCCGCTAAACTTTCTGTAGATCTCCCATATTGAACACAAACTTTGATGTGTTTGATATTTGACCCACTAATTCTGCCCCTTTAGACTCGGTCACTATGTAGTTTTATTATATTTTGGCACAATTGTTCAACTACCAAGCTTCATGAGATAAGTGCTGATGATTGTGACTAGTCAATAATGTGGGATATTGGTATGTTATGGTCATAATTGGAATGGATATAGAAAACAAACAAGGGAAAACACTTAAATATAAAAATGTTCCTTTTTGACACATGGATCATCATAATATTTTATTATTAAAGTTTCTTTTCAAATTTATTCTGTGAAGGCCTCGTTAATTTTGCTAAAATAAATGCATTTCACTGTTTATTTATTCAAATATACACCAGTTTTATTATGTAATGAGCTTTGGCATGAATTTTGTTTTAATAATGGTCACCCAGAAATAACATTAAATAATCTTAGTAAAAATTTGTCTGTTCATCATTTTAATCTATAAAATTAAGCTGAGCATTGAAAACCTGCAGTATTCCTTGTTGGATTTGTTCACATGTATGTGTGGGAACTGCTTTCCAATGATCCTTCTCATGTGAATGTCATTTGAATCCAACCCAAAAATATGAGATTTGGTGGATTTACAAATCTATTTTAAGAGAAAGCACCGATTGTCCTGGGTTGATCAAACACTGGACTGTAAATTAAAGATATCCAGCAAGATCACACAAGTTCTGCTTTGTACAAAAATAAAATCTTACGTCAGGACTGATCTTTGTGAAAGAAAATTGGAAAAATTGAACACCAAATAAAAGTTTGACATATCAGTCTAGAATAACTATTCTACATATAAAAATATATAACTGAACATGAGGAGCTGTTTTTTAAACTTAAATGATAAATTTAAAATTCAACTGTTCACTTGATCTCACAATAAAATACAGCTAGAACGCTGTGAAGTCATCAGAGAAGCATGTCTAGTATTTTACAGTTGAAAATGGGGCATGACTCAACAATTACTAACACCAGAGGGCTCTGCTATACATGTGTGCTTTGTTTCTGTAACATACCAAGTTTTATTTAAATATCTAGAATAGGTTTTTAGTTATGGTCAAGGTCAAAGTCTTTCCATAAAGACAGTGACACCAAGGTTATGACAATACTTCCACTTATTTTGAATAAAATACCAAATGAGCTAACAAAACAAACAATACAGACATTAACAAAACAACGAGCATAGAGTGAGAATCAAGACTATTCTTAACAGAAAGCAATAAATAAATTCAACAGTATGAATAAACAAACCCCTGAGACTAAAAATCATGTGTTCTTTATATCCTTGAAAGCAATGTAACACATGAGGCACTTGAACGAGCTCTATATCAATGATCAATTAAAATCCATGTTATATAATTTACAATGAACTGGAAGTGAAAGATATTTCAACAACTAAATAAATAGTTTACATTTTAACAATACCATTAAGCTTATCAAAGAGGCAGCTGCCGCAGCTTAAATCTAGGTCTTGATTTAATTTACTACAATATTTTCATATCTGAGAAATATAAAATAGTTAAAATACAGATCGATTGGTGTACAAGAAGCATAGAAAAAGCATAGCAATTGTTTGAATCTGATATGTCGCAAGTTCCATAGTGAATGCAGATATTTTCATATAAATTCAATACACTTTTAAAACTAAGGCTAAAAAGAGTAAAATATTACTTAAAATCAAAATTGCATCTTCTTGCAAATTTGAGAAAAGCATCCTGATTGCATGGCATTGCCTACTGAAATTAATGCAAGTTTTGACAATACTGCTTAATAAAGAATACAATAGGCTTGTTTATTAAAAGCAAATGAGCTATACATTTTGTCCCCTTACCACTGTCATCAACCTTCTTAAGGATTGAATTTGAACTGGAAAAAGTAAATATTGGATAAGAAATTCTCAGGTAAGAGTGTGGTATACAAGCAACATAAAAAACTTCATTTCTTTAAAACATACAACTATCTGTATTTGCAGTCCAAAAAAAATTGAAAAATGATTTACCAATTAATTTATTTTTACTTGCAAACTTTGTTTTACACAAAACTGTTGTTCTTTAACAACAGATATCACAAAATGCCCTTGAGATCTGTTTCAAAAAATACATCATTCAGTGTGAGACTCCTGTGTTTCCATCTCTTGTAGCACTATATCTGACCTTTGACCTAGAAACTCCTCAAGGTCACACTCCAAGTGAGGTTTACATGGGATTAAATGATGTCCTGCAGAATTGCTTCTTGGTCGACATGCTTGTTTGGTTGTAGCACTAGCACTTTGATTGTCTTCAGAACAAGAATTCAGTTTAATGTCACTCTCCTCAAATGTGAATATTTCTTCAAACTTGAAGCAGTCTTTGTTTCCCTCGTCCCGATAATGGTACGCCATAACAGACTCCATTTGGTTAGTAACATGCAAGCACTGCTCAAAAGTGTCAAAAAACTCATCGCCAAGTCCAGAGTTTTTCTGCTGAGTCTTAAATGGAACATTTGGTGAGCCAAGCCTGGCACCAGCACTGTCACTGCGTGGTCTGTGTTGGGGATACAGAAGGTGCACATTTGAAGAGTGTGGTAAGTTTAATAGGGAGCCAGTGGGTTCACGTGCAGTGTCAGAGTCCAGGTCAACTGCAAACTCAAAGTTGAGGTTCCTGATGTTCGGATGGGCAGGCTGTGAAGTATCGGATTGAGAGAAAGATGGACAGATGTCAGACTCAATCTGATGATAGTTGACCTCAGTGATTGCCAGATGACAGGTAAATCTAGAAATTAATATGATAACAATATTCAATATTTTTGCATGTAATAATTTATGGCAGTCAAGAGTCACCAGTTACCTGAAACTGCTCTAAAGAATCACTATTTTGTCTATTACTGACAGTCTTCAACATCATAATAAATGACATAGCAAATGAAAATAAATAACTTTACTTTAGTTAGTAAAATTGAAATTGAAAGATGAACAAATGGAAACCTGTCCTACCTGGCAGTGTATCTGCGGTTTTCGTGTCGTATACTGGTGACAAGATATTTCAGCAAGTCAGCTGTCTCTCTGTACATTGACTGGACATCACTTGGAAGATGAGGAAGATACTCCAGGAACCTGCAGTTTTTGAAAAGTAAAGTTAAATGTGTATGTTAATTCATGTGTATATATGTGCACTATCATTCTTACATTTAAATTGAAAAAAAATGAGTATTCTATGGTTGTGATCTTGATCAGAAACTCTCTCTTGCTTTCCTGACTAGTCAAAATTTAAGAAACACAGAGTTTCCAAATGTGTAAGTATTGATTTCACTTTATTCTATAGAAAGACTTGTATTAACTTTACCAAATAAGATAGCATTCAAGTTGTTAATAATTTTTTCCTTAGGAGCTAATTTTACATTTGAAGTAAATATGTGTAATGCTGTGAAAATGTTAATGCAGGCTCTTATGGCCTACAATCATTTACAGTCTATATTAAGTTGCCTACCACTTGATGTTAAAACAAAACTTTATTTGTTTAAATACCTAGCTGTATCAGTTTTGGAAGTCTAGGGTATTGACAATATTAATGACATGGACTTATCACATATACCGGTACAATTCTGTAAGGTTCCCCTTATCATTGCGATGCAAAAAATGAGCACTCAAGTACTAGTTAAAATTCATTAAAAGCTCTGGGGCAGTGATTACGGACAGCCTCCAAGTCTGAGAAGGGAAGGTTCAATGAAATGAAGATACTCCATTTTGCCACTTGAGACTAAACTCTGTTTGTAATCACGGCTTCTGTGGCTAAACTGCAAATCTTCATCTCACTGTAACTTTCTATCTAGTTGATAGTTTAATACTAAAGTACGAAATTGTACACTTATTTACATTTGTTTCTATAACACATATGAAATTAATATGATTTTTGTAATTCAATAAAAGTGCTTTTCTGAGTCTGGACTAGGACTTCAGACTGTTTGTAATTATGGCCCCAGACCGGCTAATCCAGTTAATCCTTAGAAATATCTAAGTAAATAACAACCATAACAATAATGCTTTGTATGCTTCATTGCCATTGGTTAATTATATATATAATATTGGTCTTGGAAATATTCTTAATGAGTTTAATCATGATAAAGGAAGACTATTAACAACATTGCATGCTTTAAAACTCAAAGAAGATAAGTTAACACTTAAAGCTGCATCTTAGATATATTTATTTTTATTAAGTTAATAAAGGGGTTGTACAAATAAAAAAATTTTTTTTTTTTAATTGTTTCCAATATATGTTAGGATTACTTATATGACTGACTATGTATGTATTGATGGAATATAGAATTTACCTAATGCATGCAACTCTTTAAGAAATATTACACACCACTGAGGGTCATATGACATTATAAGGACCGGCCAGTCAGCCACCGAAAGTGAATATGGACGGAGGCGCTAGCCGAGGTCCATTCACCTTCGGGGGCTGACTGGCCGGTCCTTATAATGCCATATGGCCCGAAGTGGTGTGTTATATTTCTTATATTATACTGAACATTTTATATAACCATTCAATATTTTGAAAGCACTTAAGATGTGTTTTATTGAATAAAGCTTATAATGTTTACTTGCGACAAATTTTCGTCGTTGTGAAAATAGCAAGCCGTATTTACCAGTTGGATGACGTCAGCGGTCCATATTACATTTTTGGCGAGGTCTGGACCGGCCAAAAATATGATATGGACCACTGACGTCATAAAACTGGATTTTCATCAAAATACAGTGATATACGGACCGATTGAGTTTATATATACAAAGACACTCATGTATGTGAGGTATAATATCAACATTTATGTTATCATTATAATATGTACAAATATGTGATATATTTGTTAGTAGTTCTTTATGTATGATATATGTCTTGTAAGTCCATATAAAGTTTGTAACTGGACAAAGGCAAATTATGTCGTTTTCCAATCTACTCTGAAGCCATCAGACATGATTATAGGTTATTATATCACACAGAGTTGTTGCTAGATTACCTGACAGCAAAAGTGTAGCTCATGTCAACTGGAAGGACCCAGGGTGTTGCAAGGATTGAGAGGAGCCGCAGGGAGCGGTGTCTGTTCACATAGCCCTTCAGACCTTTGTTCACCTCATCTATAGCCTCCTGCAGGGCTGTGGATATAAAAAAAAATGTAATATTAATGTTGAGTAAATACACCATTTCAGCAGTATTTTAAGCAGGTTTACCACTTTATACCACGTTATACCACATTATACCATATTATATCAAACGTTTCTGAGCATATGTTGTTAAAATCAGTTTCAGTTATTTCTATTAGTATTGTGTTTTCATCTATTTTGAAAAGGGAGTTGTTTCAACATCATGATTTTATAGCTAAAACAAGGAGTTCATATGGTGAATGCATTAAAACAGGGTTTTCTCCATTTTGACAAATGTGATTTTACATTTGTGTGCATTTTTATAAAGGATAAAGATATGCTGCTGACCAATAATCACACAGGTCCACCTTTGTTTTTTACCCCAAAATGACCTATATTCACTCTGATAGTAGATATCATGCTGAGAAATATTCTGAGTCGATTTGTTGAAGGTTGGATAAATACTGATGAATTTATGAAAGGAATAAGAAAGTTATACATTTTGCCCTAACATTGAACCTAGTGACCAACTTTCTGACCCAGGATGACCAGTATTCATAATGGTCATAAATATCATGTTGACAAACTGTATTTACACTGGCAAATATTCTGACCGAGTTTCTGAAAGATCGGATAAAACTGTTGTTTCTATGACACAAAATTGTTGATGAAATCATAAACCCTCCCTCCCAAATAGTTTTCACATATCTTTAACCTCTGATTCTTTTCAATGAAAAATCTGTCAAAATATGCGATATTTTCATTCATTTTTAACAATAAAAATACAGAGAAGTCAAAATGTATATTTTTATGAAGGAAATTCATTTAACTTTCCTATTTTGTGATTATCAATAGAGTGGTTCAGAAAAATATAAACAAAATAAGTACAGGCATAGTTTTGTTATACATTTTCAATTCTGTTGCTGAATGAACTTTTAAAGATCAATTATTATATAAAAATCATGATGTTGAGACTGATTTGAATTTTGCATTTAACTAAGTTGTCACTTAACATGTAAGATGTTGTGCAAAAGGAAATATAAATGTTGTATACACACTAAAACAACTTTTAACTGCCCATCTTGTTTAAACATCATAAGATGCAGTGTCAGTGGTCGATTATTTACAGTGGCCGATTATTTACACAGTCTTACATTCCATAGTTAAGCCTTAAACCAAGTTAAAAGTTTATCTCATGAAGATATATATATATATAGAAGAAATACAATACAATGAGAGTTTTTCTGAAGAGATTATGTTTTTGAAATCATGAAATGACTCGCAACACAATAAAAACTGAATGTAAATAAAAAAATAAAATAAGAAGAGAAATGTCATGCACTCCTCTTCATATGGCCATTGCCTAAAAACATCAAGAAAAAGATAAGAATGCACATAACTTTGAATAAAAACTGAATACCATTGAAGAAGTTTTTTTTATCCCAGTGCAACATTGTTGCTCAAAGGCATGTAAGAATGGCATTAGTACTTATCCCACCTATGACAATATTTATTTTATGTCTTTTTCTCTTCTGCTGCAATGAAGAGTGTATTATGTGAAATTAGAAAATGACATTAAGTTTAGAATGGCAAATTTGACTTTCTGTTAACTTTGTGCAACAATATTCTATATGTGGTCTGTAAACTATGCAGAATTTCAACAAAAAAGTCTTCTGCACCTTGTGATTTAAAAAAAACAGTTGTATCTATTTTTCTTTTAAGTTACTTACAACCATTTCACTTTCATTCCACACGCTATGCACTTGAACAACAACAAGGCATCTTTCGTTTAAACACTACCTTTTCATTCTGCATTTATTGGGGGGGAAGGGGGGGGGGGGGGGCATTGTCATTCCACATGTAAGGTCAATTTTTAGTTTCATATACTTACACCTCAATTTCCATTTATATAATACACCATTGCTACATATTACACTACTGATACTACATAATACAAACAGCAACAAAACTTTAATGCCTCTGTATACTAATAAAATATATAATTTGGTTTAGACAAACATATGCACAGTACTTGGACTCGTGTTTAGTTTCAAAGACACCAGCCAAGGTATATTTATCTGCACTTTTTCAGGTATATTTATCTGCACTTTTTCAGTTAACACTTCACAAATGCAAATGTACTTTGAAAATAAACATTTTTTTCTTTGTCAAAATGAAGATCTTGAACACAGACACCATTTATAATACAATAATAAGTCTGCATCATTTATATCACACATTGTGCCATTGTACACTGGCTGACATCACAACAAAGAACCAACCACATAGTTAATTAGTAGCTGCAGACAGCTGCACCTTTATCAGTACTGAATATCTGCTGCAGGGGGGTAATGATTAGTTTAGCCTACTGTTAAGTTCAACAATGACAGAAACACATCAGGAACCACAACTTTAATATTCTGTTGCAAGTTCATAGTTATGTTTATAGTCTAAATATATGTCATCAAGTCTAGTGAAGACATGAAAAACAACAACAACTGTATAATTTACTTGGGTTTGCATAAAGTTGTCCATTACTGCATCAATGACAAGCATACCTGATCCAACTTTGTGAGGAAGTTTGTCAACCAAGGCAACTTGTCGTTTGTTTTTGCAGTCATGGCAAGTGTGTTCATCACATCCCCCCTCTTCTTCCTCTCCCACGTGGCTGGTCCTGCCCTCTGCACCAACCACTTCGGGCTCCACATCCTCCACGGGTACCTGTACCTGCCTGATCACGCTGCGTACACTCAGGTGACGCACACATGACAACAAGTCTGCAAATAGGAAAAACATTGTTTACTTTAAATATGGCAAAAAGTCAAAATAGACAAAAAGATCAATTTGATCAAGATGCAATAAGGCTAACAAGACATACCCAGTTGCATTTAAAGTCTACGTGTATACATTTTTTTTGTAATCTATCATTTAAGGAATGAATTGCGAGCTTGATGTCATTATCGGGGTATGAACGCAATTGAGCTGGTCAAAGTGTGTGGAGTCCGAAGGACTCCAAGACTACTTTGACCAGCCCAACTGCCTTCATATCCCCGATAATGACATCAAGCCCGCAATTCATTACTTATATTTACACCAATAGTTCATTATTTCATTCAAGAATTGTTAAAAAACTTAATTTCATTAAAAAAAATCTTTTCAGTAACCCATTCCTACCCATTCTGTAAATAGAACGACCCGACTCTAACCGGAAGCATTTTTTTCAAATGACGTCACAATATCGCGGGAAAAGATCAACCACTTGAAATCACTTTTAAACGTAAAATTCAAACAGTTATGGCAACTACACATTTAAAATTTAAAAAACTAACACTTTCTTAAATGTTGATTGATATTTTACGGGACCTTCTGACACAATACAAACAATAACAAGATAGATATTTTTCATGTATATTGTTATGCAATGAATTGCGATCCGAACATATCCGAAGATGTTGATTGATGAACGCAATTGCCGAAATGACGTTCATTTAAGGAATGGAAGTTGAGGTGTAAATATTAAGTATTTAACTCATACATACAATTTTTATTGCACTTACTGTTATTCTGTAAGTATTTAAGCGTGTCATCGAAGCCTTGCTGGCACATATCAGACAGGATCTCTGGATGTGGGGGAAAGAGTGCTCGTGAAATCCGATACAGGTTGTCCATGGTACACTGCACACTAGTGTTGGCCAGGTATATACATGTCGGACTCATGGTAGTGTCCTTTGGACAGATATCACTCTCTCCAGAAAATGGTGATATAGTCACTGTGGAGTCGTTGAGGATTGGGATGTTATCACTGAGGCCGCCATCTACATATCGCTATGGGAACAAAAAAACATGATTACAATAATTTATTAACAGACATCCTTTTTATTTTTATTTTTTTATCATTCTTGTACATTAATATAATAAGAACTATCATTTAGAGCTTAAGTAGAGCTATGAACACAGAAGTTAAAGGCGCACAAATTCATTATAGGTTGATGGAAAAAAATAAAATAAAAACAATTCATTATCATGTTTAACTTGTTTGATTTTAATGATCAAAACAAAAAAGATGATTTGTGAACAGATAAAAGTGTAAGAGATAATTGATATTAAAATTGCGCTTTTTCAACTAAAGAATGTGTTCATATCTATTAAATGAAATAAAAACACATTCATATTAAAGGCTAATATTTTTTTTATCTGTTCACAAATCACATGCTTTTTTGTTTTGTTTAGATCAATATTAAAAGTCAAATGAGTTAAACATGATGATGCATTAAAAATCATATTATTATTTTTTAATCAACCTATATTGTGCGTCTGTATGTGAATGAGGCATCATGAGTATTCAACTTTGGCAGAGGGACAATGTTACAGTGAAAATACCTACCACTCCTTGAAAAAGAGGGGGTACCAGTCCAGAGTAGAGAGGCACATGGGCACTGCACAACAATGCCTGCAGCAGAAACATAGAGGGAGTCAGCATGAAAAATTGTGGCTTTTGTAAAACGAAAATACAATTAATTTTAAACTGGGAAGTGCATGTACAAGTCAGATGAAAATGATGTTAAGATAACATCTGTAGAAAAAATATAACACATTTATGGACATAAAATTAAAATATTAGACTAAAGAACTTCCATTTACCTGAATGAGTTCTTCCTTTGAGTTGTACTGGGAAACAATCACACATTTTCTGTCACTGACTCTTGTCAGGGAAATATGCAGCTTCCCAGTGGCAATCTCGTGAGCATTGTCTGGCAAAACTTCTCTCAGGGCTTCTCGAAGGATTTTGGCAATTTTGAAGCTAGGGTGCAACGGTCCAAGGGAAAATGACCGCGCTTTGGTAGCCAGGCGTAGTGTGAAAGTTGTACAGTCACCTGCAGTATCACAATGAGTCATATATTTCTCAACCATTAGATGAAACAGATTACAAGATAACAATATTTGCTTAATATTTCATTGCATCCTGTAAATCAAAAATACTTAAACATTTAAACTGTTATTACAACACTGTCTGTTCAACCCATATCATAAATGATTCAGTAATGTACATGGGAAATGGAAATTATTTATTATTCCCTGGCTGCACATGGGCATAATCAAAACTTGAAGGCTTCATTAATGAAAAACAAACTGTAAAATAGTATATCAATGGCCTCACTTCTAAATGTCGAAGCTACAAAATCCCATGTTTGCAGTAGCAACATCTTTTAGTATTTAATCTTGGTAATTTGATCACACATTTTTTACACTTAACAGTTACAATTTCTGAAGGTACAACATTTTTGCTTCTCTGTGAGATGTCCAATCATCGCTTGACATTTTGATTCCATGATACAACACCATTTTCTCATTGGACTATTTACTTTGCAATTTTCATTTAGATGCGGCTCGCCTTTATGATTTTAGTGATCAGAAACAGAAAAAAATGCAGCTTCGGCAGTTTAAAGTGAGGTCATTTTTCTATTAAATATATATATTGTGTATCATATATAATTTTGATAGAATGGATTATTCATATTTGCAGATGACAGCCATAAACTTCAATAAGAAAGTTAAAACAGATCATTGGGTCACTCATTGAAGGATTTAGACTTAGTGAAGTTACCATATAAATTAATACACTGGACATTGGCTGTAATCAGGGCCACTTATAAACTGTTTGAATAACCATATCTGGGTCACCTCAAATATTGACTGACTTTGGTCAAGTTGTACATGTATCGATGATAGACTCAATAGATTCATAATAGGTTACTTGACAGATTCAAAAGAAGTAAATAGTTTTATTTTAATAGTTAATACTGACTTACAACTTATTTGCAAAAAATGACATTAGCACATATTCAAGAATTAATTTGAAAAATATTTTAAATCATTTAAAAAAATACAAAAATTAATGCAGAGATACCCAATTACTCAAAGACTTGCCCTAAATGTAGTGTAATACAGTGCAGCCCTTTGTATATTTTTTTTTAAAAAGCCCTTTGTATCTTAATTCATAAAGAATGTTTATTTAAGTCATGAGACTGGATATTACAACAGTATAAAGCTCCTGTTTTCAATTGAATGCAGTATTTCAAGGTTTTGATGTGTGACAGGGGAATGTTTCTTTGTTGGTATTTTATAATAATCTGTAGATGTGAGGTAACTTTGTGGTTGTTGGTCACGGGTTCAATTGGTCAAAGGTTCAATTGAAAAGGGATATAAAGAGTTCTAGTAGTTCAATATTATGGTTGTAGTATTGTAGTAGGGAAAATAAAGATGGTACAAGACAATTATTCAGATAAACATTTACAAATAGGAACAAAAAGTTCAAAGCTTTAATACAATTTTAAAATAATGATTAAAAAATGATACATAAATAAACGGCTAGAACCTTTGGACAGGACGGGAACAATTATTTTAGTGAAAAAGTGATGAAATTATTTCATTATTGGTTTTAGTTTTACAATGTTGCTTAATTAAGAACAGGAATCCTTAAAAAAATGACAGAAAAGATGAAATAATGTGATAAAGTTAGTTTCTTCAAGAAAACAAGTTCCAAACAATCACAGTCCAAACAAATAGATAAAAAATATTATTTTGGGATTTTATTTATAAATACAGTATATGATATGTTTAAGCATTGGGCATGGGATCAAACTTCAGCCCCAGTCAAGTAAGAACTAAACCACTTTGTCAGTTAAAATTGTGCCTTTTTTAACTAATTGACAAGTAAGTTTGCATGTTTTGAAACCTTCGCAGGTGACAGGTGGTGAAAGGTGTGATTAAATACCTGTGGTCACGATTTATGACCTTTTCAAAAGTCTGACCTGCAAGTACTCGGAATTGACACTTAAGGAGAACTTGATTTCACCAATAGATTATTAGAATACTTACAGGAATATTTATCTCTTACCTAGACAGCAATCACATATGAGGCAGCATGCTATCATAGCACCAGCACTGGCGCCAGCAAAATGACAGTTCTCGATCAAGTGAGGGGCATGTTGGCGGAGACAGCTTGCGACACCGACGTGGTAAATTCCCAAAAATCCACAACCAGCAAAAGAGAAATTCATACTCTAATACACAACCGTAGATGTCAGTCCGTTTAACACTATTTATTACAAGTTTTAAAGATTAAAACAGCAAAGCAATAGTTACACTGGACATTTACTCTGGACTTCCACCTCTGTGTTGTGGTTTGTTTCTGGAGATTGGTGACGTAAAATGACGCGCCCCCAACCTTGCTGCGCTCTGATTGGTCATAATTCTGGTGTGACCCAGAAACCGAATTCCTGCTGTCAATAAGAGGTCAAATCTTGTGTGTAAACACAGAGTTGTTTCATAATGTTTAAAGTGAGAATGAGTTTCTCCCCTTTGTGTCTAAAATAATGTGATCAATATGTCAAAAGGTTTGGATGCTTGCTAAAGAGTAAGACAGTTATGATATTTGCTGACCCCTGATAACTTACGAAATAGGGCACCGTATTTTGTTTCATTTTATTTTCTTAAATTACGTAGCTTGAACTGTTCATGTTCAGAAAACCAAAAATACATTCCACACACGTAGTGAAGTACTGCAGTGTACATGTCCGAAGGTTTACCTAGGGCGTTAAGTCTGACATTACATCACTGGGCATTTAACTCGGGACACATCCGTCAACTTGCTTTGATTCTTAGTATTCAAATGTAAAAAAAACAACAACACGTGTATGTACAGTCAATTGTAACAGAACCCCCCCCCCCGGTCTGGGGGTATACTGGGCATAGCTGGGGAAATGGGCCGTGTTATAACCTTCCAGGTGGCCCCGCAGGGTGAATGCAGTGGCTTTTTTTGGGCGGAAAAAATAGCGGGGAGTGGGCTTTACCTAGAGGGTACTTGGGGCATGGGCATTTTGCGGGGATTTTACCCGCAGGGTGGAGATTTTGGCTGGGTCGAAAGTCCCCGCTATTCTCCGGACCTGGGGAGCCTTGGTTACAATTGACTGGTGCATTATTCTTACGAACTAAAAAGAATACCCACGACAAATTTGACCCCCATAGAAAAATCAACTCGCCGGTATCATTTTCATACATGCCATATTTTCTGGAGACCATTCAGGGGGATTTGTTCAAAAGGCTGAACATTCAGGGGGATTTTGATTTTATTCAGGGGGATTTTTTTAAGCAGGTCTAAGTTGGCGAAATTTTAAAGTATTTTTAGATGCAAGTATGAAAAAATGTTTTCACATATAGTTTCCTTTGAAAACCTCTTAACTTTTCATTATACAGAATTATTTTATGTCATGATTTATCATATTTTTATGATACACTGTCATGTCATACTGTAATGCACTTGCAGAACAAAATATGTCATTGGAAAAATATGTTTTCGAGACAATTAAATGAAATTTACCTTCCTCCAAAGTCTTTAAAAAAATTGTGCTTAATTCTATCAGCTTTGATGACTTTCAGACAATAAGGGAATAGAATAAATATTATTAATTTCTTCCTTCCAAAAGAGTAATATTTCTTTGCCTTTGATAATTACTACAAATTAATTGATCACTTGTTGTAAAAGTTTGCTTTTGGAGAGTTTCACTCACATACTGTGGTTTCACTTTGTCATTATTGCCTGATGTAAAATTTAAAAAAAAGAAAAAAAGAGAGAGACCGGGGGATGGATCGAAATTCTGGGGGATTTTTCCCCCCGCCGGGGGATATGGCATGTATGCATTTTACTTGTGTAAAGGAGTAATAATATCATGGCGCTGGAGACTATATTTTGACCAGGGGTCACTTTTCTAAAGAATAACTGGAAGTAAGATTAATTATTACTGGCTCAAGTGAATAACGACAGAGGTTTTGGGATTCTATTGGAGTCAAAATACTTCCATAGGAAGAATTTCAACCCAGTATAAAAAAACAATACCCACATTGTTATTATTATAATTCATTAAAGAAAAATGACTAAGTATGGTCATAATTTTGTAATACACTGTATGAATCTTCTACAACAGCAGCAACAATAGTAGTAGTATTAGGGGTAGCAACATTATAATTATAACATGAACAGGTCCATGATTGTGGGTAGTAATTATTTTATAGGGGGGGTGGGGGAACAATATTATACAGAGAGGAGTCATTTTTTTTTTACTTATGACCAGGGGTCATGATTACATGGGGTTCAAAATACTTCCTTATCCTGACGAAAGAGTTTCCATTAAACTCCCAGGGCAGTAAAGATTTGAAAGTTAACCATGATGATGTTATTACCGTTGTTAATTTTGTTAACCAATCAGCTCAATATACAATTTATCTCTTGAAATATTTACAATCGTCTAGTCCTTTGTGTAGATAAAACTTGACATTTATATTGTACAACATGCAAGGTATACTGACGTCATTGTTTATTTCAATATTGCGCTCCAATTGGATAAGTGCGACATCATTTAACCAATGATGTACGATGTAAAAAAAATCAGCTATTCTTTTATATAAAACAAAAACTCAAATATAAGTATTGATCACATTTTTTTCTTGTGTTTATATCTTATGAACGCAGTACAGCAGGAAGCAAATGACCAAGAAGTGCTAGGGCGACTCATGGAATTTGCTCACGTGCCGTACTGCCTTCACACAGCATAAACGCAAGAAAAAATGGGATCAATCCTTAATAAGTTTCTGTTTTACTTTGTTCTGCAGTTGTTTTTCCAATTTAAAAACAAAACAATTATAAAAAACTATGTTTATTATTTACTTAAAGGTCTATAATGACAAACACACATATGATCCACATGGTGTTTTTAGTATAAAAGCTTCAAACTTCAAACAAGTTTCTTACATAGGTTAACAAGTATTTACTATTAATACTAAAGCATGGTAAACCCCATCATTATACATGCAAATGCTTTGCTGACAACAGTTAGTGGTAGTCAAGTTTCTAAAGGCTTGAGGGGTCATCGAAGATTCAAACCTTTGACTTAGTGCTTTCTTGAATAGTTGTTCAAAATTATCTATGCATGGTTAAGTGACAATTACGGTTCTTGTCTTTACACGACTCAAGAATTATCCACGGTATGCGTATTTTTTCTCAATTTTTTATGTATCATTATTTTCGTTACTTTTATATATATACCTTACTTTGGATATTTATACGAGTATGTTTCTTTCTTTCATTACTACATTTCTTATGAGTCTTTATTTGATCATAATCTCCACTTATACACTGCCATTGTGTCCCAAACTAACTGCAAATGTTTGACAAAATGAGTTAAAGATTTAATTTTACACTAATCAATTAATTGATACTGCATTTTTTATATAAATGTATTATTTTTAAACTTGAAAAAACTGAATTTATCTTTGTAAGAAGTATTACACATCAGCTTTTGTGTTGTGAAACTTAAAAACTGTACTTCATTTCAGAAGCTGCCGCAGGAATCTCAGATTTTTACAGAAATATTTTGCTCACGTCGATTATTATTATTATTATTATTATTATTATTATTATTTAAAATACAATTGATTTTTTAAGTAACTGCCTGAAATCAGGAGGAGGGTGCTGATTGGATGATGGAAATCTCCGGACCATCTGAGATAGATGTGGGCATAGATCTGGTTACTGCTGCACAAAATCATGTCAGCTTCCTCAACAATGTCAACAAGGCAGGGCTTTATTACTGCCCAGTGAAATCCTACTGCTTTATTTTAGTTTCAGTGTGTTAGCTTGAAAAATAGTCATAATTTCAACAAAAAATTTAAGTTGACTATTACATTAGTTGTACTTTTATATCTAATAGTAGTTTTATCAATGGTGAAAAAGTAAACGCCCATCCCAACACTTTCGTGAGGTGTACTGATTTTGAAAAAAATAATTTTTATGTTATTGAGAGAGGGCTGTGACTGTTGTTGGCATAAGTCGTTGCCTTGCTTGTTTGATATTCGATCACTTGTTTCAAATAGTATATAAACCTGTTTATGTTGTATTGATTATTTCATTGTGATAACATTCATGCAATTAAATATTATTGAATTAAAATAATACTTTCAACAGTAACTGTTTTGCTATTGCAGTACCCCGGCCTGTACGGGGGTCCCGTGCTGGAGCGTGCCATCTGGAGATACACACACCTATGGCTGCCTCTTGCTGCACAACACAAGGATAAGGTAGCACTAAACCATTCACAATACAATGTGCATTTGTAAGCTGTTTTTGAATATTTTTAAAAAGCAATGTACATGTATTTAATGCAAAGTAGGATCATTTCAGTTTCAGATTCAATATGCAGTCAGAAGAAAATATTATGTGTATTTAAATAATTTATGTCATAATGTGTAAAAGAAGCAGTTTTGTCTCAGAGGTAAATCACAATGTTGTAGAATTTAAGGAAAAAACTTCTTTATTCTGCCTGTTGTAGGTGTTGTCAGCACCACTTGATGTCGAGTGGGTGTGGCATTGTCACATGTTATCTCCGGTTGCATACCTGCAGGACTGTCTCCATGGATACCAACATGTACCTGACCACACCATCCTAGACACATTCACATACCAGCAGGCTCTCATTGCCACAGAACAGTTATGGAAATATGCTTACCTGGACCAACCATTTGATGTTGACCTTGAAAACTGCGATCATCATGAAGATCAAGATCCAAGGTCAATCTCTCATGAGCTGTCCTATGATCTCATTGCCGCTGCAAGCCGTCAGAAAGTCTTCCAATACCAAGTTTCTCTACCTCATTATCTGGATAATTTGTTTCTTGAAAAAAGTGTCACAAGGTACAAGAAGTACCTTTTCCTAAAGAGGAAAAACCCAGATACATTCCTTGTGCCATGTTATGACATGGACCTGATATGGCACTCTCATATGAATCATCCCCTCTGCTATAAAACTGTAACAGAATCCATACTAGGTGCTATTTTAAATCATGACGACTCTGTTAATGATCGCAATGAAGGTTCTAGGTTGAACAATTCATATGCCATCACCCGTCAACTTTGGAAGACAGAATATGATGAACATTTTCCGGCTTATGGGGCCATGTATAGAGGTGATCCCCCAGTAGGAAAACTGAATACAATTGACAAACAGGACAACTTCAGGTTGCTTTTGAAACAAGTTCATGTTCAAGTTGATAAATTAGAAGTTTCAGGTGAGAGAAGCAGCAACCTTGGAAAATTTAAACTTTTCTTCCTTGACAAGAAAGAGCTGTTACTATCTGATCGTAATGGTCAAAAAGAAGTGGTAGATATGTCTGAGAAGTTGATGACCGTCAAAGGACCTGGCTTTGAGTTTGAAAGGTTGGGATCTTTCACAAAATTTTCTAATTGTATGGACTCTGACAACCTTCATGTTCAGCTATGTCAGCCACAGTCATTCTTCTGCTTCAAAGCTTCAGAATCTTGCCAAGGAGAAGCCAAAATAGAGTTTGATAAAATGACCAAGAAGTTTGATTCATGCAATCAGTCTATCACTGAGAAAGTGGTCCTTGACCTTGACACAGATTTGACCATAACCATGGATTTGACATTGACCTTGAAGAAGCTTGGTTCCTGTGACATGTGGCTGGTTATTGGGGACTATGGAGACTGTGTAATGCCAGAACAGGTAGAACAGCTGTGGGGACCAGTACCATTACCACGACTTCCTCAAGGAGTAGAAAACAAGTGCTCTGTGGCCTCTCACAGGTACATGTATTTCAGTTCTTAGTAGGGATGTCAACGAGTAGTAAAATTAATACTCGAGTACTCGGACGATCGTCCGATCGAGTACTCGGGTACTCGATTACTCGGAAAAATTGAATATGTGTTCGCGGAGACAAGATTGTGTATACATGTATCGTTAATGGCGTATATTGTGCGTTGGTCGTTGGTCATTTTTACCTTTAAAGTAAACTTTCATTACGTATTTTAACAAAAAATGATATAAAAAGAAAACAAATGTTGTTTCAGGCTTTTAATTTGTTTTATTCGTTTCATTTTATACAAGTATGCACTGCAGAAATGAACAACAATCAGAATTTCAAAGAACGAAAATTAATAGCATACATAAAAAATTGACCGAAATTCAATACGAAGTTCAGTTTTTTAGTTGTTTACTCGACAAATTATCTTTTTCAAATGATAGTTTTTCGTACTGTGTAATTGTTGTTTACCTCATTAATATTCATAATTCTTGATTTAAAATATCAACCAATCAATTGTGATAATCATTGCAAAAATAATTAAAATACGCCCATTAAGAAATCAATTCTCGTAACGGTCGATACTCTTTCGCTCGTTAGCGTCCATTGTTTGGTGAAAGGTCCCTAATTGGTATTTGGTTGTCCGGTTAGCGCAGTGATTAGCGCACTAACTTCTCACCAAGGCGACCCGGGTACGATTCCCAGCCTGGGCGCATGTGAGTTAGGTTAGTGGTCACCAAGCCGGAGAAGTGGGTTTTCTCCGGTTACTCCGGTTTCCCCCACAACACAAGGCCACACTCTCGCGCAACATCGTGCCAACGAGAGTGACTCAGTACAAGTTACATAGCTTTCTTCACAATCGTTGTAAAATATATAATGTTTAAACTAATTGGTATACAATAGAATTGTGTAGGTGAAAGTACCGCTATCAAAACTTCGCTAATTGATATCAGTGCTAATTTGAAATAGGGGTCCTTTGTTGACAGTTTGCAACTATCACAACACCTGTCAACTAATTGATTGAGGTCAATTGTATACACAGCGGGGATTAGAGGGACCGTACATTGTACTTTTGGCAACTAACCAGATCTGATATTTTGTCTGTAAATTGGGTATTTGGTGATTTTTATAGATTTTTTTTCCGAGTACTCGAGTAGTGATTTGGTACTCGAGTACTCGGACGTTCGATCGAGTACTCGAGTACTCGGGTACTCGTTGCCATCCCTAGTTCTTAGATAGTATTTCAAGATATTTTTTATACAGGAAGACAAATTAGAATGAAGGTCTTGTTGTTCATTCCTTGGTTATCCCAGTGAAGGTAAACTCATACTTATGTGGTAGTACAGATATTATTGTGATTATTGTTATATTCAGGTTGAAGACACATGAGGGCCAGACAGAGTTCACGTGCCGTATCATACACAGCCTGCCTCTTATGATGTCGTCCGTACAGGTCTTCCATCATGACAAAATGGTAGCAGTGGCTCATGTGATCGGCTCAGACCAGATACCAAAACCTACTGAGGCACGCTGACAGTCTTTTTCTTTCATTTTTTTAAAGAAATTTATTTGCCCAGATATCCTGTATGTTGCTATTTGAAAGTGGTTTACACTGTGGTCTGTCAAAACCATACCTGAATATAATATCTGAGTTAAGATATTATTTGTAATGTTTTACATTATAGGATGAATTTTACTAGAACAAAATCTTTTTCCTCAATAAGTTCTCATACTTACATTTTAAACAATGAGACATACATTTTAGGATCACCAATGGCCTTTGGTGTCCGACAATGTTATCCGGACTCTAGCTTTGCCATGTATATCCAATCTTTACCAAACTTGATGACAAGTATACAAACTTTCTTAAATAAATCTGTTTACCAGACTCATAGCTTCATAAACTCTTGAACAAGGGCCCTGTAATTGTCAAAGTTTGACAAAAATTACCTCACCAACTCTACCCTTTCTTATTTATTTTTCAACAAACTTGGTCTCAATGTTTTTGGATATAATAGCTCCAGAGTTATCTCCCTAAAAATGTTAAATTTTTACCCAATTGCTTTCTTGGCTCTAATTTGACTACTGCTAATTATTGTCTAATATTCAGAGAAATTGATTAAAATATGTTCAGAAGTATATGTTATAATTTAAATATCCATTTCCTAAAACTGTCATGATTCCCATGTTCTGTATACATTGCTCTGCATCACAGTGGTCTTGTTATGCATACCTGATTGTAACACATGAGTAACATTGCAGGTTGGTGATGGGAGCAAGTGTGTTACCCTGGAGCCAAAGAATGGTGAGCGGGCGATGATCATTAAGAACGCAACTGGTGACTGGGGTATCCTTATTGGCCGCTGGGATGGGTACAAAATTGGCATGCCTGCTGTCAGGGGTAGGTTTTATGTTTGAATAACAGGGAAAAAAACATTGATTGACAAAAATGATAAATTTTGGTACTAGTTTCTCAATTAAAACAATTTTAATTCATATGAATTCCCCCACAAAAGAAGTTTGAACCAGGTTACAATGATGTTGGTTGGTTGGTAGGTCTGTCCATACTGGCAGTCTGTTGCAAAATATGTCACCACGAATTATTGGCTGACATTTTTCATAGCTAATTATCCTGACATATCTTCTATTTAAGGGCTAAATTTGAATTTTATTGATATGGAAATATCAATTTTTAGGAGCAAAGTATAAACTGGTCTACAGTTGAAGAGGTGTTGTTCTGATACTTACTACACAATATTACCATGAAGTTTACCTGTTCTTCACATAATTCCCTGAGTCATGTCCAAGTCGTCATTGAACTTTGTGTACTTGAATTTAAATTTTACACTTAAAATTGCACAGATTAGAAGGGATTGTGCCAATACTTGCCAAACATGATCACTGTGATGTGTACTAATGCCTGACATATTTTTCATAAGCCACCACTTCTTGGGAGTTCTGTGACTTTAAATTTAAATCTTTCACTTACTGTTTTGCTAAATTGGAGATTAACAAGTGATCTACTGCCAAAAATAATTAGTATGCCTTATCACCATGAAGGTCACAAGTGCCTGACATATTTCTATTCCCCTTTTGAAGAAATTTTGTCATTTTGCAAATGACAGACAGACAATCCAACATGTTTCTTTTTGCACAATAAATCAAGAATGTTTTGACTTAGGACCATGAAACTTGTAAATTGGTAGGTTGCCCTTGACCAGTAAAGTACCCATTTTTAGGGTCTAAAGGTCGAAGGTAAAGTCACAGCCAACAAATTTTTTTTTTAACTTTTGTGCACAAATTAACTATTGTTTTTTATGTCAGTAGGTCAAACATCAAGATAAAACTATGATACATGTATGTGTGAAATGTTTGTCTGTGTATCATCTGCAAAAGGGTAATGATGTAGGATTATGAAATATTGCAAATAGGTTACACTTCTCCTGACACAGTATGGATTTGAAATCAAGCACTTCTGAGGTTTAGGTCTTTGTCTTTAATTATCTGTAAACTGTGTTTGTATATTAATATGCAATACTTTTCTCTTAAACACCTTTATTCAATCTTGCAGATGTCCCTGACAAAACAGCGCCCAGGTTCACAAACAGCTCTTGTGGCAATACTCCTGATAACAATTGTTGAATCTTTTGCCTGAGACTAATGATGATAGATACGTCAAAGTTGTGTCCTGTGATACTCTAATTGATTTGAATTCTTTTTAGCTTATCCCGATTCAAAACATTCAAAATGTGCATTTTATCACCAGGAACACGAGCAAAGCCTGGCAGGCCTGGGAGCCAAGGTCGCCCAGGTTACCTGACCTTGCTGCTGTACAAGGTTGCCTCCAGGAAGTGGGAGCTGCTCTCCCTGGAAGACCCCTATCTCACTGAGGAGTTTCGGTTCGACATTGCAGATGCCCATGTTGACTTCAAGATTGGGAAAGTAAGTGTGCGCGGGGACAGGAATGAGTTGGCTGAGCATCTGGCTCTAACATTTGCTGTGTCACTGCTCCACGTGTTCCTGCAGCCTCGCCCTGCAAGCTGGGAGCCTGGGCAGTCGCTAGAGCCTAGTGCTGACAGGAGAGGTGTCCGGCGGATCAAGTATGTCAAGGCTGAGAAACTGGCCTTTGTACTTGCTGCTGGACTGCTGATAGCCACACCATCTAACCACTTCTTCAGGAAGAAACTATTAGGTCATTCTAGTGAATCAGGAGGTGGAAGATTTGGATATGGTGCTGTTTTAGGACATGATGAATCATGTAAACATGATAATGACAACCAGGAAAGTGGCAATGCTGAAACAAGTGTTTTTGGTAACCTTGGGGAAGATGGAACTAGTCCGAATGACATTGCTACCCAGCTTTTAGGAGGATCAGAGCAGGATCAGGGTGGCAACAATACTATTCTTGATGTTCTTTATGGTGCTGAAGAAAATACTAATGCTGAAAATGATAATTTCTCTTCTAAATTTTTTGACAACCATAATGATAATGATATGTATAATGAGGACTTCAACACATTTCTTGGTGATGTAGACATGAATACTAATACTGATGGTGGTGACAACAGTGGAGGGGGTACAGCCTGGAGTTTTGGTTATGAGGATGGTGATGGTGGGGGTTGTGGTGGGTGCGGGGCAGGGTGTGGGGGTGGGGGCCTGTTTGGGGGTGGAGATGGAGGTGGCGGTGGAGGAGGGGATTCAGGGTTTGGAGGTGGCGGATTTAATGGAGGGGCTTTTGACAGTGGTGGCGATGGTGGTGGTGACGGAGGGGGTGGACAAGGATGGATGGATGGGTTTAGCTCCATGGATATGGGAGGCGGAGATTCCAGCGGTGGTGGCTGGGGTGATGGAGGGGGTGGGGGAGATGGTGGAGGAGGGGATGGTGGTGGCTGCGGTGGATGTGGTGGATGTGGTGGATAATGATTACAGGTCGTCATAGGTGGGGCAAAGATGAAAAGAGGGAATAAATCAGTTAGAGCCAATAACAATGGAAATAATATAAAAAAAAATTATGATAGTTTGTGGGATTCCCATGTATTCATTGACTCAGTTGGTATGTGTATGTGAATGGAAATATTTGGTTTGATGGGCGCATGTAAAAGAGGATGCATTTAATGTAATTTTTGAGTATTTCCGAACATAGTGGTGGTGAATGGATATGCCAATGAAATAAAGACTGAAATGGTAGCTTGTTTAGGCTATCTACATTGTCTTTAGTTAAATGAATGGTTGATGTAGTGACTAGTGATCTTTACATTTGTTGTTATTTATATACAAAATGAATGTTACTGCTGCAGACACATGTCCAACCCATTCAGAGTTATATAGATATTTTATTTTAGACAGCTTATTTTTAAATAGAATTTTGTATTGCTGGTGTTGGTCCTTATATATTTTATTTAACTTGTATTGTATTTTTGTTTTTTACAGACCGATTTTATAAGTACTGCTGTATTATAATTGTTATCATTTAAAAAAAAAAGTAATACTCAAGATAAAATAGAACAAGTTATAATGTGAAACTTTTTTAATCCAATAAAGTTTAAATTGGCCAAAAGTTAGAGTGTGAAACTATACTTGTACATGATACTTTAACACTGATACACTGTTATGACAGTTGTAATTACCCAAGCCTCGAAAAGAATATGAAAGTTTTTCATGAACAGCTGATATTTTTTTAATTTTCAATTATTCCAAACGACATATACAGAGCACAAAGAGCATCTAAATCCGGTTGCCTTAGAGCGGGACCTTGCGAGGTTCATGTGGCATTCCGGTATCTCCATCGGAAGTGGCCTGGTAGCTAGGCGGAGGGTCAGAGTGGTACATAGGTGGCAGGTAGCCGTAAGGAGGAGTCATCTCTACAATTTGCAAACGCATTTGTTGTAATCAAGTTAAACATACAAAAGGCAGTTATACGTACAAAAGGCAAACACATGGTGTAGACAAGTTGTACATACAATAGGCCAAAATAATGTGTAGGCGAGTTAGACAAACAATAAGCAAACACATAATGTGTGGCATGTTAGACATACAATAGGCAAACTTATATCGTGTAGAAAAGTTAGACATTCAATATGCAAACACATAACATGTTGAGTAAGACGTACAATGGGCCAACACATATGGTGTAAGCAAGTAAGACTTACAAAAGGACAACACATATGGTGTAGGCAAGTAAGACATACAATAGGCCAACACATATGGTGTACACAAGTAAGACATACAATAGGCCAACACATATGGTGTAGATGGTGTAGGCAAGTAAGACATACAATAGGACAACACATATGGTGTAGGCAAGTAAGACATGCAATAGATACAATAGGCCAACACATATGGTGTAGGCAAGTAAGACATACAATAGGACAACACATATGGTGTACACAAGTAAGACATACAATAGGCCAACACATATGGTGTAGAGAAGTAAGACATACAATAGGACAACACATATGGTGTAGGCAAGTAAGACATACAATAGGACAACACATATGGTGTACACAAGTAAGACATACAATAGGCCAACACATATGGTGTAGAGAAGAAAGACATACAATAGGACAACACATATGGTGTAGGCAAGTAAGACTTACAATAGGACAACACATATGGTGTAGGCAAGTAAGACTTACAATAGGACAACACATATGGTATGGACAAGTAAGACATACATTAGGGCAACACATATGGTATAGACAAGTAAGACATACATTAGGGCAACACATGGTGTAGACAAGTTATACATACTTTAGGCCAACACATATGGTGTTGAAAAGTAAGACACACAATAGGCTTACACATTTGGTGTAGGCAAGTAAGACATACAAAAGGGAGGTATGATATTGCCGAATATCGGATTCATGAGGAATATTGGCAATGTATGTTAGAAGTTAACATACAGTCCATGCGTCAATTATTTTTATGAAAAGTGTTTGTTGAAAATTCAAGGAAACGTCCCATTGCTGGTTTACATGTATCTTATGTCAATGGTCATTTTAAGAAAAGGCTTATAAACATTTTTTGTTAAAGCTGCACTCTCACAATTATACAATTTTTACAACTTTTTTAAAAAAAAAATCTGGGAAAGAGCAACTTTTTGCGCATGATAAATGATTGCTGACAAAAGATCAGATCGCAATTTTCCTATTTTCGTTCGAAAATTAATGTTTTATGTCTTTAAACCGTTTACCAACGGTTTAAGAAAAATGCATAAAACATTAATTTTTGAACCTAAATATAAAAAAATCTGCGATGCGATTTTTAAAGCATAAGTGGATTTCATGGTTTTTCGACAAAATGGCTCGTTCCAAGACAAAAAATATCATAAGAGTTGTCAAAACGTTCAATCTGTGAGAGTGCAACTTTAAGAAGTGCAGATGATAGAACACATGGACTGACCTGTCTGGACAGGTTCCACGTTGCGGCCGCGCTTCTTGCAGTGTTTGACGGCGGCAACGATAAGGACGATGACGATTGCCAGCAGTGCCACGCCCCCGATCACCATCCCCGAAATCTGCACCCAGCTTAGCTCAAAACTGTACAAAAAAATGGAGTCGAACGGAGACATCACTTGCATGTATAACAGTGTGCTAGTATTTTGTAAAACGCATTTTAGTGGTTATACTATTTAGTGAGGTACTAGGAAACACAATCGCTATAACATGCAACAGTGTTAGGACTTTTTTATAATTATCATTAGTTGTCTGACAGCAAAAGCCGAGAACCCTGCATGGCGGTATATACAAAATGGTTCTGCATGTTTTGGTAGCCCACACCATTGAACACACGAATCCAATTGATCTCATTTTGCCAAATCTTTGAACACTATCGCCCGTCTGTTATTTTTTTCCAGTCGAACAACAAGAGCATAATTCAACACTGACTAAACCAGTTAATGGTCTTGCTGTACATGTGTACTGTCACTGGTAAAACAAAGCTATTGAAAAGTTTTCACTGTCAAAAGTCATAACTTGACAATTAAAAAGCAAGCTATGGGTCTTGCTACACATACTCTTATTATCACTGGTAGTCTCGTATCTTAGAGGCCTTCTACAGTGCAAAGTCGTTTGAAGCCCAGAAAAGAAAATGTTTAAAACAATTTTTATTTAGTGTTTAAGTTCAAGCATAATACCTTCATCCGTTGCAACATATCCAGGTGTAATATGGAGTTGAGCAAACTGTGTGTTTGCGTGTGCGTGTGTGTGTGTGTGTGTCAAAATAGTCCATGCTACCAAATGCGAATGCTTTTCGATCCAAAATCTTCTTTCTTTTTTGGCTTTTTAACCCCAAACACGCCACAAAGGATGTATGTTTTACTCCTGAAAAAGACTGTGCCTCAAAACTAAATAAAAACATCATTTTCATTTTTGGCCTTCTCCATTCTCTTTTGGACTGTGGAAGGCTCTACAACGGTTTCTAGTAACGGCCAAGATTTAAGATTTTTTATGCCAACAAGGTCGCCACCAGGCCACGTAGAACAGACGACACCAGCCCACGTAAAACAGACGACGCCAGGCCATGTACAACATGCGACACCAGCTAGGCTACATAAACAGGCGACACCGGGCCATGTAAAACAGGCGACACCAGGCCATTCAAAACAGACGACGCCAAGCCATGTACAACAGGCGACACCAGCTAGGCTACGTAAACAGGCGACACCAGGCCATGTTAAACAGGCGACACCAGGTCATTCAAAACAGACGACACCAGGCCATGTAAAACAGGCGACACCAGGCCATGTAAAACAGACGACACCAGGCCATGTAAAACAGACGACACCAGGCCATGTAAAACAGGCGACACAAGGCCATGTAAAACTGACGACACCAGACCATTCAAAACAGACGACACCAGGCCATGTAAAACAGGCGACACCAGGCCATTCAAAACAGACGACGCCAGGCCATGTAAAACAGGCGACACCAGGCCATGTAAAACAGGCGACACCAGGCCATGTAAAACAGGCGACACCAGGCCACGTAAAACAGACGACACCAGGCCATGTAAAACAGACGACACCAGGCCTTGTAAAACAGACGGCACCAGGCCATGTAAAACAGACGACACAGACGTGACCAGGCCATGTAAAAACAGACGACACAGACGACACCAGGCCATGTAAAACAGACGACACAGGCCTTGTAAAACAGACGAGACCAGGCCATGTAAAACAGACGACACCAGGCCATGTAAAACAGACGACACCAGGCCATGTAAAACAGACGACACAGACGACACCAGGCCATGTAAAACAGACGACACCAGGCCTTGTAAAACAGACGAGACCAGGCCATGTAAAACAGACGACACAGACGAGACCAGGCCATGTAAAAACAGACGACACCAGGCCATGTAAAACAGACGACACAGACGACACCAGGCCATGTAAAACAGACGACACCAGGCCATATAAACTGCCAAATGTATTTTTTTTTTGACACAATTTACCACATTATACCTTACCAAAGTTTGTATAAATACACGAAACCAATCATTTACCAGCAGTCTGTGTTGTCATGACAACATGTTTTATTGTCGGTACAATATTTCACGCCGCCGGCACTGTTGGTACAAACGTCTTTGGAACCTTTGGAAAACATGATTGTTTATTTATAACTTATTGAGAAAGTAAAAAACAACAACTGGAAACAGTTGGTTAATAGTTTGACTGTTTATAAAATTATATTATAAATTCTATAATATTTCATCACAAGCGCAATCCACTATAACTTACATAAGCGCCGAACACAGCTTGCTACAAAAATCCATAAAATTATTATATAACGCTGCATTTTTAATTCTTTATTTTACTGACTTCCATAATTGACTTTCATTTGATTGTCTATGACATGAAAACAATAACTATTTGCGCTAATGTGTAACTTGAGAACATGTTATATAGCATTTACAATACAGTGATTGTGAAGCACAACGTGTACGTATAGTTAAACTCGTTTACAATTTCTTTTATACTTGTACTTGTAGGCTCGATGACACTCGAGCAAAAATGACTTGACGCGTACTTTCGTACATGGCATTATAAACGTGTACAATGTAAGCGTACCTGGTAGACGTAGTGCACACCAAGTAGCCTAAATGTACAGGTACCTGAAAGACGTAGTGCACATCAGGTATCCCACACGTACGGGAACCCGGAAGACATAGTGAACAACAAGTAGCCTAATCGTATGAGTACCAGGAAGACGTAGTGCACACCAAGTAGCCTAAACGTACGGGAACCCGGAAGACAAAGTGAACAACAAGTAGCCTAATCGTATGAGTACCAGGAAGACGTAGGGCACAACAAAAAGCCTACACGTACAGGTACCTGGAGACGTAGTGCACAACAAGAAGCCTACATGTACAGGTACCTGGAGACGTAGTGCACAACAAGAAGCCTACATGTACAGGTACCTGGAGACGTAGTGCACAACAAGAAGCCTACACGTACAGGTACCTGGAGACGTAGGGCACAACAAGAAGCCTACATGTACAGGTACATGGAAACGTAGTGCACAACAAGTAGCCCACATGTACAGGTACCTGGAGACGTAGTGCACAACAAGAAGCCTACATGTACAGGTACCTGGAGACGTAGTGCACAACAAGAAGCCTACATGTACAGGTACCTGGAGACGTAGTGCACAACAAGAAGCCTACATGTACAGGTACATGGAAACGTAGTGCACAACAAGAAGCCTACATGTACAGGTACCTGGAGACGTAGTGCACAACAAGAAGCCTACATGTACAGGTACCTGGAGACGTAGTGCACAACAAGTAGCCCACACGTACAGGTACCTGGAGACGTAGTGCACAACAAGAAGCCTACACGTACAGGTACCTGGAGACGTAGGGCACAACAAGTAGCCTACATGTACATGTTCCTGGAGACGTAGGGCACAACAAGAAGCCTACACGTACATGTTCCTGGAGACGTAGGGCACAACAAGAAGCCTACATGTACAGGTACCTGGAGACGTAGGGCACAACAAGAAGCCTACATGTACAGGTACCTGGAGACGTAGGGCAC
This sequence comes from Mya arenaria, assembly GCF_026914265.1. Classification (NCBI taxonomy): domain Eukaryota; kingdom Metazoa; phylum Mollusca; class Bivalvia; order Myida; family Myidae; genus Mya; species Mya arenaria. The sequence goes on along the minus strand of NC_069125.1, from coordinate 60,125,196 downwards.
AACAAGTAGCCTACATGTACAGGTACCTGGAGACGTAGGGCACAACAAGAAGCCTACATGTACAGGTACCTGGAGACGTAGGGCACAACAAGTAGCCTACATGTACAGGTACCTGGAGACGTAGGGCACAACAAGTAGCCTACATGTACAGGTACCTGGAGACGTAGGGCACAACAAGAAGCCTACACGTACATGTTCCTGGAGACGTAGGGCACAACAAGTAGCCTACATGTACATGTTCCTGGAGACGTAGGGCACAACAAGTAGCCTACATGTACAGGTACCTGGAGACGTAGGGCACAACAAGAAGCCTACATGTACAGGTACCTGGAGACGTAGTGCACAACAAGAAGCCTACATGTACAGGTACCTGGAGACGTAGTGCACAACAAGAAGCCTACATGTACAGGTACCTGGAGACGTAGGGCACAACAAGTAGCCTACATGTACAGGTACCTGGAGACGTAGGGCACAACAAGTAGCCTACATGTACAGGTACCTGGAGACGTAGTGCACAACAAGAAGCCTACATGTACAGGTACCTGGAGACGTAGTGCACAACAAGTAGCCTACATGTACAGGTACCTGGAGACGTAGGGCACAACAAGAAGCCTACATGTACAGGTACCTGGAGACGTAGGGCACAACAAGAAGCCTACACGTACATGTTCCTGGAGACGTAGGGCACAACAAGTAGCCTACATGTACAGGTACCTGGAGACGTAGGGCACAACAAGTAGCCTACATGTACAGGTACCTGGAGACGTAGGGCACAACAAGTAGCCTACATGTACAGGTACCTGGAGACGTAGGGCACAACAAGAAGCCTACATGTACAGGTACCTGGAGACGTAGGGCACAACAAGAAGCCTACATGTACAGGTACCTGGAGACGTAGGGCACAACAAGAAGCCTACATGTACAGGTACCTGGAGACGTAGTGCACAACAAGAAGCCTACATGTACAGGTACCTGGAGACGTAGGGCACAACAAGTAGCCTACATGTACAGGTACCTGGAGACGTAGTGCACAACAAGTAGCCTACATGTACAGGTACCTGGAGACGTAGGGCACAACAAGAAGCCTACATGTACAGGTACCTGGAGACGTAGGGCACAACAAGTAGCCTACATGTACAGGTACCTGGAGACGTAGGGCACAACAAGAAGCCTACATGTACAGGTACCTGGAGACGTAGTGCACAACAAGAAGCCTACATGTACAGGTACCTGGAGACGTAGGGCACAACAAGTAGCCTACATGTACAGGTACCTGGAGACGTAGTGCACAACAAGAAGCCTACACGTACAGGTACCTGGAGACGTAGTGCACAACAAGTAGCCCACACGTACAGGTACCTGGAGACGTAGTGCACAACAAGAAGCCCACATGTACAGGTACCTGGAGACGTAGGGCACAACAAGTAGCCTACATGTACAGGTACCTGGAGACGTAGGGCACAACAAGAAGCCTACATGTACAGGTACCTGGAGACGTAGGGCACAACAAGAAGCCTACATGTACAGGTACCTGGAGACGTAGTGCACAACAAGTAGCCCACACGTACAGGTACCTGGAGACGTAGTGCACAACAAGTAGCCCACACGTACGTGAACCCGGAAGACATAGTGAACAACAAGTAGCCTAATCGTATGAGTACCAGGAAGACGTAGTGCACACCAAGTAGCCTAAACGTACGGGAACCCGGAAGACAAAGTGAACAACAAGTAGCCTAATCGTATGAGTACCAGGAAGACATAGGGCACAACAAGAAGCCTACACGTACATGTTCCTGGAGACGTAGGGCACAACAAGAAGCCTACATGTACAGGTACCTGGAGACGTAGTGCACAACAAGTAGCATTAACGTACGGGTACCTGGAAGACGTAGTGCACAACAAGTAGCAAAAACGTACGGGTACCTGGAAGAGGAAGTGCACACCAAGTAGCCACGGGTACCTGGAAGACGTAGTGCACACCAAGTAGCCTAAACGTACGGGTACCTGGAAGACGTAATGCACAACAAGGAGTCAACGCGTACGGGTACCTGGAAGACGTAGTGCACATCTAGAAGCCCAAACGTACATGGAAGACGTATTGCACAACAAGTTGCCAACACAAACGGATACCTAAAAGACAAAGTGCATAACAAGTACCCAACATGTACGGATACCTAAAAGACATAGTGCACAACAAGAGGCCTACACGTACGCCGTACGGATACCTAGAAGGCGTAGTGCACAACAAAAGCCCAAACGTACATGGAAGACGTAATTCACAACAAGTAGCCCACACGTACATATATCTGGAAGACGTAGTGCACAACAAGTAGTCCAAATGTACGGGTACCTGGAAGACGTAGTGGACAACAAGAAGCCCAAATGTACGGGAAGCTGAAATACGTAGTGCACACCAAGTAGCATAAAGGTACGGGTTCCTGGAAGACGTATTGTACAACAAGAGGCCCAAACGTACGGGTACCTGGAAGACGTAATGTACAACAAGAGGCCGAAACGTACGGGTACCTGGAAGAGGTAGTGCAAAACAAATATCCTAAACGTACGGGTACCTGAAAGACGTAGTGCACAACAAGAAGCCCCAATGTGTATGGAAGCCGTAGTGCACAAAAAATAGCCCACACCTACGAGTACCTGAAAGACGTAGTGCACAACAAGTAGCCTACACGTACAAATACCTAGAAGGCGTAGTGCTCAACAAGAAGCCCAAACGTATATGGAAGACGTTATTTACAACAAGTAGCCCACACGTACGGACACCTGGAAGACATAGTGCACACTGGTAGCCCAAACGTACGGGTACCTGGAAGATGTAGTGCACAACAAGTAGCCCAAACGTACATGGAAGAGGTAGTGCACACCAAGTAGCGCACACCTACTGGCACATGGAAGACGAGTGCACAATAAGTAGCCTAAACACACGGGTACCTGGAAGACGTAATGTACAACAGGAGGCCCAAACGTACGGGTACCTGGAAGACGTAGTGCAAAACAAGTAGCCTAAACGTACGGGTACCTGAAAGACGTAGTGCACAACAAGAAGCCTAAACGTACGGGTATCTGAAAGACGTAATGTACAACAATAGGCCCAAATGTACATGGAAGATGTAGTGCACAACAAGTTGCCCACACGTACGGGTACCTGAAATACTAAGTGCACATCAAGTAGCGCAAACGAAGGGGACCTGGAAGACGTACAACAAGAGTGGACAACAAGTAGCCCAAACATTAGGATACCTGGAAAACATAATGCAAAAAAACTTAAACTTACATGGAAGACGTAATTCACAACAAGTAGTTCACGCGTATGGTACCTGGAAGAGGTAGTGGATAACAAGAAGCCCAAACGTACATGGAAGACGTAGTGCACAACAAGTAGTTCACGCGTATGGTACCTGGAAGAAGTAGTGGACAACAAGAAGCCCAAACGTACATGGAAGACGTAGTGCACAACAAGTTGCCGACAAGTACGGATACCTTGAAGGCCTAGTGCACAACACGAAGCCCAAACGTACTTGGAAGACGTAATTCACAACAAGTAGCCCACACGTACGGATACCTGGAAGACATAGTGCACAACAAGTAGCCTACACATACGGATACCAAGAAGGCGTAGTGCACAACACGAAGCCCAAACGTACTTGGAAAACCTAATTCATAACAAGTAGCCCACACGTACGGATACCTAGAAGACATAGTGTACAACAAGTAGCCCAAACGTACGGCTACATGGAAGACGTAGTGCACAACAAGTAGCCCACTAGTACGGATACCTCGAAAACATAGTGCACAACAAGTACTAGTAGCCTACACATACGGATACCAAGAACGCGTAGTGCACAACACGAAGCCCAAACGTACTTGGAAGACGTAATTCATAACAAGTAGCCCACACATATGGATACCTGGAAGACATAGTGCACGACAAGTAGCCCAAACGTACGGGTACCTGGAAGATGTAGTGCACAACAAGTAGCACTAACGTACATGGAAGACGTAGTGCACATCAAGTAGCCCACACCTACGGGTGCATGGACGAAGAGTACACACCACGTAGCCCAAACGTTTGCGTACCTTGCAGATGTAGTGCACAACAAGTAGCCCAAACGTAAGGATACCTGAAAGACGTAGTGCATACCAAGTAGCCCAAACGTACGGGTACCTGCAATACGTAGTGCATAGCAAGAAGCCCAAACGTGCATGGAATACGTAGTGCACAACAAGTAGCCCAATCGTACGGTTACCTGAAAGAGGTAGTGCACAAAAGCCCAAACGTACCTTCAAGACGTAGTGCACACCAAGTGCCCCAAATGTACAGGTACCTGAAAGATGTAGTGCAAAACAAGAAACCCCAATGTGTATGGCAGCCGTAGTGCACAAAAAATAGCCTAAACGTTCGGGTACCTGGAAGACGTAATGCACAACAAGAAGCCCACACGTACAGGAACCTTGAAGACTAAGTGCACAACAAGTAGCTTAAACGTATTGGTACCTGGAAGACGTAGGACACAACAAGTAGCCCAGATGTGCGGGTACCTGAAAACGTATTGCACACAAAGTAGCCTAAACGTACAGGTACCTGGAGACGTAGTGCACACCAAGTAGCCTTAACGTACGGATACTGGAAGACTTAGTGCACACCAAGTAGCCTAAACGTAGAGGTACCTGGAAGACGTAGTGCACACCAAGTAGCCTTAACGTACGGGTATCTGGAAGAACGTAATGTACAACAAGTAGCCCACACGTACGGGAACCTGGAAGACAAAGTGCACAACAAGTAGCCTAAACTTTCATGTACCTGGAGACGTAGTGCACACCAAGTAGCCACGGGTACCTGGAAGACGTAGTGCGCAACAAGTAGCCCACACGTACGGGAACCTGGAAAACATAGTGCACAACAAGAAACCTAAACGTACGAGTACCTGGAAGACGTAGGGGCACATTAAGTAGCTTAGACGAGCGGGTACCTGAAAGACGCAGTGCACCACAATTAGTCCACGCGTACGGGTACCTGGAAGACATAGTGCACAACTAGAAGCCCAAACGTACGTGGAAGACGTAGTGCACAACAAGTTGCCAACACGTACAGATACCTAAAAGACATAGTGCACAACAAGTACCCAACACGTACGGATGCCTGAAAGACATGATACCAACAAGAAGCCTACACGTACGGATACCTAGAAGGCGTAGTGCACAAACGTACATGGAAGACGTAATTCACAACAAGTGACCCAAACGTACGGGTACCTGGAAGACGTAGTGCACAACAAGAAGCCCAAACGTACGGGTAGCTGAAATACGTAGTGCACACCAAGAAGCCTAAACGTACGCGTACCTGAATGACGTAATAAACAGCAAGAGGCCCAAACGTACATACGTAGTGCACAACAAGTAGCCCACACTAACGGGTACCTGGAATACGTAGTGCACATCAAGTAGACCACACGTACGGGTACCTAAAATACTAAGACGTAGTGGACAACAAGAGGCCCAAACCTACATGGAAGACGTAGTGCACAACAAGTTGCCCACACTTACGGATACGTGGAAGACGTAGTGTACTACAAGTTGCCCACACTTACGGGTGCATGGAAGACGTAGTGCATTACAAGTTGCCCACACTTACGGGTACGTGGAAGACGTAGTGCACTGCAAGTTGCCCACACTTACGGGTACGTTGAAGACGTAGTGCACTACAAGTTGCCCACACTTATGGGTACGTGGAAGACGTAGTGCACAACAAGTTGCCTTAACGTACGGGTACATGAAAGACGTAGTGCAAAACAAGTAGCCTAAACATACGGATTCCTTAAAGACCTAGTGCACAACAAGTAGCCTAAACGTACGGGTACCTGGAAGACGTAATTTACAACAATAGGCAAAAACGTACGGGTACCTTGAAGACGTAATGTATAACAAGAGGCCCAAACGTACATAGAAGACGTAGTGCACAACAAGAAGCCCACACTTGCGGGTACCTGGAAGACGTAGTGGACATCAAATAGCCCACACGTTCGGGTACCTGAAATACTAAGTACACATCAAGTAGCGCAAACGTACGGGTACCTGCAAGACGAAGTGGACAACAAGAGGCCCAAACCTCTATGGAAGACGTAGTGCACTGCAAGTTGCCCACACTTACGGGTACGTGGAAGACGTTGTGCACAACAAGTTGCCCCACTTACGGGTACATGGAAGACGTAGTGCACTACAAGTTGCCCACACTTACGGGTACGTGGAAGATGTAGTGCACAACCAGAAGCCTAAACGTACGGGTACATAAAAGATGTAGTGAACAACAAGTAGCCTTAACGTACGGGTTCCTGGAAGACATATTGTACAACAAGAGGCCCAAACGTACGGATACCTGAAAGACGTAGTGCACACCAAGTAGCCTAAATGTAAGGGTACCTGAAAGACGTTATGCACAAAAAGGCCCAAACGTACATGGAAGACGTAGTGCACAACACGTTACCCGTACTTACGGGTACCTGAAAGACGTAGTCCACATCAAGTAGCCCACACGTATGGGTACCTGAAAAACTAAGTGCACATCAAGTAGTGCAAACGTACAGGTACCTGGAAGACGTAGTGAACAACAAGAAGCCCAAACGTACATGGAAGACGTAGGGCACATTAAGTAGCCCACAACTACGGTTGCATGGAAGACGATTGCACACCAAGTAGCCCAAACGTACGCGTACCTTACAGACGTAGTGCACAACAAGTTGCCCAAACGTACGGATACCTGGAAGACGTAGTCCACAACAAGTTGCCCACACCTACGGATACCTGATAGACATAATTCACAACAAATAGCCCACACGTACCTGAAAGACGTAGTGCACAACAAGTAGCCCACACTTACGGATACCTGATAGCCATAGTGCACAACAAATAACCTACACGTACGGATACCTAGAAGGCGTAGTGCACAACACGAAGGCCAAACGTACTTGGAAGACGTAATTTACAACAAGTAGCCCACAAGTACGGATACCTGGAAGACATAGTGCACAACAAGTAGCCCAAACGTACGGCTACCTGTAAGACGTAATGTACAACAAGAAGCCCAAATGTAAGGGTATCTGGCATACGTAGTGCACAACAAGTAGCCCAAACGTACATGGGAGACGTACTGCACATAAGGTAGCCCACAACTACTGCTGCATGGAAGACAATTGCACACCAAGTAGCCCAAACGTACGCGTACCTTACAGACGTAGTGCACAACAAGTAGCCCACACCTACGGTTGCATGGAATACGTCGTGCAAACCAAGTAACCCAAACGTACGGATACCTGAAAGACATAGTGCATACCAAGAAGCCCAAACGTACGGGTACCTGAAATACCTAATGCATAGAAAGAAGCCCAAAACGTACATGGAATACGTAGTGCACAACAAGTAGCCCAACCGTACGGATGCCTGAAGGATGTAGTGCACACAATGAAGCCCAAACGTTCCTGGAAGACGTTGTGCGCAACAAGTGACCCAAATGTACAGGTACCTGAAAGACGTAGTGCACAACAAGAAGCTCTAATGTATATGGAAGCCGTAGTGCACAAAAAGTAGCCCACACCTATGGATAACTGAAAGACGTAGTGCACAACAAGTAGCCCACACGTAGGGATACCTGGAAGGCGTAGTGCACAACAAATATCCCAAATGTACGGGTACCTGGAAGACGTAGTGCACAACAAATAGCCCACACATACCTGGAAGCCGTAGTGCACAACAAGTAGCCCACACGTACGGGTACCTTGAAGACGTAGTGCACAACAAGAGGCCCAAACTTACGCGTACCTGGAAGACGTAGTGCACAACAAGAGACCCAAACTTACGCGCACCTTTAAGACGTAGTGCACAACAAGTAGCCCAATCGTACGGGTACCTGTAAGGCGTTTTGCACAACAAGTTGCCCACACTTACGCATACGTGGAAGACGTAGTGCACTACAAGTTGCCCACACTTACGGGTACATGGAAGACGTAGTGCACTACAAGTTGCCCACACTTACGGGTACGTGGAAGACGTAGTGCACTGCAAGTTGCCCACACTTACGGGTAGGTTGAAGACGTAGTGCACTACAAGTTGCCCACACTTATGGGTACGTGGAAGACGTAGTGCACAACAAGTTGCCTTAACGTACGGGTACATGAAAGACGTAGTGCAAAACAAGTAGCCTAAACATACGGATTCCTTAAAGACCTAGTGCACAACAAGTAGCCTAAACGTACGGGTACCTGGAAGACGTAATTTACAACAATAGGCAAAAACGTACGGGTACCTTGAAGACGTAATGCATAACAAGAGGCCCAAACGTACATAGAAGACGTAGTGCACAGCAAGAAGCCCACACTTGCGGGTACCTGGAAGACGTAGTGGACATCAAATAGCCCACACGTTCGGGTACCTGAAATACTAAGTGCACATCAAGTAGCGCAAACGTACGGGTACCTGGAAGACGTAGTGGACAACAAGAGGCCCAAACCTATATGAAAGACGTAGTGCACTGCAAGTTGCCCACACTTACGGGTACGTGGAAGACGTTGTGCACAACAAGTTGCCCCTCTTACGGGTACATGGAAGACGTAGTGCACTATAAGTTGCCCACACTTACGGGTACGTGGAAGACGTAGCGCACAACGAGAAGCCTAAACGTACGGGTACATAAAAGATGTAGTGAACAACAAGTAGCCTTAACGTACGGGTTCCTGGAAGACGTATTGTACAACAAGAGGCCCAAACGTACGGATACCTGAAAGACGGAGTGCACACCAAGTAGCCTAAATGTAAGGGTACCTGAAAGACGTTATGCACAAAAAGGCCCAAACGTATTTGGAAGACGTAGTGCACAACACGTTGCCCGTACTTACGGGTACCTGAAAGACGTAGTGCACATCAAGTAGCCCACACGTATGGGTACCTGAAAAACTAAGTGCACATCAAGTAGTGCAAACGTACGGGTACCTGGAAGACGTAGTGAACAACAAGAAGCCCAAACGTACATGGAAGACGTAGGGCACATTAAGTAGCCCACAACTACGGTTGCATGGAAGACGATTGCACACAAAGTAACCCAAACGTATGCGTACCTTACAGACGTAGTGCACAACAAGTTGCCCAAACGTACGGATACCTGGAAGACGTAGTCCACAACAAGTTGCCCACACCTACGGATACCTGATAGACATAATTCACAACAAATAGCCCACACGTACCTGAAAGACGTAGTGCACAACAAGTAGCCCACACGTACGGATACCTGATAGACATAGTGCACAACAAGTAACCTACACGTACTGATACCTGAAATACCTAATGCATAGAAAGAAGCCCAAAACGTACATGGAATACGTAGTGCACAACAAGTAGCTCAACCGTACGGATGCCTGAAGGATGTAGTGCACACAATGAAGCCCAAACGTTCCTGGAAGACGTTGTGCACAACAAGTGACCCAAATGTACAGGTACCTGAAAGACGTAGTGCACAACAAGAAGCTCTAATGTATATGGAAGCCGTAGTGCACAAAAAATTGCCCACACCTACGGATAACTGAAAGACGTAGTGCACAACAAGAAGCCCACACGTAGGGATACCTGGAAGGCGTGGTGCACAACAAATAGCCCAAATGTACGGGTACCTGGAAGACGTAGTGCACAACAAATGGCCAACACATACCTGGAAGCCGTAGTGCCCAACAAGTAGCCCACACGTACGGGTACCTGGAAGACGTAGTGCACAACAAGAGGCCCAAACTTACGCGTACCTGGAAGACGTAGTGCACAACAAGAGGCCCAAACTTACGCGCACCTTTTAGACGTAGTGCACAACAAGTAGCCCAATCGTACGGGTACCTGGAAGGCGTTTTGCACAACAAGTTGCCCACACTTACGCATACGTGGAAGACGTAGTGCACTACAAGTTGCCCACACTTACGGGTACGTGGAAGACGTAGTGCACTGCAAGTTGCCCACACTTACGGGTACGTTGAAGACATAGTGCACTACAAGTTGCCCACACTTATGGGTACTTTGAAGACGTTGTGCACAACAAGTGCCCCAAATGTACAGGTACCTGAAAGACGTAGTGCACAACAAGAAGCTCTAATGTACATGGAAGACGTAGGGCACATTAAGTAGCACACAACTACGGTTGCATGGAAGACGATTGCACACCAAGTAGCCCAAACGTACGCGTACCTTACAGACGTAGTGCACAACAAGTTGCCCAAACGTACGGATACCTGGAAGACGTAGTCCACAACAAGTTGCCCCCACCTACGGATACCTGATAGACATCATTCACAACAAATAGCCCACACGTACCTGAAAGACGTAGTGCACAACAAGTAGCCCACACGTACGGATACCTGATAGACATAGTGCACAACAAGTAACCTACACGTACGGATACATGGAAGGCGTAGTGCACAACACGAAGGTCAAACGCACTTGGAAGACGTTATTTACAACAAGTAGCCCACAAGTACGGATACCTTACAGACGTAGTGCACAACATGTTGCCCAAACGTACGGATACCTGGAAGACGTAGTCCACAACAAGTTGCCCACACCTACGGATACCTGATAGACATAATTCACAACAAATAGCCCACACGTACCTGAAAGACGTAGTGCACAACAAGTAGCCCACACGTACGGATACCTGATAGCCATAGTGCACAACAAGTAACCTACACGTACGGATACCTAGAAGGCGTAGTGCACAACACGAAGGTCAAACGTACTTGGAAGACGTTATTTACAGCAAGTAGCCCACAAGTACGGATACCTGGAAGACAAAGTGCACAACAAGTAGCCCAAACGTACGGCTACCTGTAAGACGTAATGTACAACAAGAAGCCCAAATGTAAGGGTATCTGGCATACGTAGTGCAAAACAAGTATCCCAAACGTACATGGGAGACGTACTGCACATAAGGTAGCCCACAACTACTGCTGCATGGAAGACGATTGCACACCAAGTAGCCCAAACGTACGCGTACCTTACAGACATAGTGCACAACAAGTAGCCCACACCTACGGTTGCATGGAATACATCGTGCAAACCAAGTAACACAAACGTACGGATACCTGAAAGACGTAGTGCATACCAAGAAGCCCAAACGTACGGGTACCTGAAATACCTAATGCATAGAAAGAAGCCCAAAACGTACATGTAATACGTAGTGCACAACAAGTAGCCCAACCGTACGGATGCCTGAAGGATGTAGTGCACACAATGAAGCCCAAACGTTCCTGGAAGACGTTGTGCACAACAAGTGACCCAAATGTACAGGTACCTGAAAGACGTAGTGCACAACAAGAAGCTCTAATGTATATGGAAGCCGTAGTGCACAAAAAGTAGCCCACACCTATGGATAACTGAAAGACGTAGTGCACAACAAGTAGCCCACACGTTGGGATACCTGGAAGGCGTAGTGCACAACAAATAGCCCAAATGTACGGGTACCTGGAAGACGTAGTGCACAACAAATAGCCCACACATACCTGGAAGCCGTAGTGCCCAACAAGTAGCCCACATGTACGGGTACCTGGAAGACGTAGTGCACAACAAGAGGCCCAAACTTACGCTTACCTGGAAGACGTAGTGCACAACAAGAGGCCCAAACTTACGCGTACCTGGAAGCCGTAGTGCACAACAAGAGGCCCAAACTTACGCGTACCTTTTAGACGTAGTGCACAACAAGTAGCCCAATCGTACGGGTACCTGGAAGGCGTTTTGCACAACAAATAGCCTTAAGATGCCTGAAAGACGAAGTGCACAACAAGAAACCAAACCGTTCGGGTACCTAAAATACGTAGTGCACAGCAAGTAGCCTAATCGTACGGGTGCCTGACGGACGTAGTGCACAACAAGAACCCAAACGTACGGGTACCTGACAGACGTAGTGTACACCAAGTAGCCCAAACGTACGGGTACCTGACAGACGTAGGTCACAAAAAGAAGCCCAAACGTACTTTGAAGACGTAGTGCACACCAAGTAGCCCAAACGTACGGATACCTGGAATAAGTAGTGCACAACAAGTAGCCCAAACGTACGGATACCTGGAAGACGTAGTGCACACCAAGTAGCCCACACGTACGGGTGCCTGAAAGACGTAGTGCACAACATGAAGCCCAAGCGTCCGGGTACCTGGAAGACGTAGTGCACAACATGAAGCCCAAGCGTCCGAGTACATGGACGATGTAGTGATTAAAAAAGAAGCCCAAACGTACGGGTACCTGGAAGACGTAGTGATTAAAAAAGAAGCCCAAACGTACGGGTACCTGGAAGATGTAGTGGACAACAAGACGCCCAAGCGTACATGAAAGACGTAGTGCACAACAAGAAGCCCAAGCGTACGTGTACCTGGAAGACGTAGTGCACAACAAGTAGCCCAAGCGTTCATGGAAGACCTAGTGCACAACAAGAAGCCCAAGCGTTCATGGAAGACCTAGTGCACACCAAGAAGCCCAAGCGTACGTGTACCTGGAAGACGTAGTGCACAACAAGTAGCCCATGCGTAGGTGAAACCGTGAATACAACAGGTATTTCGCAACCTCTCTAAAATTTAACTTTGTGCAGAAATAAGTCGACAATAGTAATAAAACCGTCCTATACGGGTTATATTTCGACCGTTTCATACAATTTATTTTCTTTTTGCTGCTTGTCACTCAGGGAAGCGAACACACATCGATATGATAATTTTGTCAGAATTTATCGTAAAGGTTTTTAGTTGCATCGCTAGTCTCGATATATTTTAAACCAAAGACCGATGATCTGTATGGATAACTCTTCCTGCTTGCTATGTGAAGAAAAGTATTTACATTAATTATTAACAGGGAACAGAGTAGCGAAACGAATACAATTGCATATCCGGGATTATTTTTTTTAATCCATATGCAGTTGTATTCTTTTCGCTACTTTAATTCTGATTTAAAACTTCCTTGCTTTACCTTGATTTGTACATACAGTCAACTGTTTGTAGACGCAACGGCTTAACACGTTGAATACTTGAAAATCGCCGTATCGCACGTGGGATTTGACTGTTACAGTTTTGATTGTTTGTAATGTTATATTGTGTATAATTGGGACGCAGTCGTCAACAGCAAGGGTAAAATGTTTTCAGATATCTCTTTTTCTCGTTCTTTTTTTGTTAAAAACTACTAATTAGCCGTTTGGAAAACACTATTCATTACCAATAATGAAGTTACTGTGTCTTCACAAAGACAGTTATCCAGCCGATAAATGTAAACAGACCTCATACTAAAAAAGGCTTTGTTCTGAATTCACCTCTATGAACAGATGAATACATTGAAATGAGGCCACTGTTGACTTTCGTAATGGAACACATTTTAAACAGTACACGAGTTCAGAATTAATTTTATTGCCATAACTCTTTCTTCATAAATAAAACATTTCTGCATGTATGATATTTTATGAGATATTATGACAAGTAACTAAATCAGCTCTTCGCATACCATGTGTCTGTTTATTACTTTTTAGCATTCACTGTTTGAATACAAAAGTGATGAGATTCATTTTACAAAACGGGACTTTAAAAAAAAAAAATCCATGCGTGCTAGCGATCCTAGTTGAAATGTGAGCTTTAATGTGGCAGGTAGTGTGACAGGGAAAGCGACACGCAAAATCCGTGTTCTCGTACGAGATTGAGAGGATGCTATCAATATACTGGGACAACAAATAACTGCATACATATTGGATAACTGTCACATGCTTCCTTAACATTTCAGAATGAAAATGATGACGTTTTAGCATTGTGTGTTTTGATCCGGTGCATATCAAATGAACAATTTGACCAAAAAAATATTTAAAGTTCTTAACCTTGTTAAACATGAAGAAAGTTTTGAGCTGCGTGGATGATGGGAGAGCTGGTGGAACCCGTGGGGGAAAGGACGGTCAAGACGTTCACGTCTGCTTTTGTGGAAATGACGGGCAAGTGCCTCGCTGGTGTCCATGGCTAGTCGTTACCGTAGCGATGACGTCACGTATGGCATATATGACGTCACCGGAATCATGGTGGCTACTGCATCCAGATGAAGTATACCAATCTATGGAAGGTACGTATTTGTCATGAACATTCATCTTGGACAGTTATAAAATGAAAAATATGCTATGTTAAGATACCTTTAAAATTGTTTATAAATTTATTAATCGCTATCAGTTAGTGTCCATTTATTATAGAAATCATGTCGAAGAAAACGTCAAATCCCTATTAGCTGTGAAATAGATAGATCTAAGCTTCTCATTGGAAGAAATGCAATTTTGTTTCAAAAGTGTGATTAAATATTCCAAACTGAATGTGTGTCGTTCTTTTGATGGATAAGAAGTATTAAAATTCATTTGACTGTTCAAATCAATTAAATTTGATATGCATCCGTTAAATTCCATTTACCAAATAGACAAATTTATTTATGGCACACATTGAAGTATTGACATTTATGCCTTTATCATTATGTTATTGATGAATTGCCTGAATGGTAGCTTTAAAAGAAGATAAAACTTATCTTTGCTGCAAAGTATCTCTTATTTGCTGAGTCGATTGATTTGTTTCTGGAATAATGTTCATTTGGTTGGCCTGCCATTAAAGACCCAGATGAAACAATGGATATTGAGATGGAATCAATAGCTATCCTCCCCATAATAAATGAGTCATTAATAATAAATAGAATGCTAAAAATCTTAGTTCTGTTGTTCAGCGAAACTTTATCATATTACTCGTAATTTCCCTAATCGATTGATTTGCCAATAATTAAGTGATTGGTATATTGCTTGATGAATCGATCAATCAATTGATTGATTGACTGATTAATTCATTGATTGATTTTTATTTCTTTATTAATTGATTTTGTTTTTCATTTAATGATTGATTGATTGATTGATTGATTGATTGATTGATTGATTGATTGATTGATTTATGGTTTTGTAAATCGGTCGGTGTCACTAAGTTTACGTGGAACAAACCTTGTACTCTTTAAAGTCTAGTGCGTATGTTCCCATGATCATTCGTGGCAATACATTGTTTTCACTGCAGTGGCGTTCTCCGAGGTGAATGGTTACGGTTTCCGTCCATATGAGTACCTTCCGGCACCAATCAACGTAACGACGTCAGTGGAAAACCGGACATTGACGTCAGGAATGTACGGCCTCAGATCCTTCATGTTCCCATATGTGTTCGCTGCACTGTTGTACGCTACAAAGCTCATTGGCATCGGTTCAAGCCCTTTCATGGTAATCACATAAAATTTCATAACATTTTCTAACACAATACGTTTTTATGGATAGTGTAAGACCGCAATTGATAAATTATCTCGTTAGTTTTCCCACAGTCATTTGATAAGATTGAATTCCAGCTTTGGTGTCATATGACCTGAAATACATTTAGTGAAATTTCACCTATCAATCGGGTCACTCCTACCAACGATCTAGCATAAAATAACTATGCATTACTGCGGTTTAAAAATGTCAGAAAATCTCGAAGGCCTAAATAGCTCAATGCCACCATAGCAGGAGTTCATTACTATCAAATGACTGTGAGTTTTCCAAACTGAGATACTGTGAATAATTTATAGTTCATGAAGAAAATATGCGAAGGATGACCTTTCACAAATGAAATCGTCTTTATCAATTCAAATAAAGCCGGACGTTCATTGCATTTCCTTCCATTTTACAGATATGCCGATTGTTTAACGTCGCCGTGACGTCCATGCTGCCGATGTCTGTCTACCTCTTTACCAACAAAGTGTTCTGCTGTCGTCTGCTCGCTGTCGGAGCATGCGTGTTGAGCGCCACCCAGATTCACCTCGTCGTGTTCGGCACACATGCTCTCGTGAACAGCTTCACAGCGCCGATCTTGTTCTACTGTTTGTACGTGTGTATACCTACAGTGGCCAATGTGCAAGAAAGTCACACCAAGAGACCAGGCAGTGAACCGTACGCAGATACATGCTCAAGCGGATATTCGTCCTCGTCGTCGGTAGACCAGTGTCCAACCGTCACTGGCGTCCGGAAAAGATCCAGGTTTCCTAGCGACAACAACAAGTTTCCTAGCGACACCAATAACAATTCAAAACAAGCCGCAGTGAGTCCTGCACGCGATCTTGGCAACAGTTCGTTAAGTCGACTCTATTGTCTGGTGGCATCTGGATTTTTGCTTGGACTCATTTGTTCTGTTAGAATGGACAATGCACTGCAGTTTTCCGTTGTTTACGCTTCACTGATATTAACCATGAAATCTCATTGGAAAACAAGATTGACGGAAACCATTGCAATAGCTGTCGGATGCACGATGGCTATTATTGTCGGTGTATGTTGTGATATGCGTAATTATGGGATCAACGTCATATCGCCCTTGCAGTGGTTCAAGTTTAACATATTGTCCGGCAAGGCTAGTAAACTGTTTTCATCACCAATGAGTGCCAGCTACTGGTATGAATTCGTGAGCGACACTTTCCATGTTTGTTCAACTTGTCTGTGTATAGTTTTCTTTGGATACGTTTACCTCGGTGATAAGGTTCACGTGAAAAACAGTACTCGGCCGTACAAAGTCATTTCAATGGTAGTTTCATTTGTACTTACGTTAGTTATATATTCCAGTGTTAGCCACAAGGAAACCCGGTTTATTCATAACGTGTTTGTCCTATATTCAATAAGTGTTGCTCTTGCCGTCCATGACCTTGTGAGTGCCATTTCAAAACAGTTGCGGCGTATGCCGATGAAACTTGCTTTGCTAACAATATCAGTATTGTGTGCAGTAAACACATACGTTGGATTTCCAAGCGTAAACAATCGAAATACGTCCAAATGGTCGTACGGACATGCCAGAGATTCTCGCGACTTGAACATCTGTTTAGATGTCATTCGACGTCAACCGAACGTGAATGGAGTTGTGATAGACGGCGATATTTATGACCTCGCCGGTTTCACCGTCCTAAACCATGACGTGGCTTTGGTTGTAAAAACGTATCACGAGTTCTATGTATACAGCGGACGACGAGAAAATGCCTTTGCCTTGAACGAAAGAATACGCATATTGAACTACATTGATGATGTATTTCATGAGTCGAATATGTATTACATGTTTAAGATTATGTCCAGGGATGAAACATACAACTATCTCCTGTCTAAAAGGTTGCAGACTCATCATTCACGCATGTATCAAGAAATGTATAAATGTGGAAATTACAAAATCTATCAGAAAAACAGAAATTCATCTAGAACAAGCTCACGAGACAATCCATTTTCTGTAAACGCGACTATTGTTGAATACGAAGCCAGCTGGCTTATAACTCATAGTTTGTACGAGATAGCCATCGAGAGACTCGGTGACGTCATTAACATTTCCATGGTAACCAAAGGTCAAGGTCAAGATACGTCATCAGATGTTAAAGGTCAAGCTAGTGTAAAAATGTACCAGCAGCTGATGGCATGCTACTTCAAGCTGGGAAAAGTTCAAGTGTCAGAACACGTCCAACATGCCTGCTTTAGAAAGTTTGGACAAAGGTCATGTTTGACGCCGCAGCCGAAACTTGTGTTACATGAGGAATATGAACGTTTCGGTTGAAAACGTCAATCTGTTGTGTTTTTCTTTTCAAATGGCTAATGATAACACTAGTCTTTTTTATTGCTCAACTTTTTAGTGAAATTGCTGATATTTATTATAAAGCGGGTTATGGCACGCCTTTTCATGGCGTTTTAATAAATGAACATCAACAACAAATACAATAACATCTTTTATTTTTCAACTGTTATACTAGATCCATATTGAGATATCACATAGAGAACACGTATGCCATAGTACGATATTGATAACAACTTAAATATGAGACATTTGTTCCCTTCTACATGTATTACACATACTTAATTTAACTATATGTATAACAAGAGACATTGTGAGACAGGCAATACATTAAGATAATAAAGACTTGACGATGAAGTATATCTGACCTGCAGAATTAAACCATAAAACAAGAACATTCAACGGCCCTATATGCGACGAAATGTTTTCGAAACTCAATATTCATATAACATCATCCGGAATATTCTTAGGGCATCATCAGTACAATTAATTTTATACAAAAATTTATAACAAGAAAAACGGATTTCATTGGAAACTGAACAAGCGGAGAAACATTGCGGCTACACTGCTTTCGTAGAAATGGTAGCTGGCGTCATCTTTAATTGGGAACGTCCATCTTAAAGTACCCTGGGCCTGAGAAGAGCCTTGAGCAGGGGGCTCTCGACCTGGCGCTGGGCGGGCTGGCGCCTGGTAGAGCGGGGCCTCTGGGGGCGGCGGAGGCGGTGGGGCCGGGGGATCTCCTGCTGCTGCTGGTGCGCGGCCATCATGTCCATCTCGTGTTCCATGGCTGCCAGACGGTCACTCAGGAACATGTTTCTCACAGTCAACACACGGTTTCTCAAGCGACTGTTGGTGAAAAAAACACTAATAAGAAATCAAACAAACATAAACCATATATACTTTTTTAAATGTACGGTCAAATGTTTGACATGTTAGTTGGCTATTGAGTATATTGGGTTATATGAAATTATGAAATATGAGTCGTTAACGATTTTTCCATTTCACTTGAATTTAGATAAATACACAATGCATTCAGCACATGTTGTGTATATTATTCAATCATATAACTGTATACGTACGCGGACATGAGGTCTTCGATCATTTCCTGGAGTATCTCCTCTGGCATCTCGCCGCTCATGAGACCCTGACGGACGGCCATGATGTGGTGGAACATCTCCTCGTCGTTCATGTTGTCGAGGCCGGAGTGGTCAAGGGCGGGCTCGGCGCCATGGAGGTACCTTGGCATTGGCATCTGGACGATCTGTGGCTGAGGCCCGTCCACGTTCACGGACACGGCCAAATTGATTGCTGAATGAGTACAAAATAAACAAATATAATACGCTGTAAAGATGACATGTATACCAAACGAATCAGACGTATGACTCTACCAAAGGTAAAATTCTAAAAAGGAACTATATCGGGGAAAATAAACTGCCAATGGTATCATTACAACGTAGAAAGGAAGGTATCTTACGGATATGTGGTGGCATCATTGGCGGCATCATTGGCGGCATCATTGGCTGCGGTGGTGGTGCCTGCTGGCGGTGGCCGCCCATGAAGAAGTTCATCACCATCGGTGTCACTGTGGATGCGGAACAACCGTCAGAATAGGGAAGAGGGATGGTTCATAGTGACAAGGAGGAGGATGCCAGAGGCAGTAACGAGTACGAGAGGGAAAATGGGAGATTTAAATTGAATGAACGAGGAGCTATATTTCCGGAATGTACATCTCGTTTTGCCGATTTTCATTCTAAATTTTACAGTCATATTTCACGTTGTTCATTAAAATGAAATTGAAGATCATCGTTCAAGAATATTTATTTAAAATCGTACACAAACGGAAATTCGATATGCATTGTACCCGTGCACAGAAAATGACAATAGGAACATTATTATTGATATCGTCCTTTCAACTCATTCTCATTCCACCTTAACATGGATTGAAGGTCCATTTACTACCATAAAACCCTGATTAATTTGTCGTAGAACATGATCATTCAAAGGTCTGTATTCTTTTGCAGGTCGATTATTTACGAACGGTATTGTCTGATAGCAGGCAGTCATGTACATGATAGTGTTACAGCGGGAGAAGGGAACAGAAATGAGATGACGAAAGCAAAGAAATATGAAAGCATAATATGCATGGTGAGAATGAAAACAATATATACAAAACAAATGTACATGAATATCTGTATGCATATACAAACTTTCACATTAAGTTGCCTTTAACATCAGATTTCAGTGCAGACAGAACAATTCTTGCAAATTACTTAGAACAATTTATTAATTCTTTACAAAATGTGTCAGCTTGTTTGCATATACATACAGATATACAGTACAGGTAAAACTCACATAGAACAAACAAAACAATAATAAATAAATAAATAATACAAGAAAGTGACGTATTTCATAGATATAAACTAAAGCATTTTAAAGAAGCACTATGAATAATTCGAGCCCTTCCATGGCTGGATGGCAGTTGTTGGTAATAAATGTATCTGATAGCATGTTCATTGCTAATATCTTTTTTCACATTAGCATTTTTACAACAGTCAAATACCACAGTTTCGCCTCAAATCAGTTACATGATACAAGTAATTATGCGGTGTGTGTTTCTACAACTCTGAATGGCGGGTGTTCCATTTACCTGACTTCATGAGGTGCTTCATGGCCATGCTGATAACGTGCTTCTTCAGGGCACCGAAATCATCTGAAACAAATTAAATCATTCTTTTAAAATGCGTGGATGCTCTAAATATTTTAGGCTTAAAATATGATGTTTTTGTATCTGAACAGGCCTCTCTATGAAACATTGTTAATATATACAATGAATGTATCGTTTGTATTGCATAAAATAAATCAACTAAACACACATGAATACATCGAATCATTTTCAATGTCCTACTACTTTCATTCTGAGCGCCTGCAGGCCACTGCCTATATAGCTAGTGCTACTTACTGACTGGGATGCCGGAGTTCTGGAGTTTCTCCATGGCAGCACGGTGGAGGTGGCCGGGGAGGATAGAGTCAGCCTTAAGGCCAAGCATCTCGTTGAGGTGTTTGGTGAGCACCTTGTCCATCTCCTTCATCACATGTGCTGGGCTGGCGTCCTTGGGGATGGAGGCGCCTAGTTTCTCGGCCTCCTCCAGGAGCTGCTCGTGAATGCGGTCCTTCACCACGGAGGGATCCTCGTTCTCGTCCAAGCCCAACATACGGAAGGCTTTCTTCATCATCACACGGGACAAAACCTCGGGGTCCTCTGTAATAACAACGAGCGACTTATGAGTATATGTATGTTAATATTTGCGGTACAATGATGGTTTTGTAATCAGATTTAATCATTTTTCGAATTAATGTTCTTTACACAGATGCTTAAGTTCAATGACTTAGTATTAGTGGAGTGTCAATGTCTTTCTGTCACGAGTGCCTAGTAACTTTTTACATGTAAATATATAAGTGTGTCTGCAATACA
This sequence comes from Mya arenaria, assembly GCF_026914265.1. NCBI lineage: Eukaryota > Metazoa > Mollusca > Bivalvia > Myida > Myidae > Mya > Mya arenaria. The sequence goes on along the minus strand of NC_069125.1, from coordinate 60,104,094 downwards.
AATGACCACATCACTGCCCAAGTACTTACTAAGCTCCTCGATGTCCTTGATGCCGATGAGTCCAGCCTGTTCCAGGAGCCAGCTCTTGATCTGGGTCTTGTCCTCGGGGAATCCCATTGACTCGAGTTGCCCGTGCACCATGTTGAGGACGGGGGTGATGTCCATGTCTGGGGGAAGGGGCAGGGACTTAATCTTCTCGTGCACAAAGTCCAGGAAGGCCATTGGGTCGTCCACTATAAAGGGTAAAAAGGTGAAACCTTAATAATGGAGTTTGGTTGTGTATCTTTCACCAACACTGCATATCGTTGCTTTATATTAATGTTTTGAGAGTGAAGGCAAACACAACAAATACGAGTATTGAGATCCTAACAACAACTTCTTTCAAAAATTTAAATCCTTTGCACAAATGTAAATATTTTACTGAAATATTTGGAAGCATGAAACCTACTTGGTACACCCCTCTGCTCCAGGTAGTCCCATGCCATGTCCTTGAGGTCAATGAGTGTCTCAAGGTCGAACTTGTGCTCCTTTACGAGACCCAAGATGCTGCCGAGGTCAAAGTCTTTCATCATATCCATGATTGGGCCAAGCATTCCTGTAAGAGAAAATACAGGCGTGTCACAATAGCACGTAATACTATGGAATATTGACGTTTAATAATTGGAGTGACTAGGAACGTTTGGTGGTGGGCATAATACTTAATAATCTTTTCGCTTACATTTACGTGTTTTTTTTAATAAACCCGTTTATTAATTTACCTTGCACGGGTCCAAGGTCCATTCCAAGCATTGGTCCGGCCATCTTGAGCATGGCGCCCATATCCATGTTCTTAAACATGCCGCCGATGGATCCAAGGTCGAAGTTCTTCATGATGGAACCGATGTCAACATTCTTCATCATTTTTCCAATGGAACCCATATCCATGTTCTTCATGATGCCGGCGACGTCGACGTTCTTCATCATATCGGTCATAGCTCCCATATCCATGTTTTTCATCATGCCGGCCATAGCACCCATATCCATGTTTTTCATCATGCCGGCCATAGCACCCATATCCATGTTTTTCATCATACCGGTCATAGCTCCCATATCCATGTTTTTCATCATACCGGCCATAGCACCCATATCCATGTTTTTCATCATGCCGGCCATAGCACCCATATCCATGTTCTTCATGATTCCACCAATATCTACATTCTTCATTATGTCAGTCATAGCGCCCATATCCATGTTCTTCATCATACCAGCAACATCCACGTTCTTCATGATATCGCCCATGGCTCCCATGTCCATGTTCTTCATAATACCAGCAACATCAACGTTCTTCATGATATCGCCCATGGCTCCCATGTCCATGTTCTTCATGAGTCCAGCGACGTCAACATTCTTCACCATGTCAGTCATAGCGCCCAAATCCACGTTCTTCATCATACCGGCGACATCCACGTTCTTGACCATATCAGCCATCTTGCCAACACCCATACCCTTAACAATGGAACCGACGTCGACGTTCTTCATCATAGAGTTGATATCCACGTTCTTGACCATATCGCCCATGGCGCCGAGGTCCATGTTCTTCATAAGCCCATTAACGTCGACGTTCTTGACCATATCGCCCATGGCGCCGAGATCCATGTTCTTCATCATTGATCCGATGTCCATGTTCTTCATCATTGATCCGATGTCCATGTTCTTCATCATTGATCCGATGTCCATGTTCTTCATCATGGCGTTGAGGTCCATGTTCTTCATCATGTCTCCCATGGGTCCGATGTCCATGTTCTTCAAGAGCCCGTTGATGTCCACATTCTTCATCATGTCAGACATGGCGCCCATGTCCATGTTCTCCATCATAGCACCGATGTCCATACCTGTACACAGACAATTCAGCTTTATATATGTATCATCGAATAATACTTATTTGTTTTAATTAGTGTCTTATATTCTGCTGGTGAGTATCATTTTTATTGTTGTTTGTATAACGCTAGAACATTAACATTTCCATGCATGCGGAATGTAAGGCCTCATACTATAATGGCGTTTACATACAAACACTATATATCGTTATGTGGCAAACAGACGTCTTAGCCTAATGGAGCAGTATATCACGTATTTACCATGGAGTAGGAGAAGGAGAAATGCTGACCAAGAAACATTATAAAAGGCTCATATGCCTGTTCTGAACACCTTATACACTATTTATACAACAAACTTAATTTCGTAGTAGCAAATGTTTCAATGACCCCCTTGAATTGACAACAGTTGGTGAAACATACCCTTCATCATGTTTCCCATGGGTCCGAGGTCCATGCCATCGAGGATGCTGTCCATGCCGCCGGTGGCTGAGTCACTTGCGGGCACGAACGGTTTGGGCTGCTCGGCACCACCCTTTTCGGCTGTAGAAGGAATAAGTGCAAATACAATAGTCGAGAAGTGATTCTCCCTAAAATGTTAAGCTATTTCACATCGCCTACATTCTAACTAGAATAACATTTGAATTGCAACTCTCCATAAGAAGCCATCACAATGTCGACGATTATTCAGTAGTAAGATGAATTAAAATCTTAATGATTAAGAATGGACGGAGTGAGTGTAGGTAACAAGCCCTTCTTTATAATTAAGATTTTAATTCAGGTCAACTTACTCACTTAGAATACAACCTCATTAGCTGACATATTGTCAACGCAAAATATGACGCAGGCAGTGTGTATCGGATGAGTGACATTGAGCGGACATTTAAACACCAGAAAAGGTTGAATTTCTTACTGATTAAGCCTACTACTTTATGATCGCATATCTGCAATTTCATTGGCTGTAAATGTAGGTTGTATTCTAAACCAAGCTAATCTATTTCGGATATGGCTTTATCAACGTCTTCAACCATTGTTGCACGAACAAGTAACTTAAAGTTCCTATTGCTGTAAAAGAATTGCGTGATTCATCACCGGATAGTGATGTCAATATGGATGCATCATTTGACGTTGAGCAAATTCAAATACTAGGGCTATCTCTCTTATTTATAATCAGTTCATGCGATGGCATTGCATATGGTTAACTTTATGCGAGGCTATACATTGTATTGCTGTATAGTTGTTACAGTCTCTATAGTCCTTTCCCGAATGTTTTTCTTAACGCTAAGAACTGGTACTTAAATTGACGCCATTAAACCAGACAAGAGTTGTATAATACCCTTTGTTTCAATGTATTTCAATCATACGATTTCACGTTTTCAAAATTACAGTCGAATGCTGTTCCTAGTTGTCTCCTGTTTTGACCAAGTTTGTCACTCCTTATCCATTAGTGTCCATTCTCTAAGTACAGTAACTGCATTCTAACTTATAGTACCTATCATTTCTCTCGTAAATCACTATAATGTACATGTACTCTTGTATGGCACCTGTAATACAACATTTATTAATCATTAGCACCCGGGGTCGGGGAGTGTAGGATCCCTGGACGCAGCCTCGGACGACCCCAGGGACCTACAAGAAACACAAACCATGTACATTAGTTTTATCTTTATTCAAATAAATAGCATTATAAATAAAATCACAGCAACGGAGACCATTATGCCCAATTCAAAGTTCGCTCTTTGGTTTCTTCTGAGCTGAAATAAGAGAAAGGGAAGGTAAGAACTTGCAGCCTAGTCTACTACAACACGTGCGGAGGGTACTCTGGGTCTGGCACGCGTGGGTAGTTCTGTTTGCATGTAAAACTAGAATTGAAATCGCACAATTTCCGAAAATGATGCTCGTGCAAATGTAAGGTATGTATTTCTTATTGCAATTACACAAAGAATAGATGGAGTAAAACGGAAGGAACTGTTCATAGCAATGCAACTTACCATTCTTCTCAAAGTAGTCCTTGAGTTTCTGGGGAGGGTTGTTCAGGGCATCTTCAACGTCATCCAACTGCATGCCAAATGCTGAAACCAGAAATATGTATGGTTATTCAATGTTTTCATATACAGTTTGGGCTTTTTACATGAGCTATATGAAAGCCAATATGCCAGACACAGATGTAAGCGCGTTGTTGGTTGCATAAATGCACGGCAAGAATTACATACTAATTATACCGAAGTAAGATAGGAGAAAACTACGCTTTTTTACAAACAACGTTGAAATAAAATAATGTCGTATATCGCGAATGCAATTATAAAGTCTAATTACTGAATTAACGTTTAGCCTGTGTAACTTACACTGTGCCATCTCGTTGAGCCTGTCCTTCATGGTGGGTGGGAGGTTGTAAAAGGCGTCCTTAAGGTCCTCAATCTTCATACCGGCCGGGATCTCTGGGATTTTCCCGCCAGCGAGGTTGTTCAGCTTGTTCAGGTCCGGCATGTTCGGGATAGTGGGGCCTGAAAGATGCGGAATGTGGGGTTAGGGGTCAAATAAAAGGGAGAACTCCCACAATGTCTACAATGATTATTAAAGGAATAATAATGTCTTCTTCTGTAATTACATTTATTATTATTATTATCATTATTATTATTATTATTATTATTATTATTATTATTATTATTATTATTCGCTCGTTTAAGTGATTTATTAGAATCATTATCAAATCAATTAGGATGGCAAGTTACCGCCTTATTGTTCTTTGCATTGTTGGGAAATTTATAACTGTGTGACAATTTGATTTTTTTTAAATAAATTGTATTTTATTGTTTTTATTTAACTAATTTTCAATTATTAAACAATTTGTTAAATTCAGTAAACATGTTCGATTTATTGCCCGCGGCTACTCGAGTTATCGGTGTAGCGACGGGCTTACGTCGTTAACGTCAGTACTATGCGGAAACACCGCGCAGTTCCGTTTAACCTCGCCACCTCGGGGCAATCTAACGGTGTGGATTTTAGACATGTAACTTTAATTTTTGAAAAAAAATAAACTTCGCTTATCTTTATTTGTAATGTTGAGTTTAGTTTTTCTTTACAATAATTGTTTTCAAAAAGCTGTATCTTACCGTCCCTGTGGTCGGCCAGAGCCGTTGCCACTAATCCTAGTAAAATCACTGCTATCTTCATCTGAAAAAAAAAATGTGAATTCTAAAATATATTGTGGTAAAACTATGAACAAGCACTCAATGGAAATTCTAATGCACACTATGGTAAAATGAAACAAAGTAAAAACTTCCAAGTTTGTAAAAGCCGTCACCCTAGCAAACGAATCGTTGCATTTCATATAGCATTGTAATAAGAACATTATATATACTTTTTTAGACAATCAAATTGGCTTGAATGTATTTTTTTCTTAAAAAAACCCTTATAGTTATAAAGGAACGTCTGATTCAAGAGTTAGGACACCAAATAGTAAATATATCCGCACATGTATACAAAAAATATACGCCAAAAACATATCCCAGAACTACCACGGTACACTGTTAAATCCGGGTATATCCTTAAATGTTTTAAAGTAAAACAAAATATGCTGTAGATGTTTACCTTGTGAGCGAGTGGTCCAAAATGTTCTTGCTGTAGACTAGATGGTGAATGTACATTATATAGGGACGGCCCGCGGCGGGCTCGTTTGATTCATCAAACGACTTCCGCTAGCTGTCAAAATTAAGTCAAATTGAATTAAACTACTCAAAATATACGTGGCCGAATATGTATCGTTGCAGGGATCTTACTGGCCACTTGTCAGTCTAGGAGAGTGCCCCGTGTGCATATTGCGTAACTATAGGCCACGCCGGCTGACCATCGCTGTCCAGCCCCATTCACCCGGTCACCGCCAATCCCTCTAGTCTTTATCACATTTTATTTTTTCGTGAAGTGGTTTGATAATGGCCGTTTTGTTACTTTAACCGTATTCATATTATCAAAGTGAAGTTTATTAAAAACATTCTGTATTGCCAAGAGACCATGACTCACATGTAAACATATAATGGCAATAGCAAGCCTTAGTGGCGTGTTTGAAACCTACATACCATTTAGAAAACACTATGTACTTTATTATCCAGCTACGAAGGGTAATTAGGGTATAGGGATGCACTTTGTCGTCCGTCCGTCCGTCCTTGACAAACATATTGGTCCAGAGGATTTCATCGGAAACTATGTGAACAATTGACACATGCATTACCCATGCTGGAGCTTCACCGGGTCAAGGGCACAGTACAAGGTCAATGGTTCGAACATGGCGTTCCGTGTCCGCTCACTATTTGCTACTCGAATTTTTGCAACACGCTACTAGGTCAAGTTTTGAGTTTTGCGTCCACTCAATATCTCCTGAATACATCTAAGGATTTTATCAACAGTTTGATCATATGATCAACTCATCAAATCAACGAGCAAAACCATCGTTTGGACTTTACCGGGTCAGGGACACAATACACAGTCACGGTCTCGAGCTTTGCATGATGCATCCTGCTCCATATACCCGGATATCTATGAAACTTTAACACGGTCAGTCGTGGCGTTAGCTATATTCGACCGCATTGAACAAATCATTTTAATTGTTGGTGCAATGTCTAATTAGGTGATCAAGTGAAAATTCCATCATGTATTTAAATACCAAAAAAAATGTTTAGACTTATTAGTTATTAGACTAGTGTTGAAATTCTGCCTCATCAAGAGCCTATTTATCTTGTCACTATTTACAGTATTTCTTTTTTCATACTAGAAATGGTAATTAAGGTGGCCAGTAACACAAACTCTAAAGCAAGGCTTCGAACTGACATTGACCTTGAAACATCGCCTCGATCATACGAATATGCGACCAATATTTCATAAATATTCTGAATATACTTGTATAATATAATGTAAGACATATGGAGCCAATCAACACAGCAAGGCTCAAATCCTCGAGCAAAAAAGTGACCTTGACCATTACCGACGCAGTTTCATAAAGGGTGCTGGGCTAATGGGTAAGACCAAACCCCCATTTTCATAAGTCCTAAATGTATGATATATGGACCGAATACGAAATGCAAGGCTCAAACTATCGACCTTGTGCTTGGATATTGTCTTTTAACCGGCAGAGTTACAGCATTGGTTCTGGCTATCGCCTAGATCATTTGATCATGTGACCAAAATTTCATAAATATTCTTCTGTAAATGCAAGACGTACATGTATGGAGCGGACGCACAATGCAAGGCTCTTCCCTTGCACTGGTACAGTGACCTTGACCTTGAACCGGCTCAGTTCCATAATGGGTTCTGTAAATTCACTTAAAGGGGAAAACATGAGACCCAAGTTTTATACAGACCCTTCAAAATGTAGGAGATATGAAACGAACACGAATCATCGACCTTGTGCAGTAACATTGACTTTGAATAGGGGCAGCTACAACACATTCTGCAAATTGCATTGATAAAAAGAACATGTGACCAAAGTTTCATAAAAAATCGCCCACTAATGTAAGAGATATAGAGCGTACGCAAACTTCAAGGTTCAAATCCTCGACCTAGTTTAATGACTTTGACCTTTAACCGGCGAAATTATAACCAATTATGCACATCGATTTGATTTAAAGAACATGTAACACGAATTTATAAAAACGGAGCGGGCATATAAAATGAAATTCTCTTATATCCGTCTTTAAGCAGATCGTCCCGACCTCGAACCGGCGCTCTTCCAACTTGGGTTCTTCACATCGCATTAATGGGGTAAACATGTGACCAAAGCTTCATGAAGATCCTTCTAAGGGAGATAGTAGAAAATGTCGTACACGATACTGTTACGGACAGAAGGTTATGTGCAAATGCGAACTTTTCATGAGGCGGGGGTATATAGATGTCGTCTACACTGCTTTGAAATGCATGTGCCCATATTCCAAGGCAGAGAAACTTGGTACTGTACCAGCTTAACGTAAAAGCAACAACGTAGCAGTTGTGATACATACAGTTCAACCTAAGTCAGACAGGGGTTATTTGCCAAAAAACAACTAAATGCTGATTACTATGAGTGTAAATGCTGGCGAACCCTTCTGGTAAACCCTGATACATTTGTATCACTTTTCAAGCATCACATCTGTATGAGAATGATAGAAAACAACAACGGTTATTTGAACTGCACATTTTAATTAAGTTCAAAATGACTGTGAAATAATCGTCGTCTGACAATAGTTAAACACAGTAAATGAGAAATAAATTCAAAAGGGAAACATAATGCTTCAAGAATATTTCTGACAATAAAGGTAAGTTGCCATTCACTTCTTACAATAGTACAATAAAAGTGAACAAACAGTGCAAGTCACCTGTAATCGACAGGCAACAACAATATAGTGTTTTGTCGATTTTATACCCAGTATTAGGACAAATACGAAATAACAATAATTAGAAAATATAACACACCAAACTTCTAACATACAAACACACACAAGCACACTTCCTACCAACAATCCTGGAGTTGAATGTTCCAAGCACTAGAATTGTAAAGTCTCCACTTTAATGCCCATTTAAAGTTACTATGGCTATTTCATAAAATGTAGCAATACTTTTTTCAAACAGAAAAACATCAGATTACATGAAGTCATTAATTATCTCGAAATTCGCCCTTAAGTATGCATAAGTACAGAATAGGCACAAATTTTAAGCCTAAAGATTTGCATGTATTTCCAAAATTTAGATCCAGACTAAAGTTAAGACATAAATGCTGACCAAACAGCTAGCATATTAGAGTGGAAAAGATTGTTACTGTACCAATTACATAGCGCACCGCACACACAGACTTATACATATATTTTAAACATCAACAAAATGTAAATCAACATTATGTACAACATACAACATCAAATGTTACAAAGTTAAAGAATTCAAACCACCTTACAGTAATTATACAGTGAAGACAAAGTTTTATTTACAATATTTTCAACATGATCCATTTTTCATACATACAATGTATAATTAATAAACAAGATCACCCCAAGCGGGTGACAACGCTCATCGTTTATTCTCAGCTGGTCAATTGGAAATACATGACTATTACTTAAGCCTGAGTTATAAGCTTTACTAAGCATGTGTACTGTCGCTGTTAAAACGTCCGAAACTCCTAGTATGACACCAAGGCTATGACATCTCTTCGTTTTTTTGTTCTTCCAAAAAACAGACGAGCAAATTTTTCTGTTTTCAGCAATGTGATTTTGTTTGAAGGATTGCTACACCAAAACAACAGTAATTTGCTGACCACTCCAGAGTTCTTGAAAAACTCAACATAAAAGTATTTTTTTAAATATACAAATTTTGGGAAAATATACAAGTAAGTTGAAATAACACATTTCCATACTGCATGACAACACGTTAATGCAGTTGACATTTTGAACCTAAACCACTGCCCTCCTCATGCAAGTATTATCAACAAATACATGTATTAAACATGTTCCACTGTTTATAATCATGTACAACAAATACTATTAAACATAAATAATCAGCACTTTTTCTTTCATCCACACATTTACATGTACATCATCACAACAGGACGCAAAGAAAACAATCTTTAGTGTTTTTTTATACACATTTCACAAATATTTAACATTTGTATTACAATGTCTATTATAATGTCTATATACAACACCATAATAATGGCAAATAAACATAACATTTGAATTTCTGACTAACTGTTTATCCACTGGCCTTTTTCTTCTGAAAGGTTTATTTCCATTAGCTAATATTACACTGTGTGAAAAGATGCATGCAATCTTATTGTTTAACAAAAAAGAGTTTATGGTTACTGTATGTTATGTTTTAAATAAATTTATGTTTTTTAATTCTGTAACGTAATTTAATGTTTGTCTGAACGAAAACATTTAGCCAGAAACATACACAGGAAACACGAATATTTACACCAAAACATACATGTATAACCATCTCAAGTACAATTATTTACATATTTACAATCAATATATACAAGGAATACAATTACAACACTTTCATTTATAACGAGCAGTTTATTGGTTTGAAAGTTACTTTACATTCAAACTTCAAAATGTATTTCCATTGGGTTAAACAAAATATCAGTGAAAACATCAACATGCGAATTTCAAGATAGAATATGTTTTAATTTTTAATTATAAATAAAATGTATAATATCCACTGAGGTCTCAACTGTTATAACATCATATATATTATCCTTTAATAGTGGACAAATGATGTGTAAGCTATAGTTAAACTCTCGATTTATCACCTATTCAACTGTTTGTCTGTGATTCTCTTTCATGATCAGAGTTGCAGGCTGTAGTGTTGATTCAATATGTTTGTGAGGCCCAGTAATTCAAACAAATGAACAACAACAATTACATAAGCCATATTACTATACAGAAAATAAATACTGTATATGGTTCTTTATTTCTAAGCCAGAGTTCAAGTAGCTACATTTTAGATAATATTTCAACCAGTAACTTCAACATGAAATATGGTTGTATTTAACCGTAAGTGTGAATCATAATTGTAAACTCTGATATGTGGTTACCGTGAAGATTTATGATGAGTCTTGCAAGTGAATCGTGAATGATATGAAGATGCTGGACTAGAAGAAAAAAAAAAACGGTGCAAGACTTCATATTTTTATAATGATTGACTGTTTCAGATAAAATCTTATAATTTAGTTCAACTGAAGAATGAAAAAGTAGATAAATAGGATAATTACAATGATGCACTTCATACTGTTTAACTACATTTTATGTAAGACAACAGCAGAAATGTGTTCTGTGGAGGTGAACATGATATCACCATCTTGTTGTGTACATTATTGGGCCTCAAAGACAGGCTAATGTAGCTATTTTGAAATGTATCATCGCTATTCAATACTACACATCACAATCATATTTTTTTTAAATTTGACTCCAAGGATAAATCCCAAATCTTCTCATTCACGTGACATTCTCCACAAGACTCATTTTTGCTGACCATCACATGGCATACTGTGAAAACATTTACATTCCACAGTCAGTCAACATGAGCCTTAGTTGATCAGCAAATTTCAGTGCATGGGATGTGTAGGTATTCTGTTACCAAAGCAACTGATAAACAGAGTACAGAAAACCAACAGACTGTTAGCATACAAGTTATCAAAGCCAAAGTTCCTTTCTTAGTAAGGTAACTAATCATTTGCATAAGAAGTCTCACATTTTAGAAGTTACAGTATAATAAGTCTTGATGATTATGATGAAAATTAGTGCCAGATATATTTACATTAAAATAACAATGATTGTTCAAAGAAGTACACAAAAACTCTATGATAAACAGTCATGTATCTAAATTGGGTGACTAACTCAGTCAACAATTTAGTAAATTTTGATAGAGAACAATAATTGACAGAGAACAACAATAAAGAAGTTTGATAAATATATTAACAACACAACATACAAATAAAGCATTACTGGTATCAGTGCTCAAGTACAAAGAATGAATAGAGAAAACATTGTGATAAATAACACACATATGAAGCCATGAGAGAAATCATATGTTAAGCTATTTTTAGCTTGCAAAATAGAGCAAAACCCAGCAAAATGGGCCTTGAAATCACATTTTTTAATTATGTTTGGTACATATGTATGATTTTACTATTGCACTTAATATGATAAGGAGTGTAAGGTAAAAATCCACCAGGAATTTTGGTCCACTGGTTTGTCAGCTTGCAGGAAAATACAGCACTTAATAAATAATGGAGCAGGAACTCCAATGGCAGTGATTACAAGGCCCATATAACCAGCACGCAGTAAACCAATCACCAAGATACAGGGTCACATAAAATATCATGTATGGACCAATCACAACCGCTCTATTTCGTCAAGCGTGAGCACACGCTGGCCTTGCACGGGAAGCGGGGGCATTGTGGTGAGGGAGGTCTTGAGCACATCCGAGCCGAACCACTTCATCAGGTTATCCGGCTTGCCCCCCATCGACACAGGCAGCTGTCCAGGGGATATAGGCCCATCTACGTAGGGGAAATAACGGAAAATGCTTTTTAATTTTAATGGTGTTAAGATAAAAGAATGAAATACGTAGTGGATTAAATGTGCTCTTCCCTTGTTGGGAATCAAGTAAAATACCATTAAGAATGGGTTGCCTGCTATACAGTTGGATTCAAATTGAAGGTTAATATTCTCTGAGACCTACTGCATGGAAAAGTTTGTTCATAGTACTATGAATTTTAGGTCATTGCTTATTGATTTTATTATGATAAACACTCCACAATAGGGAGTATTCCTTAAGGACGTATAATTTAATTACTCATTTCAAGTCAATTTTCATTGATTATGTGTAATCTGTTTACAGTTTCAAAATACAAATGAGGAGAAAAACCCAGGAAGTATTGCGTGACAAGTCAGGTGACATGTACGAATAATGCCTCGAGGTAAAATAAACACACCTTTGTTGTTATGACAGAGTACTTAAGACTTGTGAAATATTGAATGTTTAATGGGTATAATTGAAAATAATCTGATCAGAATAATTGAAATGATGTAATATTTCAGCAGATAATTGACAGATGAACATCTTAAGGCCTAAAGATCATTTGTAGTATAATTTGTTATACATACACTGTCAACATAATATTTTTCATTCTAAAACACTAAACATAATTAATGTTTCAGCAGTTTCTTTCAAATTCTAACATTATACTTATAACAACATGTTTATTGAATACTGCCTCTTGTTAATTGAATACTGCCTCTTGTTTTTACCCCGAAAATGGCATCAAGAATGATAACAGAAGCATAAAGAGTTTTATCACAACCAGGCAAAAACCAACTTGTATAAAAATAAACCAGGAATATGAGAGTGGCATACTTACTTTTGTGCTGTAGCCCTTGTTGTGTGAGGGTGCGGGGGTTGAAGCCATGGCCAGGGTAAGGGCTGGGGATCATCCCCTGGGGCATCTGGCCCCTAAGGGCCCGCGGGTCCAACATACGCTGCTGAAACTGGCCAACACCTGTAGCATGGGAGAAGATATTGACAGGTCAAATTAAATATTCGAAGGATTGTTTCTGGTCCAAATATCACAAAAATACTCAAGTAAATGCTAAATTAAATAAAATTATTTTACGAAATAACAACAAAGCTTACTTGTTTTTCACAGAAAATCTTAAATGTTTTTCTCTTTTTATGAGCAATATTATGAGATATCAAAATATGATCATTAATTATTGGATAAATCAACTTTTTGTCTTATCATGTTGAGCAAATTGCTCAAGTAATCTTTTGCTCCATAATTATATTTCTTAAAAATAATTCAACATTGACAAAATATGTTTTAATTATTTGAACAGCCTTAGAAAGAAGAAGCTTTCAGAAAAAGTAAACCATATAGGATTTAAAATCATGCAATGCTGTTATGTGGTGAAATGAGTTGATATCTAGAATGAGAATTGTCTAAAGTATGTTTATGATATTGAGGCCAGGTTTAGCTGCATCAACAGCTGTAAAAAATTGTACAGTAGCAATTTCTTATGTACACGCTATCTTTTCTCCCCAAACTACTGGTCAAAAGCTGCATGTATGCTTTCCCAGATGTTGTTTAATCAGACACAAGTCACTTTGCAGTTCAGTTGTTCATCAATCAATATGCTTTGAGCTTCAACTAAATTTCTTTTTTATTAATTTACACTCCAGATTGTACCTCTTGGATGGGCTCCCTGCATCATCTGCTGTACAAGGATTGGGCTTGAGCCTGTGTTTCCCAGCTGGCCTTGACCTAGCATGGCAGACGTCTGCATGGGAAGACGACCACCTGGAGTACGGAACGCAGATTTAAAGAATTCTTTAACCAAACTATTGAGCACTTTTTCTTTTTATTTATCCCAAATTAAGTTAGTGTTATTTTTATCACTTCCTGACAAAGTGTTTATTCACAATTTATGAAAGTGATACTACTCCAACAAATGGTATATGAATGATAGTCAAAACAGTACCTAGAGATCAAGCTTATTGTTAGGATTCTTTACCACATGAACAATAACTAATCACTGCCTATCAGCCTTTTAGAAATAAGTCAAGACTTTTACTGTTGGATTGAAAATTTGACAAAAACCTTATTTGGTTATCTGAAAATTGGCATTGATTATCACTAACTAAATCATTGCTTTACAGCGTTTCAGTATGCTTTAATAGCGAAAATGGTGCAATTTCCTGTATTTTACAGGGAATTTAAGCAAGCCTTTCACATCATAAATGAAGAGGGAAACCTGATTGTAAAGCAATTTACTAAGGATCAGTTGTCAATTGCTGTTAATGAATTATTTTTGGAATAAGTCAAGTAACTGTCATAGTTGTAAACAACTCATGGTTTGCTTTTTATGCGGTTTGTTTACATCAGCACTGGGGTTTTATTTCTACATCAACAATGTTGAGGTAATAAATAGTTTGTAAAATGCAGAGTCTGCTGATGCTCTTGAACAAAAAGGGCACAAATCAATAAACCAGGACTGGTGGGTCATGCAGTCAGATTATTGTCCAATTGTCTAAAGGCTTTGTTAAATTAGGTGTTTGGGGAGATAAATTTTGTCAATGCATATTATTATTATAAATATTCATATTTCTGTTTTAAATATTATCATTTTTTTTTAGATATATGAGATATACTCCCGATACGCCTTCTGGCTGTCAATCAACCATTACGAAAGCAGCAAAGCTGTAAAATGTCAATGTTGAAAAGAATTTTGAAAAGGCTTGGTGTGGTTGGGATTAAGGCATTTCGGTGAAATTAATGTATGAAAGTTATAAGCCACGCAAGCTGAAAGCAAGTCAGGCACTATAGGCCATAGAGGCCTGGCGGAAACCCTGCTTGATCTGTAATAATCACCACTTCCACCATCACTAACCTGGTACAGGCATGCCATAGGCTGCAGGGCTTGGGTTGGTAGGTCGGGGGACAATGTACGGGGAGGTTGAGATCTGTTGTCGTTGAAGGAGTTTGGCCATATCAGGGGGACTGGTGCCCACTTGGTGGCGCTGGGAGTTTGCTGTCTGCAGGATTGGGGCTGTTGTTGCGGGTGTTCCAGACAGTGTCAGGGTACCTGCGAGGAAGATCATGTTTATTTCACAAACATATAAAGTGCTTCTCCTCACAAACATATAACATGTTCCTCCTCCCAAACATTTAACATGATTCTCCTCACAAACATATAACATGATTCTCCTCACAAACATTTAACATATTCCTCCTCCCAAACATTTAACATGATTCTCCTCAAACATATAACATGCTTCTACCCACAAACATATAACATGCTTCTCCTCACAAACATATAATGTGCTTGTCCTCATATACATATAACCTGCTTCTCCTCCCAAACATATAACATGCTCCTCCTCACATACATATAACATGCTTCTTCTCTCATACATATAAGATGCATCACCTCACATAACATATACCTCACATACATTTAACATTCTTCTCCTCACACACATATAACATGCTTCTCTTCACAAACATGTAACATCCTTCTCTTCACATACATATAACATGCTTTTCCTCACATACATATAACATGCTTCTTCTCTCATACATATAACATGCATCTCCTCACATGACATATACCATGCTTTCCTCACATAACATATAACATGCTTCTCCTCACATACATATAACATGCTTCTCTGCACAAACATGTAACATGATTCTCCTAACATACATATAACATGCGTATCTTCAAAAACATATAAACATGCTTCTACTATTTGAAAAAGTTGACCCTATTTTAGGCTCAAAGTACACTTAACATTAACCTGAACAGTTTTTTTAGAATTTGCTTATATGAGGAACAACTATAAACTAAAAAAAATTGTTGGTTTCAGACTTGTCAACATTTGTTTTGATTTGTATATACATTTCAAAACTACATTTAGTGTACCTTTGACAATAGGCCTGCCCATGGCAGAAAGTGCAGATGTTACTACAGCCATGCCTGCACTCACGATCCCCGGGCTCTGTTGCCCTAGCAATGCTCTCAGCTGCTGTGTCTTCACTGCATCAATCTGCGTGGAGTATGTAGAAAGATTCGATGAAACACTTGGTCAATTCAAATCATCAGTTCAAATCATTTATTTGATAAAAACACTTGGTTTTATGTAGTATTAAGAAAAAGTATGATACTTAAGTTAATGGTAATGAAATTGAAGAAACATGAAATTGATGAAATACACAACAGATAAAAAAAACATCTATAAAAAGAGACTTAATAAAACCACAAAAATGAACTACATGTATAGTAATGAAAAACACACTACTCATTCTGACTTGCAAGAGATGTTTGTCAGACTTCATGCCCCATGAGCAGTGCTTTGTCAGAAACATTTGGGTTGAAGAAAGCTGTTTATTATCAATGGTTGCACAGAGTTTTCAGGAAAGTGATCACAGTTGACTGAAACCATGTATTATCTACCCCACTCATTTTAACCTGCTATCAAAGGCCACCAAGCACTGAAGTATGGTAGACCTAGGTTCTATGTTAATGTGTGGACAAAATCTCCATAAGATTGTTGACAAAGACTTTACTGTACCTCAAAAACAATTTGGGTCAACAACTGGTTTAGGGTATCCTACTACTGACGTTTCATAGTCCTAGGTAAAACCATCACGAGTTATTATGAGGACAAAAACTGTCCACTGTGACCTTTGATTCAATAGGGGTTATCTACTGGTCAAGGCCAACCAATCACAAAAGTTTCTTTGTCCCACGTCAAAACGTTCTCAAGTTATTGTGCTGACATGACATGGTCTATTGACTGATGACAGACCATCCGACCTACCAACATTTGCAAAGCTATAATTTTGTGCAAATGAAGAAAAGATTTAAACATGCATCACAAAAAAATAATGAATGCAATATCTATTATAAATCAAGAAATGTTTGTAACAAAATGCCCCCTAAGTACCGCTTTGTCAGAATTATGTTGAAGATTAAATAGATATGTCTTAGGAATTAATGCAGTGATAATTAGTGGTTGCAAAAAGTTTTGACAAGACTGTTGAATGTGACCATGACTGATAGACAAAGACCCCCTGAAAAAACACAGAAGGGGTCATCTACTTGTCTAGGACAACCTTCCACTGAAGTTTCATGGTCCTTGGACAATCTGTTCTGATGTCCGAAGAATGCTAAGGGTGACCTTGACCTTTTACATCAGAAACAATAAGGGTCATGTACTTGTCAAGAGCAAGCATGATCTACTGACAGACCAACAGACCATTCGACAGACTGACCTACTGACATTTGCAAACCTATATGTCTCTGTATTATAAAAAGGGGGGGGGGGCATAAGGCATAAGGACTAAGCTTAACTTGACTGTTCACATCAATCTATGTTGACAAGTATAACATCCTGCCCATGCACACATCTCCACCACCACAGCAATGTCTAGGTCTTATTTGGGAACTGATGATTGAATGAAGTCTTTGTAAATTTCTACACTAGGGAGATGGGATGAATTTATCAAATTAAACACATAACATAAATCCATTTAAATTAATAAAATATCGCTAGAACCATAACATTGGTAAAGGTGCCATGTTTTAGTATCTTTTACAGACTATTGTTTTCAATTTGAGATAAGACTTCTATAAAACTTCAACATTGACTACTATGTGTACTTTTTATAGGCTCTGGTTAATATAAGATGTATGGTATGTACGATATATTAGAGAGAAAATAAAATACTGAATGTACACAAGGCACACACAATCTATAAAAGGTACTGATACAAAAGAGAGTATGCAAGTGTTAAATGAATATAAGTATACAAGTAGATTACACTGTGTCTTTGTGTTATATAAGGATTAAACACATGACTAGAGACTGAGAGTTGACAGCAAGACAGTCTAGCACACTACACCACAGGCGGCAGGCTATAAGGCCAGACACTGCACACAGTGGGCACGTGCGTACCTGATCGTGTGTTGACTGTGTCAGGGGCGGAGGCAGGGGGGCAAGGGCCGCAACCCCGGGGCTGAGCAGGGGAGGCGGGAGGTGGGTGGAGACGAGGGGTGGCGGAGGGGGCAGGTGTGTCAGATGATTTGAGTTAAATGGCGGCAGGATGCCTGGAATAACTGTAGCGCCGGGCGGCAGCACTGACACCAAGTTGGGCAGAACCTTGTTAGGGAGAGGTGGCGGCGGCACTGCATGGATCATGGAGGGTGGGGGGATGCTGGTGGGCGGGGCAGCAGACAGGGAGCTGGGCATGCTGCAGGAAGGGTACTGGTCGGAATGGGCTGGGTCGACTGTGCTCCTCCCCTCGGCTACCTGATCCTCCCGCAATTCTGTTAGGATGAAACAACATGGTAAATGCTTTGCTAAAGCCATTTCTAAGAATTGTTTTATATGCTTCAACAAGCATATTTGCACCTGAAAATTCATAGAGCACACAAAAAACTTAAATTTAAATTGGCTTGTTTTCATTATTTTAAATAAAGTTCTCAGTTAAAACTAGAACAGCTGTTTGAAGCACCACAATCAAAGTCTGATTTTGTACACACCTTCAACTTGTCATCTAAAAATTCTTTGAATAATTCTTTCGGGAAATGGCCTTGAAAAAGTTTGTGATTTAAAATAAATGATCAAGGGGACATAACATGAACTTTCAAACAAATTCAAAGATTCAATCAATCTTTCAAGACAAAGTTTTGCTGAAGGAAAATAAGAAAACTAATAAAAACAACATGTCTCTCTTTCTGAAGGGAGACATAATTAAGGAGGCAAGTCAACATTAAGCATCTGTGAAAATGTCTTGGGGGATAATTGCAAAGCCATTTACCATTGATAGAATTGCATTGCACTTGTCCAATCAAAGTGCATAAAGTTAACCGTAACATCGTAATGCCAAGCAGTTTAGGCCAAATGAATATCAGTTTTTTTCTATATAAAAAAGATTTGGTGAATGTAAATTAACTCCATACAACTGACAAAACAAATAACATTTTCAACTATATTTTCCATAAAAATGTTAAAAAAAGTACTCTTTGTAAGTTCAGAATTCAGTTAATGACTTCATCATTCACTTACCACTGTTTTCAACATCAACACTATCTCTGCGTAGTTTTTCTTTTTCCTCTGCTTTTTCTGAATGCATTTTCCTAATCACGGATGTTGGGGTAAAGGCCACATTGACTGGAGCCTAGACAAAACATAAAAATCTTAAAAACAAATATATAACGGAAGAGTTGTCTAGTTTTGACGTCTGGATATGAATGAAGTGGTGTGTAGGTGTCACAAAACATAGTTAGAATGTATTTCTTTTTCACAAATACTCCCGACAGTCATGTTTTCAGAAAGTGAGTTCTTCGAACCTTGGCAAAAACCAACAACTCATAACTTGATATTTCACCTATTGACTTTTATATACAGACAATCATCATTTCCACCTAAATATTGATGAAATTCTCCCATATGCTTGCTAAGTTAACACTCAATAATACTGACCACATAAACACTAAGTAACACTTCTTTAAATGAATGCAGGTCCAATATGAGTTGTGTACCTTTGTAGGTGTGGAAGTGCTGGCGGCTGGTGGGATGGCAGCGGTGGGCGTTGCCATGGAGAGGACACTCATTGGAATACCAGCAACATTCCCTGGGTTCGGAGACTTCACTCTGAAGAGGCATAAACATGTTAAAGTAAAACCGGTGTAGCTATTTGACTTCACTGTGAAGAGGCATAAACACGTTTATGAAAAACCAGTGCAACACTGACATCACCCTGAATCACCCTGAAGAGGCATAAACTTGTTTAAAATGTAAAACCAGTGTTACTATATGTACTATAATGATTTATTCAATGGATGAATTGTGTGATCAATGTCATTATCAGATATGAATGCAGTTGGGCTGGTTAAAGTACACATGGAGTATGATCACGCGATGCGTTTCTTATATTTGTACCAATAGTTCATTATATCTTTCCAGAATTGTAAAAAAATACTAATTCATTTAAGAAAACCTTACATCAATTTCTTTAAGGAATGAAAAATGAGGTGTAAATATAAACATGTTATGAAAAGTAGTCTTCCAATGTGTATGTCCATAAACTCTTCTTTTTTTTCTTCAATTATTCAGAAAACATACCCAGGAAGCTAAAGTGTTGTGATGTTGTTCTTTGAATTTTGACTTAGATAAAGGCTCACAAAAGTACACACACATTCATACTGTATTATACATGTATATTTTATAGCAGATCTGGCTAGATATAGAAAGTGGAGCATAATTATGGTGTGAAGCAAGCCTGTGTTATATACCTCTCCTGTTGTTTCTTGTAGAATCTTTCTTTCTGGTCCTCGAGTTGTTTCTTAATGAGGGCGTTCTGCAGTATGGCCTGGGTGTGGACAATCAGCTCCTGGGGGCTTGGCTGGCGTGGCACTAACGGTGGCCGGATCGTGTTCTGCTGCAACATTAAAACATGAACATTTTCTATTGAAAACCAATTAAGTAGTCAGATGCTATTGTATTATATATACCAACACCCTGCAATGCATGTAATGAAGTCCCATTTTTATGGGTAACAGAAAGACCTGTGTCATCAGTTACATGTAACTCAAGACAAAACAATCTTATATCACTGTCTGCAGTTTGATTTACCATTTTCTAGGCTTTGAAAGATTAAATAGAAGAAGTGTTGAAACTCTGCCCACATGCATAAAGTTGATCAAGTGCAAGTTAATTCATATCATGTGACATAATCACTGCTATTTAACTTTCAGACCGCACAGAAACTTAAGTCTTAGATATTTGGGTGCACCACTTACATGGGTGGCTTATAACAAATGTGAATAACAAAATGACGCAGTGACTTTAGACTTTTTAGGGACCTGCTTTTACTTATAAGTCACTGCTCGATGCAGTTTGGGTAGAACACCATAACCTTGTCTTTAATACAAAATTAATATCATAAACATGATATGTTTAACTGATCAACAACCATGTTTCGCTATGTAATTTAGAGAACAGTATTATTTGTTACAAAAGAGAAACACATACATCTACAGAGAAAACAAATACACATGATATGCTGAGTTGACTTACCGTGGAGCTGCTTGCAGGTCCAACAGGGGATTGTGATCCCCCCTGTACTGGGTGAATGGGTGATGGAGCACTCAGGTGCGTCGGAGGCTGCTGGCTGAACACTGAAACAGTATGGTTGTGTTGTTTGCATTGTTTAATATAGTAATCATAAGTTAAACGGTGATATTTACTATCATTTAATAATTTTAAGGGTTTATGCTTTTGCTATAACATTCCCACTAAATTCTTAATTTATTTACCAAATATTCATCACAACAAAGAATTATAAACATCGGCAGTTTCATAAATACAAGGCAGGATAATGAAGTTGCAAAAGCAGGCATGTTTTTATACCCTTACAGTTTTACACCTCAGGAATAATCATAATCATTGGTAGTTTCATAAATGCAAGGTAGGATAAGTTATGATACTAGCCATGTATAGGGGCAATGTACTCACTGATGGGTGAAGGTACTCTGGGAGTGCCAGGGGCTTGCCTCTGAAGCAGAGCGGACTGGATCTGTGAGGGGGAGGGGCTAGGGCCCCGGGGCGAGGGCTGGATCTGGGGTACCAGATTCACCAGGGAGACCCCTGCAGGTTGCTGCTGCTGGGGTGGGGGAGTGGGGGAGGCAGGCTTTGTAATGATTGTGGGGTTGGCCTTGAGGAAGTTCATGATTGGGTCACCAGTGGAGCTCCGCCTCTCCTGGCTGCCAGCCTGTGGGGAGAAAGAATCAAGCACAGAAAATATAAGGGCGGTCTCTTTAACAGAGCAAGCAAACAATGTTACATTGTTAACATAAAGCCACAATATTTATATTTCCATGATGAAATATGATTACATTTTTTTTGCAATATTATAATATAAGTACTATTAATATATATTAGTAATACATGTATAAGCAGCCTATATGCACCAGAGCCTGTCTTACCTGTTGTTGTTGTTGTTGAGCAAGGTGGTTGTTGGGCTGGCCAGGGTTCATCTGGTGTTGGTGGCCGGGTGTGATCTGGTGTTGGAAACGCATGTTATGGATTGCCGCCTGGCGCTTCTGGAGCTGCTCCTCCTTGTTACGCTGTATAGCCTTAAAAACAATAGTTCAATGGCAATAATGAAGATGTGTTTTGTATTCTACATCTTGAAAAAATTAAATCCCTAAAATTCTACTTTGAAAAACAGCGAATGTTTCAAACTTTGGTTCAATAATTTTTTCATTTGTTGTAAAGAGTAAACTCAATTCTCTATTCATTCCAACATTCAGTTCTTCTGGTAAGAGTTAAGCAGTTGTCATTTTGTGACCGCCGACCTACTTGCTTTTGTTAAAATGTTTGTTCAAGTTTTCTTGTCTATACTATAAAGATTGGACTGTTACCATGTGTCGTTATTTAAATACAAATCATACTGCCACACATTGTATAAAACTTGTTAATATTACATCTACAAATTATCTTTAAACTTGTTTCAATCATTTGATTTGTTAAAATTAAAATACTGGATAAATATTGACCAATCAATAAACATTTTTGGAAACCAAATCAAAGAATTAACCAGTTTTTAAAACACCTAATTGAATGATAACCAGCCATTTGCTTAAAAACATTAAGGTGAACAAATATTTGTCTTACATCAAAGAATTGTTTCTGTGCTGCTGCTGCATCATTCATATTGTTCGCATTAGGAGGCATCATGTTACCATGGAAACCATCCATCATTTCAAACTGCACCTCATCCATATTGCCACGCTGTATATACAGGGATATTCTTTGTTTTGAGAAGTTCAATAATTTTCCTTTCGCAAAAACATGCGCACATAAATTACAATACCGAACATTTATTTTAGAACATTACATATAAATCTCATTAACAATCAAACCTTCAAAAAGTAGTTCTTTATAACAAACACATGTATAAACTATAAATGTACACAATAATATTCAACAGAGAAATCTGATTTGCCTGATAAATGTATCAAATGCTTTATTATTCAAAGTACCTGTAGATGGGCTTGCATGTTCATGGTTGGATCAGCCTTGTTGATCATGCGCCCATGTATGGGTTGTTGGCCCTGCTGGGGGGTGGGATGGGTCTGCATGCCAGGGTGGGGTCCACCATGGAGAGTCATGCCACCCTGCTGGAGGGCACTGGGAATGTTTGTAACTGGGGAACCTCCCCGAACCTCTCCCTTCATCTGCTGGACGGAAAGTTGAGATTAATGCATCACTTACGAATATAACCCTTTATTGAATCAAATAAATGCAGGTGTAATATTCCATACAACTACAGGCCTAGATCCATCTTAAAGTAGTGATAGTTCTTCAGGTGCTTAAGAAATATGACCAAGAGTCACGTATATTTCTGCTACTTACTGTCATCTTTGGAGACTCCGCACGTTTTACATGGCCAGCTTGCATGAGGGAAATGAGCTTGTTGAATTTGGTCATTTCCGTGTTGAACCTGGTCATTTCTGTGTTGGGAGACTCGATGGGCCTAGCCTCACCAGCCTGCATCAGGCTAATCAGCTTATTGAAGGCTGTCAGGTCACTCCCATCACCCTGCTTACACACAATTGCATGTTTATATGCATAATGACAGATATAACAAAAACTCCTAATTCACAAAGGCATATAAAACAAGACGTTGATAGATGATGTTATCAGTTACAACTTTTCAACACTAATATCTACATAAGATAAAGAATAATTAAAGCAAAAGCAATGACCAACATCAACATCATAAGATAATTCAGCGGATAGTCAACTTTTATAGCTAAATGTTTCTGTAGATTTATTAATAATTGTAACAGGAATAAGTATACCTGTGGTGAGACCCTTCCGTGTGGTGCATGTGGAGAAGGCCTCTGTGCGCTCCTATGGTCCGCAGCCTCCCTGGACCTCTGTAACTCTCCCTCCAGCTCTGCAACTGTTTTCACCTTCCCTGGAACACCTGTTGAACAACATATTCCAGATTTTAAAGTGTCAAGATGCACTAAGGCATACCAATCCAGGCAACAAAAAAAATCCCCTTTTTTTTCATGCTTTAGTTATGATTGGTCTAATCTATGATAGGCTATTTGTTATAAAGACACACTTTTATCCCAATTGTCTTTCATGCATATTGGAAAGGACTTATGCTAAATATGAGAATGATGATCTTTTTGTATATAAATGAGCTTGATGAAGCACAGTATTCAAGATGAAGTTAGTGACTTTTTTACTCATCAGATTTTAATATACTAGCAATATCTCTAAAATCCTATGCCTTACTAAGAGGGGAGTTAAAGCCGGGCGTGGTGTTGCCACTACTGGAGTTGGAGTCGATGCGACCAAATAACAAGGCCTTCAGCTTGGCCTCAGAGTCAATTGGGGAATTTTTCATACCAGATGCTGAAAAATGTACAGAAGAATATTATTAATCGGTATCAAGTTCTTCAAAATTATTTCAGAGATAACTAGAACTGTAAGCCAAAGGCTAACGAATACCCCCCAACCCTTCCCTGTCTAGGTTGTTTGCCCTGGCCTTAGTTATGGTATCATTAGAAAGCACAAGGCAATACATTTATTTAGTTTATTTAGAATACCTATTACTGAATCAGGGACTGCCATGGCACTGCTGGCAGGATATTCCAAAATGAAGGTGGACGGGTGAATTTGGCAGTCTGCCAACCCAATTTCTGTTTACCCACCCCCACCCCTCCACACATGAGTACCAAGGAAATAATACAGGTGTGAAAAATCACATATACAAAGGTTCACATAATGGTCATGGATATCCATGGATATCTGAAAGTTTGTTGTTTCTCTCATTTTCACCATAAAGGGGTCATGACACCTGGCAGGATATTCCAAAATGAAGGTGGACGGGTGAATTTGGCAGTCTGCCAACCCAATTTCTGTTTACCCACCCCCACCCCCCACACATGAGTACCAAGGAAATAATACAGGTGTAAAAAATCACATATACAAAGGTTCACATAATGGTCATGGATATCTGAAAGTTTGAGAAAAATATATTGAAAAATGACAAAGGAGTAGGCCACCAAAGCGAATATTACCCCACTCCCACCCACCTCAGGGGAGATAACAAACCTGTTTCTCTCATTTTCACCATAAAGGGGTCATGATGAAAAATGACAAAGGAGTAGGCCACCAAAGCGAATATTACCCCACTCCCACCCACCTCAGGGGAGATAACAAACCTGTTTCTCTCATTTTCACCATAAAGGGGTCATGACTCCTGACAGGATATTCCAAAATGAAGGTGGACGGGTGAATTTGACAGTCTGCCAACCCAATTTCTGTTTACCCACCCCCACTCTCTCATTTTCACCATAAAGGGGTCATGACTCCTGACAGGATATTCCAAAATGAAGGTGGACGGGTGAATTTGACAGTCTGCCAACCCAATTTCTGTTTACCCACCCCCACCACCTCCCCCCCACACATGAGTACCAAGGAAATAATACAGGTGCACAAAATCACATATACAAAGGTTCACATCATGGTCATGGATAGCTGAAAGTTTGAGAAAAATATATTGAAAAATGACAAAGGAGTAGGCCACCAAAGCGAATATTGTTACAAATTTAAGGCCTGTATGCACCTAACTTCAGGACTTTTGATGGTCTTTTTAAGGACAAAATCAATTAAAGGTCTTTTTAAGGCCATGCAAACATTCTGATTAATACAGGTGCACCAAATCACATATTCAACAGTTCATATCATGGTCATTGACATCTGAAAGTTTGAAAAAGATTTATAGAAAAAATGAGAACAAGAGATGTTTGTCAAACATTATGCCCCCCCTGAGCGCCATGTTGTCAGGATTATATGGACAATTGAATGAAATATGCATGGACCGAGGGCCATGGGTGCAGGCATTGTCACGTTATCACTCGGACAACCTTTTACCATTCAAGGTCACTGTGACCTTGACCTGTGGCCTGATGACCCCCAAAAACAATAGGGGTCATCTACTGGTCAGGCCCAACCTCCATGTCAAGTTTGAGGGCCATGGTTGCAGGCATTGTTGAGTTATCACTCGGACAAGCTTTAAATTATTTTACCATTAAAGGTCACTGTGACCTTGACCTTTGACCCGATGACCCCCAAAATCAATAGGGGTCATCTACTGGTCACGCCCAACCTTCATGTGAAGATTGATGACCATACGTCTAGGAATTGTTGAGTTATCACTCGGACAAGCTTTGGTCTACCGACATACCGACATGCCTGTGCAAAGCAATATACCCTCTTCTTCGAAGGGGGGCATAAAAATGTGCTTTTACAATTTCACTTTTGGCTACAATAGTATTTCAGTCTGAAATTGTTCATTTTTTAGTTTCGTTCTAAAATGCCAAGTCAGTAAAAAAAATATGGACAATCAGAAAACCTTTTTTCAGCTTACAGTCACACTGACCTTGACCTTTGACCCACTGACCTCAAAATCAATAGGGTTCATCTGCTGGTCATGACCAATAAGCCTACCTAGTATGAGGTCCCTGGGTCAAAGCGTTCTCAAGTTATTGATCGGAAACCGTTTTTCATGTTAAGGTCACACTGACCTTGACCTTTGACCCACTGACCTCAAAATCAATAGGGTTCATCTGCTGGTCATGACCAATACACCTACCAAGTATGAGGTTCCTGGGTCAAAGCGTTCTCAAGTTATTGATCGGAAACCGTTTTTCATGTAAAGGTCACACTGACCTTGACCTTTGACCCACTGACCTCAAAATCAATAGGGTTCATCTGCTGGTGATGACCAATACACATACCAAGTATGAGGTCCCTCGGTCAAAGCGTTCTCAAGTTATTGATCGGAAACCATTTGGTATTCCGACCGACCGACAGACAGACCGACCGACCGACCGACCGACCGACCGACATGTGCAAAACAATATACCCCACTTTTTTCAAAAGGGGGCATAAAAAATGACCAAGGATTAGGCTTGACAAAGCTGTATAATTTTTGCCTATTTTAACTTATTCAGGGGCCATAATTGGAGACATGATCATGTGATTCCAACCACAATCACAGGGGCAAATGTTCTCACCATGGCTAAAAGTTTGAAAAAGATTCATTCAAAAATGACGAAGGAGTAGGACGAACAAAACTAATTTTACCCAATTTAACTCATTAAGGGGCCACAACTCCACTCAGGATCATGTGACTCCCACCAAATTCATGGAGGCAAAGGTTTACATCATGGCCATTAATATTTGAAAGTTTGAAAAAGATTTGCTCAATAGCTTCAAAGAAGAATCCTGGACAAAGCTAATTTTGCCCAATTTAACTCATTAAGGGGCCACAACTCCACTCAGGATCATGCGACTCTGACCAAATCCACGGAGGCACAGGTTTACATCATGGTCATTAATATTTGAAAGTTTGAAAAAGATTTGTTCAATAACGACAAAGATGAATCCCGGACAAAAAAAAAACGGACGGACAGACGGACAGACAGACAGACGGACAACCCGATTCCAGTATACCCCCCCCAAACTTTGTTTTGGGGGGTATAAAAATAGCAAGAAAAGAACTTCTTTTATTAATGTTATGCATATATCTGACAACTTACGACTAGACCTATTCCTTTCCATAGCAGTTGCATTGTTGATTAAAGCAGTGACCAAGGCATTATTGTTAGGGGGACTAAACTTCTGTGTGACTGAACCAAACTCGATCTGGTGTTGTTTATCACTGGAGGCAAAGGGTGAAAGAAAACTGTGCCGGTCAAACATGGAGTTGGCCGAGGGGGATAGGGGAGAGGGAATCACAGGGCTTCGGGAACCATTCAACAGGTCTGAAGCAGAAAACATACTCAGACATAATTAAATGATACTGTAACATATTTCAAATTGGATATTTTACCCTTACTAGTACGAAGCAGATTATAGCGATCGAAACAGTTTAGCACAATGGCAAACTAGCAGTAGAAAAGTTCAGGTAATTTTACCATTTAGATAGCCAAACTCATCCTCATCAATGGCTGTTGAGCGTAGACTGTTCTCCCGACTGCGAGACTGATGCTCGTTCCCACTGCCCCGAAACATGTGAGAGAAGCGGCTTCCTCCGAACCCCATGTCTGCCTTCTCAGGGATCTCCTCTGGTACCTGACAGATTGGCGAACACTAGGGTTAAATCACAATCTTAGAAAGGAACTACTGACGTATATCACACTGCATAATCTACATTCTATCAATATTCAAAAGATGAAGTTATTAAAATTCCAGTACATTTCTAGGAACATAAATTTTAAGAACATAAACTCACCTTATTTGCAAGGCCTGGAATGCTAAGACTGTTGTAAAAGTCATTGAAGTCAAAGGCTGCCATTTGTGACGGGGACTTTCTTGGAGGATGGTCAGCATCATTGGTCTCCGGGGAACTCGACTCATTCGTCTCCAGGCTCCCATTTCTGTCAGCTACACTGATACCTGTAAACAAATACACATTCCATTCTAATTTACTGGAAAACATAAATGAAATTCTCAATGTTATCGCTCAAGCTATTTGTATATTTTGAAATGCACTTGTACTTTTTTCACTTGCAATGTAACTTTATTACTAGTACAAATGTATACCTTAAAATTGACAAAATATTTTTTTTTGTATTTATTTTTTTAAAACCCTTCTATTATCAAAAAACATAAGGAGCACTCTAACCTTACCCCAACATAACTCTAACAATAACTCACCCTAACATAACTGTAACTAGAAATTATTTTTTGCAGAATCATGAGGGGTAAACTATAAGCGCTGTACCTGGCCCACCAATTGTAAATTCATGACAT
Organism: Mya arenaria; assembly: GCF_026914265.1. Classification (NCBI taxonomy): domain Eukaryota; kingdom Metazoa; phylum Mollusca; class Bivalvia; order Myida; family Myidae; genus Mya; species Mya arenaria. Next base: position 60,075,370 of record NC_069125.1, on the reverse strand, counting down.
ACATTACACATTTCCACCCTCAGAATCCTGTAAAGCTACCTTCATGGTGTTCCTCTGTATCTGACCCCACCCTCTCATCAGCCACCTCCTCCTTCCTTCTCTCCTCCCGCCTCTTTTTCCGACTGCCCTGTCCTGAAGAGTCATCCACCCTATCACTGTCCCGCCTCTCCCGCTCAAACCCATGCAGCTCAATTGTATCGGTCTTGCTAATTGGCCCACTGCTGAACCACTCTGGCTCCTCCTCATGTCGGTGGTGACGATCTTGAATAACATTTGAGAGATTAACTCAACATTGACAAAAGAAGATTCTGTGTACCATTTTATGCTTCCATATCTTTATCTAGTATTGCAAAAGAAATTGGCAAACTGTGACAAGATATTCCCATCAAAAATATGGATGTTTTTTTAAAGTTTGTGTTACTTAAGCCATTCAAAGACCATAACTCTAAGTACCTGGGGCCACATGGCTGATAATAGAACTGGACGTGATATCTGCTCTTACACATATTGTCTAAGTTTGGAGATGATCGGACAAAAGTGTATAAGGGCGGACAATAAAGTTTGTGTTGTTTTAGCAATTCAAGGGCCATAACTCTGAAGTGACAAGGCGACATGACTGGTTATCAAACTTGGCCAAGATGCTTGCCAATACACATTGTCCAAGATTGGTGATAATCAGATAATAGCAACTCAATTTAAACCGCAAAACTGATCAGGGATGTGATTGACCTAGCAGCTGAAGGGCTGAAACCATTTTGGCAATGGAGTTTTGGGGCGCTTAAGGCCCCAAATGGGAGTCATAAAGGGTGAACCACCCTGCCGCAGAAGCAAAGCTGGCTTTTACGAATCCATTTTGAGGTCTCTGAAGACTTTGATTATGAAGCAAACTGGAATGTCAACACTAACAACAAATAAAGTAACAACCAAAAGCAACCAGGAGCCATTATATAAAAGAAATCGGCAAAACCATCAGATCCTTGTTGATGGATGCCATCTGACTGCCAGTCGCTGCTTTCGATAATATTTCTTCTCACAGATGTACACATGTATTAAAATGGAATGTGATTTGTCAATTTATATTCACTCCTTCAGAATTTGAGTAAAAGAATCTGCTTACTTACTGTATCTACTACCCCCATGGTCTCTAAAGTCCCTATCTCTGTGCTGAAATTAGAAACAATATGTTGGCTTGTAGAAACAAAACATACAGACCCAACAACAATTCTTTATATCAATTAATACCAAAACATTTAAGACCACATTCAAATTCATGGAAACAAAACAGATTTTAGCTAACCGTTCGATCATCTTGGTCCCTGGTTGCAAACAGCCTTTCTCTATCATATCTTCTATTCCGATCATCCCTGTCATACCGCGGGTTTCTGAAGTCGCGATCTCGTTCAATGTCCCTGGAACTCCTGAAGTCTCGGGGATCCTTGTCCCTAAAATCTCGCAGATCTCGAAAGTCCCTTGGATCTTTATCTCTGAAATCACGAGTGTCCTTGTCTCGGAAGTCCCTGGTATCCTTTTCTCGATACTCTCTTGTTTCTTTGTCATGATGTCTTTCATTTCGCTCCGCTCTTAAAAACATAACATCCACAATTACAAAGAACTGTTATCTAGTGCTCCTCTGTTCAAACTGCTAACTGTTTTGTTAAAAAGCAACATGCTTGTAAAATAATTATATGCTGAAGATATATAAGGCTGATTATAACTGATGTTGCAGTGCCACAAATTACCTGTAATCACTGTCACTTCTTTCCCGTGGTCTGTCCCGATCTATTTGAATTCTTCCACTGCCAATCCTTCTTTCTCGTCTGAAAAAACAGCATTTATGACTGAAGTGTTTCAGTTTACAAAACAGCATTCAAAAAATATATTACAGTTTAATAATATTTAAACATTAACTAATTAGAATACAAAACTGTCTCAAACATTCACATTTGTATTATATATTATGCTCTTGTTTTTGTGAAAGGGCCGAGAGCCTTTTGTACAATAAACTCTGAAACATATTATCAAAGTAAGCGAGAAAGCTGAAATATGCTACACATATCGATTGTAATTTTGAGTATGTCCATCAAATTTCACGAGATTATCTGTATTTTTTAAGCTATAGCAAACATAATTTTTGCAAGCTGCAGTTTAGTCTTCTATGACAAATTGACACTTTTTCTAAGATCTCACCACTACCAAGATGTAATGTCAGAAGTTCTTTTCAGACTAAGCATTGAAAAATAACAATAATTTGAAGAACATTACTTATTCCATAATGAAATTCCACAAATCTGCTTCTATTGCCATACCTATCCCTCTCAACCTCGATGTTGCTGATTGCTCTCTGTAGTAGAGGCTGCTGAGACACGTGACACCCTGTGCCAAAACTGCGCCGCTGGGGTGACAACACAATCGCATCTTTCTCTTCCTTCAAACGTTCTTTGGGATCAAGAGATCGTTCACTTCCTGCAGAGAATAAAATTATGCCAAAATTTCAAATAGTATCAAAATAAGCGAAACATTACTAAACTTGCCAATGTTATAATAGTGTGCAACTTTTTAACTATTATTACTGAAAGAACAGATGAACTTTTTTTATTGAAATTCATTATATATAAAGATGAATGATCATTTTACCTCGCAATGAAAACAAAATTACCTCGCAATGAAAACAAAATAACATCACATTGAACACTCACAATAATTCACTGGAACAAACATACCTGAGTTTTTTCTAAACATGTCCTTGCGTTCCCTTGTTTCTCCAATGGCGAGAGGGGAAGGCCCTCGCGATCCCCCTCTACTGCTGGTGTTACCTCCTCCGCCAAACGAGCGGTGCCATTTTTCTGGATCCCATACTCCGTCAACACTAAAAAGTGATATTTGTTTCTTTAACCAGTCACTATTTAATTTAGGCTTGAAAATATTTGCAATAAAATAATTTAGAATATTCTAAATGGACATAACTAGGGTTTCAAACTGGTATCAAAAAAGTCCTTTTTTTGCAATTAATTTACTTATCATGTTCCGCATTAACAAACATGTGGGTGATACAACTTAAATGAATTAATGAGAAATTAAATACAAACTAGAAAACCAAAGCTAAACAGAAGTTCTTACATAAAGTCTTTTTCCAGGCAGTCCGGGACAGTGTTCGAGATGGGTGAGGATCGAAGGTCATACAACTCATCCTGTTTTAAAAATAATTGTAAATTTTTACAACTGCATACTACCTACTAATTGATTCAGAAATGGATAATAATACTTACATGTATTAACTATATCACTTTATATAAACCTTTATAACAGTTTATTCTGGGTAACATCAAAAGGCTTATATATTGCTCAAAAGTTTTTAAAAAACATAACATGTTTGTTTGATTCCTTAAATATTTCATTTTTATATATTATTTATAATTTACATGTATGAATAAAATATTATGTTCAACTTGCATGGTATTATATATAAAATAAATATGCATGAAAAATAAACAAAGTTTATATAAATACAAATAAACAATGTATCATTCTTTTGAAAACATGAACCTGTAGGCAAAACAAGTATAACATGTTAACTACCATACTTGAATGTTAATAATCTGTGACATAACATTACCATGGAGTAAATGTATGTAGGCATGGTGCCTGGTGTGTCAGAGCGCAGGTTTTCTTGGTCCAGAGATCGAGGAGTGGCCCGCCCACTACCTGCCTCCGAGCTCCCACGGTCTGACTCACGATCCATCTCCCCCCTCAACCTTGAATATCATTGGAATTTACTTCACACAACAGGGAAAAAATCTCAAAGATTTATACTCACATATTTCGTAACTGCAGGTCCTGAGCAAAAATATGAGAGTCCCAAGCATAGTTTTGCACATGTATTTTTTTAAAACAATGCATCCTGCTGATACATGTTTAAGATATAACTATATTTGGCTGAAAATTACCAAAAAATATTCAAGATAGCTCATGTTATGAATATATACATCATATCTGAATTAGTAAATTACAAAGTCCTTTTTAATATTAGAATAAAGGAAAAAAACAAAACCTTTTCATAAATTATCATTGTCATAATCTGTTTAATAATTGCAAAATAAATAAGTGTTAGATTGAGAAATAGTGCCCAACACTAGGCAATTCCAGCAAGAAAACAGTGTCTGACACTAGGCAAATCAAGCAGGAAAGAGTAACTATGATGTGAAGCTAGATACAAATGACGACCAAATGTTATAATGCACACTACTCCTATTGAAATAATTATATATGGAAAGACAGAGCAAGACTCACTTAAATAGAACAGTGATCGACAGTGATCAAAATTAACACAAGCCTGCAAGCATGAATCAAACATGGGTTGTAATACACAGTCGATGGAAATTAGACTTTTGGTTCAACAAGCCCGAATTAGTATACTTTTGCTTGGCATCAAATTTTTGAACAAGCCCTGCTATATAAAATTCAGAATTTGAGCAAGCCCGAAAGACATTTTACCAGTGCAGGGCTTGCGGGCTTGTGCTAATTTCGTCCACTGAATACATTTTGGGCTTTGCTAAATGTTTATTCAACAGGTTTAAGAAAAATCTTACAACTATATGAACATATACTATTCAAGCTTGTTGAAGAAAACCTCAATTTGTCCACTGTTTAGATGTTTATATTAATGTACATTTTAACTTTTTACAGAGATCTCATACCAGTGCAATATAGTACCTGAAGACATCGAACCACAACCACATTAACATGTACTCAGGGTTCCCCCTGGGTTCTAAAACGTTGTCGCCACTGTTTCGCGGGGGGGGGGGGGGGGGGTCCACTTACGGGTCCAGGGCAGTGCCATTGTGGGGGTTCAGAGGGGGCAAAGCCCCCTGAAGCTCATGGGGTTTAAGCAGTTTAAGAGCCTTAAATTGCATTTCATTAGTACATTGTCGTGCAGAACATTATATAATATTGTTGTACATGAAGCACTAGATATTAGCAAATTGTTATTCTATTGACAAAATATATGGACAAGTATATAAATAAAATAAAAAAATAATGAAAATATTGCCAAAAATGCGACATATACATCAATAGGTTGATTTCAGTCTAATGCCTGCATACAATAGTGTCATTAAATTAAAGAATACATTTATGAAATATGAGATAAATTTAAAATAAATTGCATCTCAAAGAAATATACATTGTCATGCTAAGGCCATACTGTCTTAATAAAATAGTGTCTACTCTTTACTCCAGCCAACGTATTGGAAGCCTTATCAAATGGGATGTAGTTCTTTTTATTTGTAAGCATACCCAATGACTTCTGTTAATCCTTTTGACACTTTTTAACCCCCTAATATGCTGCATTTATAGCAATTACAAAACGGAAAGCAAATCTATCTTTAGCGCGTAAACGTCAACCTAGATTTGCATTTTTTAAACTAACACGTTAATTACGCAAAATCAAAGCTGTCGAGCTAAATCTTAAATTTTTTTGCTAATAACAGACACACTAGTTAAGGGATGTTATTGTTAATCCGTGACAGCAATAAAATTCCGCAATAATTAGCGAGGTGTTGACTGGGCCGTGACTGCTTGCCCTAATCATCGGATTTGTTGTCGCACCAGCAGATGCGCTTGATTTATGACAGTGACAGAATTGATTATACTGCTTATGTCATTTTAGGAAAATATTTTCATAAATTCGCCAAATTTGAAAAGTTGTCGCCACTTTTGCGATTTTGTGGCAAATGGCGACAATGGCCATTTCCAGCGGCAACCCTGGTACTTAACACTTGTAAAAACCTCTTTATGAAGTGTTTATGTCGCACAAAGTCTCCATGAATTATATTGAAGTGGTACAAAGTTTACAAAATCCAATTTAAATGAATGTAAAACAAGAACTTTGATCATTCAATAATCATAATATACAAAAAAAAGAATTTGGCAAAGGGTATGTAAAAAAAATATTCAAAGCAGGAATATTCACCCTGTGGCGAGTTGCATAAGCCGTTGGTAGTCTAAAATAATAGACGTGTTATACGGGATTCTTCCAATCCTTAACGTCTAAACGGGAATGTGCAAAAAACGGGGGTGTTTTAAAAATATTGAAATTGTTTTAAGTGAAGTATTTTATGGTTGAAATTGATCATAAAGAGTTATATTCATATTTTACCATGTAAGTGAAATGCTATTTTGCACTAAACAAGCATTTAATGCATTAAAACAAGTTGTTTAGCTTTCCAATAAAACGAAAGTTGACTGACACAGAAAACAATTATGCGAAGGGGAACAACTCGATACAATCGTAATAACTCGGCCTCCTCCGACAAAGCTCGAGATAGACCTCGTTATACAATTGTAACAACTTGGCCATGGCCGAAATGTTCCGAGCGACTGAAAACTGTGCCCTGAAGCCTTGCAGGTGCCCTTCATGTATATATCGTTATGTTTTGACAGAATGAAATGAAGAAAAGCAGTCAAACTCATAATTATAAGTTGGATATTTAATTTTTGTGTACTGAACTAATATAAAATAACATTATCTGGTAATATTTCTTGTTTTTTTTTTATATTTTATAGACTCTATATGCTTTAACCCGGAATCCTGATCGGAACAACTACCCACTTTTGATACTAAACAATTTGTACGTGAAGGATTTGCCATATCAAAAATCTAAAAAAAATCCGCCAACGTACAATTATTTGGACTACTCGCCCCAAGTGACATGTCATTTTCCATACATACCCGAGACAGCACTAGAATGTGGTTCCTTTTTGGACTGGATTTTTCTTGGTATTTTTTGCGCCTTTGCCTCAGAATCAGTAGTAATTTTCAACACAAAGGCAAAGGTCAGCTGTTAGAAATTGAAAAGGTGCTTGATGGAGAGTTGTTTTGTTCTTTAGTTTATCGATGACAACACAAATGGCTTTATTATCAACTGTGGTTCTGCTTGTTGACACGAAACTTAATCAAATAAAAGTTACCGTTACGAAAAGGACAGTACACATGAAAGGTATTTCTACAAGTTTACTCAGAATAACGTCGATTTACAACAAGAAAATTTACATTCAACTCAAGTGCCCGGATTTCTCATTTTAACCCAATGTCAAAAAGTGGAGACAAGAAAATATAGTTTAGACAAAGCGGCATCTCTGAGGTAATGTGTTGTAGTAGAACATCCATACACTTAATCTGATCACGCTCGTACTCGGGTGATTTTCTTTTTACCTTTTCAGCAAATTTAGGATGAACGTTTTATACCGTAATGAATAGAATTTCCATAAAATTCATGAATTTAGTTAAATTATTGCCCTAACATCGGTATTTAACCGAAACTATCGCACCCGCCGGATCTCTTTTACCTCACTTTGTTTATTTTAGTCTCCCAATGTTTGGTTCTGATGTCTGTGTCTGTATCTGTTCAAATACGAAGAAGGGCCACTTCTGGCATATATTCATTTGACTTCGATTTACAATCACTTATGGCATTTAAAACACAATTTAAGTAGTGATGGTGTCACGTAAGTGCCATGCCATAATGCGGCGATCTTGATAATCTCAAATAAACAAACGCTTTTATGGCCCACCCAGTAGACGACCAATTGCTTTAAAACGGTCAATATTGTAAGAGTAAATTATATTTGTCAAAATTTAAGATCAGAAAAAAATAATCATTTTATACTTTTACCCAAGCCTGAAGAGCATCAAGATGTACCCCCGTTGCACCTGAACGGCGTCTTAACCTTTTGATGGCTCCTCAAGTTAGGTGGCAAATGAGTCTACTGTTTCTAAGGAATGTCCTCGTTGTGTGTTTGGCCCATCATTGAATGTACTGTGAATTGAACTTTTGGTCGTACACATTTCTGTTTCAAAGTTGAGTGAGTTAACAGTTAATATAGTACATGTGTTGAGTGTCACACTGTCTTTCGGATTTCGAATTGGATTTGCATTTATAAAAGCAAATCATATTATATTTATTCATGATAAAACTGTTTATATTTGCCAATGTTCAATACTTGTGTAATCGATGTTGTTTACATGCATATTTTGAATGTATATATTGCTGTTCCATTTTGTACTCATTTCATACTTTCATTAAATAATAAAACGAAAACAATATACATTTTTAAAATAGCTTACTTTTATATGAATATCTCACTAGATTAATATGCATGAAAATACTGCTCTAAAATGTTATACTTTCATTAAATGACGTAAAAAGTAGTAGTCTACATCCTTTAAACAGCTCGCTTGTATATAAATGTGTTACTAGATTAAAATACATGCTCTGAAATGTAGCCATTTTAGTCTGAAATATACCCTAAAACATTTCTACGCTCATCCTCAAATAAAAAAATCATTACCCCATCCCGGGTATTCTTTTGGTTCTATTTTGAATCAGCCCTGGTAATTTAGTCCGGGTATTGTTATATTTTTTTTTTTAACTGATAATTTGTTTTTGATCGACTGTTGACACGATCGATCGCTCTGATATAGTCCCAGTAGGCTCGATGCAACCATCTCTAATCTTGTTGTTTGAATATGAAGACATCTCCATAATTGCATGACGTCTTGTTTCCTTTTATATGCTTATACTTTTATTTGCAATTGTTATAATTTTCTTTCGTGTTCCATTGGGATTTATCTTGTGCTTTTACAGTCTTCGAGCTTTTCCATGAATGCGTTGCATGTGCGTTATAAGAATGCAAAAACTAATCCATTGCACTAACACTTATATCTTCATAATTATAAAGGAAGAGTATGTATTATACTATATAAGATTGTGAACCATGCTAGCATGTAATGCGGTAAAATGAGTTGAGTCAGTTATTGAATGACACAACTGCATGGGGCCTGACAATCGTATCAAACTGACTATTAATGATATTTTGGTTTGTTCAAAATTAGCCACAATGTTTACTAGTATTTAACGGTCATTAGGCAAATGTTCAATTAATCACTATCGACAAATAATTTAAATGTACATACTAACCAAAATATAACTTGATCTATGGACAACTAATAAAGGTTGTCAAGAATGGTGCTGGTATCCGGGTGTAACTTAAGTTCCCATTACCCGAACCGTTATTACCAAAACAGTCGAACCCCGTTGACTCGAACTCCCAGTGACAAAAAAATCGAGCCGAGCGGGATGTTTATAAAAAAACCCGGTCTTTTTTATCCAGTTCGAGCCAACGGGGTTCGACTGTACCATCTTAAGTTCAGTCATTTTGTGGTGTTTTATATATAAAAAACCCCGTCAGCTTTCTCGCCTATTTATATACTTGTTGAAGTGAATGAATAAGGTAAACACATTTATTTCGTGTTTTTATCATAGATAACGTTACAGTACCCCAACTTTGTGACTTGGATAATATACAATAGACGGCATTTCGTCTTCTTGCATGACAAACGATATAATATTCCATTCTAAACTGAACTTGATTTTATTTCAGACGATATGCTTACAATTATAACATATTTTCTGATTTATTCTCTGGCGTGAAATGTATATACAGTACAGTATGTATGTACAGTACCCAGGTATTCACGGGTAATTGTCAATCGGGTACCATATATTTGCTGGTCCCAAGTCTCTGCCCGTCCATGCCCTACAGTAGTCATGCCATTTGACAAACTATAAGTTTAAACATTTATCATGTCGAATAAATGAGGGTCCAGTACAGTAGAATGTAACCGAAGTGAATTTTCTTTCCGGCATTTAGCAAACATTACGAAGCTCGAAATCAACGGCAACCGGCATATTCGGAGTACACATTTTGCCAACAAATTCATAAAGATTGTAAAGTAGATCATGGGTATTTTAGAAAAGATTTCGGAGATCGAAGCCGAGGTAATATGATTGGATTGAGAAGTTGTTAAAATCAGCGACCATTTGTTTGTTATAAGTACCATTATTTCCGTATGCCTTAAAGTGTGTATTTCGGATGGAAGCAGTTCGGATATGTTCGAGAAGTGCTATTTACTAAATCCCGGGACGTACACCATACTGTACACATCTTTTTATAAGATGTGTGTTGTTTTAATTTTTCTAATCTGAATTGTTTCATGATGAAACATATTTTTTTTTAAGGAGCTTGTTTGTAAACATTCCATAAGGCAGGGGTATCCACTGGCCTTCAAATATTTTTGGCCATCTTAAAAAATTTTTTGCCGAAGATGTGGATGAGGGTCTGGGATGGGGGTATTACCCCTGTCGGCCTTTTTTTCCGTTCGGCTAAATTGATATACACTATTTTAAGCATATCTAACGCACTCAATGTCTGCTAAAACATCATCTGCAACAATGTCACATTGCGACACACACATAAAGTCTGATATTTTCCTAACTTTCGCATCATTCTTTGGTAATTCTACTTTATGTTTCCTACCAATGATTTGCATCAATGTTGTAATATTTTCTCAGTTTAATATATCCTGATGGATTGACGGTCTAAACACTAAAAAAATACTTTTTGGTAATCTTAAGGATTTTTTTTTAATAATTTCAAGTTGCGAATTGCGTTAATTTACTAATTAAATTAAGTGAATTAGTTGTGATTAACATATTATTAAAGGAATAAATAACATCAAAGGCGCAATTTCATTTATTCATAATAAACTGTAAACAACCATCAGCATGTGTCTGTGTTTCAATCAGCTGTCAAATATTTGATTACAGCCCATGTCTATTGACTTACGAGTAGGACACCTTTTAATATTGAACACCGATTAATTACAATCAATATTATAACAGTTTGGCGAATTATTTTTTGCTAAGTTACGTATTCTCTCATTCCAAAAAAACATGGATAAATAAGAATATACATATGCAAATTGCCGATGTCATCAATCGAGAATATTAAATCCCGCCTATTCGCAAAGTGACAGGCGATGTTGTATGCAGTCAACAATGGCTGGTGTATAGAAAAATCCCACTACCTGCTATTTTTATCAAGGTCAATGGTCGCCACATGAAAATAAAATTAGGGTTGTTACGAGTACTCAAAGCAAAATATTCGACACAAAGACTCGCCAGTGTTGAGATCGCTTGATCGTGATTCAAGTGCAAAATTTAAAAAAAAGAATATAGCAGCTAATATTTTGGCTGTTTAAAAAAAATATATAATGCAATGTTTATCCGAAATGTCCAAAATATGTTACATTGACGCAACCAAAAGTTAATTCATACAGTGCTAGCATTCAATTCAGTGTGCGGTGTTCGAATGAAGAATGCTTCTTGTCAAGGTTTTAAGGGAATATGATGTTTAAAAAATAATACAAATATAGAAATAAGAAATAAAAAGTCAAAGAGCATAAAAGAAATTATAAAGAGAAGATCTACAATAATAAAATAAAATGCGAAACTTATTTACAGCTATCATTTATTTTCGTCTGCAATTCAAAGTCAACATGGAATCCCCGTCAACAAAAACATCAAATCCAGGGCTATATAGTAATGACCCAGCTACCTATTCTTCTAAAATCTGGAAACATTTCTGGCTTGATGTAAAGGCTGACAAAAAAGTGAAAACTGAACAAAAATGAAGCTTTTGTTATACTTTCATTATTCATTTACTTTCAAATTATGTATTGCTTTATAACCAAGTGAATCATGAATCGATTCGTGGATCACAGGTCAAAGATCGCGATTCTAAACGGATCGCCTTTTGTCCGGCGATACACAGCCCTAAATTCAATGGTGATGCTAATATTCTTTTCAGCAGTGTACAGGATGATAATGTAATTATCAGATTAACCATTTCATAGTGTATCTCGCAATTTATGATCATAGCCTCGTGTAAGATGCTTATCTATCCAGATCTGATGACTGTGAACTGTGTATTGGCTGCATGTTACTTTGACTTTTAGGCCAAATTTAGATGTTTAGTAAAGGGAAATTTCATGTAATTTTTATAAAAAAAATTGGCAGATTATTTTTTTTGCCATTTTTTTTTTATTTTTTCGCTATTTGTCAAATAAAATGGGAAACCCTGATCAGGTCAGACACATTGCTAATTTAAAAATATTTTCAATGCTCATGTGAATAAAATTCTTGTAACAATGATAAAGCATCTTCACAAGTTCTAATAAGAACTCTTTATTTGTTTTCTGATATTGAAAAATTTATCATACCAAAAGAATCAGTAGTGAGCAGTAAATTTTGACCCAATCCGAGTAAAATTGTAAAGGGTTCAGTCTGTCTGACCGATATATAATATCCAACTTTTATAAAATGTACTGGTGAACAATTTCTTATTTGAGACAGTGCACCTTCAAACAAAATTTGCTTATCAATTATGAAAATTTTATGTATTATAGATGGCTAGAACTCAGAAAAACAAAGCAACAATGGGTCATCTGGGTTTACTAAAAGCTCGATTAGCTAAACTGAAACGTGAGCTGATAGAGCCAAAAGGTGGTGGTGGAGGCACAGGGGAAGGCTTTGATGTCGCTAAAACTGGAGATGCCAGAATAGGATTTGTTGGTATGGGATTAAGATATACTACATGACAAATTGTTTTTCGCTTCTGATTTTGCCATTTACACTTAAATTGATTTTTGCATTACTTTTTTTTGTGTGAAAACACATTGAACAAATGAATTGTTAGCTTTATATTAATATTTCTAGGCTTTCCTTCTGTCGGGAAGTCAACCTTGCTGAGCAACTTGGCAGGTGTGTACTCAGAAGTTGCAGCCTATGAATTCACCACTCTTACCACAGTGCCGGGTGTGATTAGGTACAAGGGTGCTAAAATACAGGTTAGGTTACTCTGAATCTTTTATTAGAAACCGTTTCAAAATGAAATGTTGAACTTCCGAGTTCATATAAAGAATGGAAGATATTTGTGTTGTTTATTTAGTAGATCTTTTGAAATGAAAATCAATACAATGTAAATGTACATGTAAGTCTGCAACAAACTGGAAAGTAATAATTGATTTATTTATGTATAGAATAATTCATAATAACAATATAATGAACTTTTTAGCTGCTGGATTTACCAGGTATTATTGAGGGAGCCAAAGACGGAAAAGGAAGAGGAAAACAAGTCATAGCTGGTAAGATCTTAAATAGGAATTGGTATTGATAATTATAGGAATTGGTATTGATAATTATAGGAATTGGTATTGATAATTATAGGAATTGGTATTGATAATTTTTATTCCTGTTTCCGTAGAATTCTTAACCATTATTATGCTCCCCTTCGAAGAAGAGGGGTATATTGCTTTGCACAGGCATGTCAGTATGTCGGTTGGTCGGTCCGTCCGTCCGTCGGTAGTTCAAAGCTTGTCCGAGTGATAACTCAACAATTCCTGGATGTATGGTCATCAAACTTCACATGAAGGTTTGGCCTGACCAGTATATGACCCCTATTGATTTTGGGGGTCATCAGGTCAAAGGTCAAGGTCACAGTGACCTTTAATGGTAAAATAATTTTAAAGCTTCTCCGAGTGATAACTCAACAATGCCTGCACCCATGGCCCTCAAACTTGACATGGAAATTGGGCCTGACCAGTAGATGACCCCTATTGTTTTTGGGGGTCATCAGGTCAAAGGTCAAGTTCACAGTGACCTTGAATGATAAAAGGTTGTCCGAGTGATAACGTGACAATGCCTGCACCCATGGCCCTCAAACTTGACTTGGAGGTTGGGCCTGACCAGTAGCTGACCCCTATTGTTTTTGGGGCTCATCGGGTCAAAGGTCAAGTTCACAGTGACCTTGAATGGTAAAAGGTTGTCCGAGTGATAACTCAACAATGCCTGCACCCATGGCCCGCATAATTGAATTGGAGGTTGGGCCAGACCAGTAGATGACCCCTATTGTTTTTGGGGGTCATAAGGTCAAGGTCACAGTGACCTTGTATGGTAAAAGGTTGTCAGAGTGATAACTCAACAATGCCTGCACCCATGGCCCTCATGATTGAATTGGAAGTTGGGCCTGACCAGTAGAAGACCCTTATTGTTTTGGGGGGTCATCGGGCCAAAGGTCAAGGTCACAGTCACCTTGATTGGTTAGAGGTTTTCCGTGTGATAACTTGACAATGCCTGCACCCATGGCCCTCAAACTTGACTTGGAGATTGGGCCTGACCAGTACATGACCCCTTATGTTTTAGGGGGGTCATCAGGCCAAAGGTCAAGGTCACAGTGAACTTGAATGGTAAAAGGTTGTCCAAGTGATAACTTGACAATGCCTGCACCCATGGCCCTCAAACTTGACTTGGAGGTTGGGCCTGACCAGTAGATGACCCCTATTGTTTTTTGGGGTCATTGGACCAAAGGCCAAGGTCACATGTACCTTGAATGGTAAAAAGTTGTCCGAGTGATAACTCGACAATGCCTGCACCCATGGCCCTCAAACTTGACTTGGAGAATTGGCCTGACCAGGAGATAACCCCTATGGTTTTTTGGGGGCAACTGGCCAAAGGTCAAGGTCACAGTGACCTGAAATGGTAAAAGGTTGTCCGAGTGATAACTCGACAATGCCTGCACCCATGTCCCTCAAACTTGACTTGGCGGTTGGGCCTGGCCAGAAGATGGTCCCTATTGATTAAAGGGTTCATTGGGCCAAAGGTCAAGTTCACAGTGACCTGGAATAGTAAAAGGTTATCTGAGTGATAACTTAACAATGCCTGCACCCATGGCCCTCAAACTTGACTTGGAGGTTGGGCCTGGCCAGAAGATGGTCCCTATTGATTTTACGGGTCATTGGGCCAAACGTCAAGGTCACAGTGACCTTGAATGATAAAAGGTTGTCTGAGTGATAACTTGACAATGCCTGCACCCATGGCCCTCAAACTTGACATTTAGATTTCTGGTGACCAGCTGATGACTCTGGATTTTGAGTTCATAGAGTCAAACGTCATGGTCATAACACACTCTATCCTCACACTTTAATGGTCATAATCTTAAAACTGCCTTAACGGCAACAAATCAGCTGTCATTTCGGTCCATGCATATTTCATTCAATTGTCCATATAATCCTGACAACATGGCGCTCAGGGGGGGGCATAATGTTTGACAAACATCTCTTGTTATAATAGATAATGGATGTTCTTTAGTTAAATGACTCATATTATTATGTGTGCACCCGTAATGATAATTCTTTTGAACGAAACTTCAAAGTCTTGAAGGACCCAGCCTCATTTCCCAGTAACAGTCCTGCCTATAGGACTGGTTGACATGAATTGTAATATAACTTCCCCATTAAACATATAGAACTCACTGTTTGTTTTGTATTCCAGTGGCTCGGACATGTAACATCATCTTCATCGTTCTTGATGTTTTAAAGCCCCTGCAGCACAAGCGACTTATAGAGTATGAGTTGGAGGGCTTTGGTATACGACTGAACAAGGATCCACCAAACATTGGCTACAAGAGGAAAGACAAAGGAGGCCTTAACCTCACTGCTACTGTATGTCGTATATACCTTATCATCAAAATTATGTACTGGTAAATTGGTCAAAATCAGTCACAATGTTAAAGGTTCTTCCAAGAAATAAATATAATTATCCACAATTTATTTTCTAGGATGGCTTATCTGACTTAAAAAAGGAATATTTTGAAGAAAAACAGTTATATTTTCTCTCTTTGATATTGTTTTACCACTTAAATTGGCCAGTGAAGGTTATTCAGTTACATTGTTTTTACACATTTTTACTTGCAAAAAAAAAGTTAAAGAATCTTTATTTGTGATGTTTATATACTGGCTGAGATTGTATGAGCCATGACTAGCATGTTCAGTGATGGTCGTATACAGGTTGCCCAGTCCGAGTTGGACCATGACCTGGTGAAAACGATCCTTGCCGAGTACAAGATCCACAATGCAGACATCACTCTACGAGGGGACTACACTACGGAGGACCTTATCGATGTGATAGAGGGAAACCGTATCTATGTACCTGCCATATATGTTCTCAACAAGATTGACCAGATCTCTATAGAGGTTAGTGGCTAGGTGAAAATAAAACCTATATTAACACAAAAACAATAATGTAGTTGAAATTTAGACATTTTACATGTTTTATAACATTATAACATTTTTTATAACCTATTGGAACATCAGTAGATAAACTGGTCTGTGGTTGGTTTATCCACTAGAAACTGCCATGTACAACAGCTATTGTATTGTGATGTTACATGTTTGTATGTTTGCCTTTAGGAGCTTGACATTATCTACAAGATACCACACTGTGTCCCCATCTCTGCCCACCACAAGTGGAACTTTGACGACCTCCTGGAAATGATGTGGGAATACCTCAGGCTTGTGCGACTGTGAGACCTTGTTTTTTACTGAGTTATATATTTAAGAGTTAAGGTAAAAGATAGAATCATGAAAAAGTGGTTGGTAATGTCTCTATGATGGTTATGGATTCGAATCATTAAAATGTCATGAATCATCTGAAGAAAAACTCATTGAAAATGGTCACAATGTCAGCTTGGTAAAATCAAATTATATTTCCGATATATGCATTTTTTTCTTTATTGAACTGTACATCATATTTTAAACTTTACTTTAAAACCATGAAATGAAATTGTTTATTGCAGTTAAATGTCAATACTATCATGTACAATTTAATAATCCTATTTTTCAGCTATACTAAACCAAAAGGCCAGTTGCCGGATTACACTGCTCCAATTATATTGAAGGATGGCAAGAGCAGCATTGAAGATTTCTGTAATAAAGTGCACAGAACCATCCTCAAAGAATTTAAACAGTGAGTGGTTATATTGTTGTACATAAAGTACACAGTACCAGACGGAGGAGGGTAGATCTTGGACACCTTTTTTTTTTTACGTTTTTTAAGTTTTTTTACGATAACCTTTCTGATCTGTTGAGATATCCCTTAAAACATTTATGAACAGTAAACTACAGTTTTTTGTAGGTTAGAATTATACAAAATTAGGAGAAAGTAAGTAAAGGCATATTAATTTGTATGGTACTGATATTGGTATACAAATGGTGTTATATTAAAGTTTGACAAACTCTCACTCCTCAAGTTGACACAATCTTTCACTCTACATGCAGACACAAACACACTCTACAAATGGACACAAATTCTTACTCCATAAGCGGACACAAACACTCACTCTACAAATGGACACAAATTCTTACCCCATAAGCAGACACCAACACTCACTCTACAAATGGACACAAATTCTTACCCCATAAGCAGACACCAACACTCACTCTACAAATGGACACAAATTCTTACTCCATAAGTGGACACAAACACTCACTCTACAAATGGACACAAATTCTTACTCCATAAGCAGACACCAACACTCACTCTACAAATGGACACAAATTCTTACTCCATAAGCGGACACAAACACTCACTCTACAAATGGACACAAATTCTTACTCCATAAGCGGACACAAACACTACAAATGGACACAAATTCTTACTCTATAAGCCGACACAAACACTCACTCTACAAATGGACACAAATTCTTACTCCATAAGCGGACACAAACACTACAAATGGACACAAATTCTTACTCCATAAGCGGACACAAACACTCACTCTACAAATGGACACGAATTCTTTCTCCATAAGTGGACACAAACACTACAAATGGACACAAATTCTTACTCCATAAGCGGACACAAACACTACAAATGGACACAAATTCTTACTCCATAAGCGGACACAAACACTCACTCTACAAATGGAAACGAATTCTTTCTCTATGAGTGGCCACAAACACTCACTCTACAAATGGACGCAAATTCTTACTCCATAAGCGGACACAAACACTCACTCTACAAATGGACACAAATTCTTACTCCATAAGCAGACACCAACACTCACTCTACAAATGGACACATATTCCTACCCCATAAGCGGACACAAACACTCACTCTACAAATGGACACAAATTCTTACTCCATAAGCAGACACAAACACTCACTCTACAAATGGACACAAATTCTTACTCCATAAGCAGACACCAACACTCACTCTACAAATGGACGCAAATTCTTACTCCATAAGCGGACACAAACACTCACTCTACAAATGGACGCAAATTCTTACCCCATAAGCAGACACAAACACTCACTCTACAAATGGACACAAATTCTTACTCCATAAGCAGACACCAACACTCACTCTACAAATGGACGCAAATTCTTACCCCATAAGCAGACACCAACACTCACTCTACAAATGGACACAAATTCTTACTCCATAAGCAGACACCAACACTCACTCTACAAATGGACGCAAATTCTTACTCCATAAGCAGACACAAACACTCACTCTACAAATGGACACAAATTCTTACCCCATAAGCGGACACAAACACTCACTCTACAAATGGACACAAATTCTTACCCCATAAGCGGACACAAACACTCACTCTACAAATGGACGCAAATTCTTACTCCATAAGCGGACACAAACACTCACTCTACAAATGGACACAAATTCTTACTCCATAAGCGGACACAAACACTCACTCTACAAATGGACACAAATTCTTACTCCATAAGCGGACACAAACACTCACTCTACAAATGGACACAAATTCTTACCCCATAAGCGGACACAAACACTCACTCTACAAATGGACACAAATTCTTACTCCATAAGCGGACACAAACACTACAAATGGACACAAATTCTTACTCCATAAGCGGACACAAACACTCACTCTACAAATGGACACAAATTCTTACTCCATAAGCGGACACAAACACTCACTCTACAAATGGACACAAATTCTTACTCCATAAGCGGACACAAACACTCACTCTACAAATGGACACAAATTCTTACTCCATAAGCAGACACAAACACTCACTCTACAAATGGACACAAATTCTTACTCCATAAGCGGATACAAACACTCACTCTACAAATGGACACAAATTCTTACTCCATAAGCGGACACAAACACTACAAATGGACACAAATTCTTACGCCATAAGCGGACACAAACACTCACTCTACAAATGGACACAAATTCTTACCCCATAAGCGGACACAAACACTCACTCTACAAATGGACACAAATTCTTACTCCATAAGCGGACACAAACACTCACTCTACAAATGGACGCAAATTCTTACTCCATAAGCGGACACAAACACTCACTCTACAAATGGACACAAATTCTTACTCCATAAGCGGACACAAACACTCACTCTACAAATGGACACAAATTCTTACTCCATAAGCGGACACAAACACTCACTCTACAAATGGACACAAATTCTTACCCCATAAGCGGACACAAACACTCACTCTACAAATGGACACAAATTCTTACTCCATAAGCGGACACAAACACTACAAATGGACACAAATTCTTACTCCATAAGCGGACACAAACACTCACTCTACAAATGGACACAAATTCTTACTCCATAAGCGGACACAAACACTCACTCTACAAATGGACACAAATTCTTACTCCATAAGCGGACACAAACACTCACTCTACAAATGGACACAAATTCTTACTCCATAAGCGGACACAAACACTCACTCTACAAATGGACACAAATTCTTACTCCATAAGCGGATACAAACACTCTACAAATGGACACAAATTCTTACTCCATAAGCGGACACAAACACTACAAATGGACACAAATTCTTACTCCATAAGCGGACACAAACACTCACTCTACAAATGGACACAAATTCTTACTCCATAAGCAGACACAAACACTCACTCTACAAATGGACGCAAATTCTTACTCCATAAGCGGACACAAACACTCACTCTACAAATGGACACAAATTCTTACTCCATAAGCGGACACAAACACTCACTCTACAAATGGACACAAATTCTTACTCCATAAGCGGATACAAACACTCACTCTACAAATGGACACAAATTCTTACTCCATAAGCGGACACAAACACTCACTCTACAAATGGACACAAATTCTTACCCCATAAGCGGACACAAACACTCACTCTACAAATGGACACAAATTCTTACCCCATAAGCGGATACAAACACTACAAATGGACACAAATTCTTACTCCATAAGCAGACACAAACACTCACTCTACAAATGGACACAAATTCTTATTCCATAAGCGGACACAAACACTCACTCTACAAATGGACACAAATTCTTACCCCATAAGCAGACACAAACACTCACTCTACAAATGGACACAAATTCTTACCCCATAAGCGGATACAAACACTACAAATGGACACAAATTCTTACTCCATAAGCAGACACCAACACTCACTCTACAAATGGACGCAAATTCTTACTCCATAAGCGGACACAAACACTCACTCTACAAATGGACGCAAATTCTTACCCCATAAGCAGACACAAACACTCACTCTACAAATGGACGCAAATTCTTACTCCATAAGCAGACACCAACACTCACTCTACAAATGGACGCAAATTCTTACCCCATAAGCAGACACCAACACTCACTCTACAAATGGACACAAATTCTTACTCCATAAGCAGACACCAACACTCACTCTACAAATGGACGCAAATTCTTACTCCATAAGCAGACACAAACACTCACTCTACAAATGGACACAAATTCTTACCCCATAAGCGGACACAAACACTCACTCTACAAATGGACGCAAATTCTTACCCCATAAGCGGACACAAACACTCACTCTACAAATGGACGCAAATTCTTACTCCATAAGCGGACACAAACACTCACTCTACAAATGGACACAAATTCTTACTCCATAAGCGGACACAAACACTCACTCTACAAATGGACACAAATTCTTACTCCATAAGTGGACACAAACACTCACTCTACAAATGGACACAAATTCTTACTCCATAAGCGGACACAAACACTCACTCTACAAATGGACACAAATTCTTACCCCATAAGCGGACACAAACACTCACTCTACAAATGGACACAAATTCTTACTCCATAAGCGGACACAAACACTACAAATGGACACAAATTCTTACTCCATAAGCGGACACAAACACTCACTCTACAAATGGACACAAATTCTTACTCCATAAGCGGACACAAACACTCACTCTACAAATGGACACAAATTCTTACTCCATAAGCGGACACAAACACTCACTCTACAAATGGACACAAATTCTTACTCCATAAGCGGACACAAACACTCACTCTACAAATGGACACAAATTCTTACTCCATAAGCGGATACAAACACTCACTCTACAAATGGACACAAATTCTTACTCCATAAGCGGACACAAACACTACAAATGGACACAAATTCTTACTCCATAAGCGGACACAAACACTCACTCTACAAATGGACACAAATTCTTACCCCATAAGCGAACACAAACACTCACTCTACAAATGGACACAAATTCTTACTCCATAAGCGGACACAAACACTCACTCTACAAATGGACACAAATTCTTACTCCATAAGCGGACACAAACACTCACTCTACAAATGGACACAAATTCTTACCCCATAAGCGGACACAAACACTCACTCTACAAATGGACACAAATTCTTACTCCATAAGCGGACACAAACACTACAAATGGACACAAATTCTTACTCCATAAGCGGACACAAACACTCACTCTACAAATGGACACAAATTCTTACTCCATAAGCGGACACAAACAGTCACTCTACAAATGGACACAAATTCTTACTCCATAAGCGGACACAAACACTCACTCTACAAATGGACACAAATTCTTACTCCATAAGCGGACACAAACACTCACTCTACAAATGGACACAAATTCTTACTCCATAAGCGGATACAAACACTCACTCTACAAATGGACACAAATTCTTACTCCATAAGCGGACACAAACACTACAAATGGACACAAATTCTTACTCCATAAGCGGACACAAACACTCACTCTACAAATGGACACAAATTCTTACTCCATAAGCAGACACAAACACTCATTCTACAAATGGACGCAAATTCTTACTCCATAAGCGGACACAAACACTCACTCTACAAATGGACACAAATTCTTACTCCATAAGCGGACACAAACACTCACTCTACAAATGGACACAAATTCTTACTCCATAAGCGGATACAAACACTCACTCTACAAATGGACACAAATTCTTACTCCATAAGCGGACACAAACACTCACTCTACAAATGGACACAAATTCTTACCCCATAAGCGGACACAAACACTCACTCTACAAATGGACACAAATTCTTACCCCATAAGCGGACACAAACACTCACTCTACAAATGGACACAAATTCTTACTCCATAAGCGGACACAAACACTCACTCTACAAATGGACACAAATTCTTACCCCATAAGCGGACACAAACACTCACTCTACAAATGGACACAAATTCTTACTCCATAAGCGGACACAAACACTACAAATGGACACAAATTCTTACTCCATAAGCGGACACAAACACTCACTCTACAAATGGACACAAATTCTTACTCCATAAGTGGACACAAACACTCACTCTACAAATGGACACAAATTCTTACTCCATAAGCGGACACAAACACTCACTCTACAAATGGACACAAATTCTTACTCCATAAGCGGACACAAACACTCACTCTACAAATGGACACAAATTCTTACTCCATAAGCGGATACAAACACTCACTCTACAAATGGACACAAATTCTTACTCCATAAGCGGACACAAACACTACAAATGGACACAAATTCTTACTCCATAAGCGGACACAAACACTCACTCTACAAATGGACACAAATTCTTACCCCATAAGCGGACACAAACACTCACTCTACAAATGGACACAAATTCTTACTCCATAAGCGGACACAAACACTCACTCTACAAATGGACACAAATTCTTACTCCATAAGCGGACACAAACACTCACTCTACAAATGGACACAAATTCTTACCCCATAAGCGGACACAAACACTCACTCTACAAATGGACACAAATTCTTACTCCATAAGCGGACACAAACACTACAAATGGACACAAATTCTTACTCCATAAGCGGACACAAACACTCACTCTACAAATGGACACAAATTCTTACTCCATAAGCGGACACAAACAGTCACTCTACAAATGGACACAAATTCTTACTCCATAAGCGGACACAAACACTCACTCTACAAATGGACACAAATTCTTACTCCATAAGCGGACACAAACACTCACTCTACAAATGGACACAAATTCTTACTCCATAAGCGGATACAAACACTCACTCTACAAATGGACACAAATTCTTACTCCATAAGCGGACACAAACACTACAAATGGACACAAATTCTTACTCCATAAGCGGACACAAACACTCACTCTACAAATGGACACAAATTCTTACTCCATAAGCAGACACAAACACTCACTCTACAAATGGACGCAAATTCTTACTCCATAAGCGGACACAAACACTCACTCTACAAATGGACACAAATTCTTACTCCATAAGCGGACACAAACACTCACTCTACAAATGGACACAAATTCTTACTCCATAAGCGGATACAAACACTCACTCTACAAATGGACACAAATTCTTACTCCATAAGCGGACACAAACACTCACTCTACAAATGGACACAAATTCTTACCCCATAAGCAGACACAAACACTCACTCTACAAATGGACACAAATTCTTACCCCATAAGCGGATACAAACACTACAAATGGACACAAATTTTTTCTCCATAAGCAGACACAAACACTCACTCTACAAATGGACACAAATTCTTACTCCATAAGCGGACACAAACACTCACTCTACAAATGGACACAAATTCTTACCCCATAAGCAGACACAAACACTCACTCTACAAATGGACACAAATTCTTACGCCATAAGCGGATACAAACACTACAAATGGACACAAATTCTTACTCTATAAGCGGACACAAACACTCACTCTACAAAAAAAGGACACAAATTCTTACTCCATAAGCGGACACAAACACTACAAATGGACACAAATTCTTTCTCCATAAGCGGACACAAACACTCACTCTACAAATGGACACGAATTCTTTCTCCATAAGTGGACACAAACACTCACTCTACAAATGGACACAAATTCTTACTCCATAAGCGGACACAAACACTACAAATGGACACAAATTCTTACTCCATAAGCGGACACAAACACTACAAATGGACACAAATTCTTACTCCATAAGCGGACACAAACACTCACTCTACAAATGGACACGAATTCTTTCTCCATAAGTGGACACAAACACTCACTCTACAAATGGACGCAAATTCTTACTCCATAAGCGGACACAAACACTCACTCTACAAATGGACGCAAATTCTTACTCCATAAGTGGACACAAACACTCACTCTACAAATGGACACATATTCCTACCCCATAAGCGGACACAAACACTCACTCTACAAATGGACGCAAATTCTTACTCCATAAGTGGACACAAACACTCACTCTACAAATGGACACAAATTCTTACTCCATAAGCGGACACAAACACTCACTCTACAAATGGACGCAAATTCTTACTCCATAAGCGGACACCAACTCTCACCCTACAAATGGACACAAATTCTAACCCCATAAGCGGACACAAACACTCACTCTACAAATGGACACAAATTCTTACCCCATAAGCGGACACCCATAAGCGGACACAAACACTCACTCTACAAATGGACACAAATTCTTACCCCATAAGCGAACACAAACACTCACTCTACAAATGGACACAAATTCTTACCCCATAAGCGGACACAAACACTCACTCTACAAATGGACACAAATTCTTTCCCCATAAGCGGACACAAACACTCACTCTACAAATGGACACAAATTCTTACCCCATAAGCGGACACAAACACTCACTCTACAAATGGACACAAATTCTTACCCCATAAGCGGACACAAACACTCACTCTACAAATGGACACATATTCCTACCCCATAAGCGGACACAAACACTCACTCTACAAATGGACACAAATTCTTACTCCATAAGCATACACAAACACTAACTATACAAATGGACGCAAATTCTTACTCCATAGGCGGACACAAACACTCACTCTACGAATGGACACAAATTCTTACTCCATAAGCAGACACAAACACTACAAATGGACACAAATTCTTTCTCCATAAGCGGACACAAACACTCACTCTACAAATGGACACGAATTCTTTCTCCATAAATGGACACGAATTCTTTCTCCATAAGTGGACACAAACACTCACTCTACAAATGGACACAAATTCTTACTCCATAAGCGGACACAAACACTACAAATGGACACAAATTCTTACTCCATAAGCGGACACAAACACTACAAATGGACACAAATTCTTACTCCATAAGCGGACACAAACACTTACTCTACAAATGGACACGAATTCTTTCTCCATAAATGGACACGAATTCTTTCTCCATAAGTGGACACAAACACTCACTCTACAAATGGACACAAATTCTTACTCCATAAGCGGACACAAACACTACAAATGGACACAAATTCTTACTCCATAAGCGGACACAAACACTACAAATGGACACAAATTCTTACTCCATAAGCGGACACAAACACTTACTCTACAAATGGACACGAATTCTTTCTCCATAAGTGGACACAAACACTCACTCTACAAATGGACGCAAATTCTTACTCCATAAGCGGACACAAACACTCACTCTACAAATGGACACAAATTCTAACCCCATAAGCGGACACAAACACTCACTCTACAAATGGACACAAATTCTTACCCCATAAGCGGACACCCATAAGCGGACACAAACACTCACTCTACAAATGGACACAAATTCTTACCCCATAAGCGAACACAAACACTCACTCTACAAATGGACACAAATTCTTACCCCATAAGCGGACACAAACACTCACTCTACAAATGGACACAAATTCTTACCCCATAAGCGGACACAAACACTCACTCTACAAATGGACACAAATTCTTACCCCATAAGCGGACACAAACACTCACTCTACAAATGGACACAAATTCTTACCCCATAAGCGGACACAAACACTCACTCTACAAATGGACACATATTCCTACCCCATAAGCGGACACAAACACTCACTCTACAAATGGACACAAATTCTTACTCCATAAGCATACACAAACACTAACTATACAAATGGACGCAAATTCTTACTCCATAGGCGGACACAAACACTCACTCTACGAATGGACACAAATTCTTACTCCATAAGCAGACACAAACACTAACTCTACAAATGGACGCAAATTCTTACTCCATAAGCGGACGTTAACACTCACTCTACAAATGGACACAAATTCTTACCCCATAAGCAGACACAAACACTAACTCTACAAATGGACGCAAATTCTTACTCCATAAGCGGACACAAACACTCACTCTACAAATGGACGCAAATTCTTACTCCATAAGCAGACACAAACACTCACTCTACAAATGGACACAAATTCTTACCCCATAAGCGGACACAAACACTAACTCTACAAATGGACGCAAATTCTTACCCCATAAGCGGACACAAACACTCACTCTACAAATGGACGCAAATTCTTACTCCATAAGCGGACACAAACACTCACTCTACAAATGGACGCAAATTCTTACTCCATAAGTGGACACAAACACTCACTCTACAAATGGACACATATTCCTACCCCATAAGCGGACACAAACACTCACTCTACAAATGGACGCAAATTCTTACTCCATAAGTGGACACAAACACTCACTCTACAAATGGACACAAATTCTTACTCCATAAGCGGACACAAACACTCACTCTACAAATGGACACAAATTCTTACTCCATAAGCGGACACAAACACTCACTCTACAAATGGACACAAATTCTAACCCCATAAGCGGACACAAACACTCACTCTACAAATGGACACAAATTCTTACCCCATAAGCGGACACCCATAAGCGGACACAAACACTCACTCTACAAATGGACACAAATTCTTACCCCATAAGCGAACACAAACACTCACTCTACAAATGGACACAAATTCTTACCCCATAAGCGGACACAAACACTCACTCTACAAATGGACACAAATTCTTACCCCATAAGCGGACACAAACACTCACTCTACAAATGGACACAAATTCTTACCCCATAAGCGGACACAAACACTCACTCTACAAATGGACACAAATTCTTACCCCATAAGCGGACACAAACACTCACTCTACAAATGGACACATATTCCTACCCCATAAGCGGACACAAACACTCACTCTACAAATGGACACAAATTCTTACTCCATAAGCATACACAAACACTAACTATACAAATGGACGCAAATTCTTACTCCATAGGCGGACACAAACACTCACTCTACGAATGGACACAAATTCTTACTCCATAAGCAGACACAAACACTAACTCTACAAATGGACGCAAATTCTTACTCCATAAGCGGACGTTAACACTCACTCTACAAATGGACACAAATTCTTACCCCATAAGCAGACACAAACACTAACTCTACAAATGGACGCAAATTCTTACTCCATAAGCGGACACAAACACTCACTCTACAAATGGACGCAAATTCTTACTCCATAAGCAGACACAAACACTCACTCTACAAATGGACACAAATTCTTACCCCATAAGCGGACACAAACACTAACTCTACAAATGGACGCAAATTCTTACCCCATAAGCGGACACAAACACTCACTCTACAAATGGACGCAAATTCTTACTCCATAAGCAGACACAAACACTTACTCTACAAATGGACACAAATTCTTACTCCATAAGCGGACACAAACACTACAAATGGACACAAATTCTTACTCCATAAGCGGACACAAACACTAACTCTACAAATGGACGCAAATTCTTACTCCATAAGCGGACGTTAACACTCACTCTACAAATGGACGCAAATTATTACTCCATAAGCAGACACAAACACTAACTCTACAAATGGACGCAAATTCTTACTCCATAAGCGGACACAACATATCACTTCACAAGCTAACACTACTGAATCACTATAAGTGCTAGCCTAAAAACAAGACAGTTTAAGTGCCACTTTTACTAGTTTATGGCATCCCCAGTAACAATTATGTATTGCGTGTTTGCAGTGCTCTTGTGTGGGGTTCCTCTGTGAAGCATCAACCACAGAAGGTCGGCAAGGAACATTTGCTCGCAGACGAGGATGTCGTGCAGATTGTGAAAAAGTAAGAACATTCTACATGTTTATCTGAGATATAAAACTCCCCATGAATACTAGTATATTGTGTCCTTTAGATTTATGTATTTAAAGGACTAATAAACTTGTTGTAGTTTGCAAATTATTATTTCATTCATTTTATCAGTTTGCCTGTTTCCAGCAGAAGAAAGAGGTATTGTGATAGCAGAAGTGTTGTCATACAGAAACTCTAACAAGGGTCATAACTCATAAAAAATATTAACTATATTTTCATGAAACCTACTGCACATGTTGCCAAAATATACATCTTGTACACTTTTATAAACAATATACTTACCAATTCATAACCAATTGATGCATTGACCAATTAATATAGACTGTATTATATTCACTTTTTCAGAATCTGAAAACACTGGAATTCAATATGGACCTGATCTTAATCAAAGCAAGTCTGAGTTGTTCCCTTGCTTTATTCTGATAATGATTTAAAGAACTTAAATTTAAGCATTATTAGTTTAAAGATAATCATATGTTCATCTCTCATCAGTTCATGTGCATCTGTTAATTATCCGCTGAAGTGTGTCTTCCCATTAGGTGACTGGTTGGGTAAACTGAAACATTTATACCAAACAAACATAGGCTTGATTGTTTATTATATCATACATCATATTTTAATTTCGTTGGTCATACATATTTTTTTAATATCATGTAGTTGATAGTAGTTTATCTTGTTAAAAAAATCTGATCTTAATTTATGGTACATGTATATAAATACTATAAAAAACTATTTTATAGCTGCTGTTTTTGAAGAAAAAAGTTGCGATATTGCCAATGCCTTAGTGTGGTTGTCCGTGTGCAATAAAGTTAACCATGACCATAACTCTTAAAGAACATCAAATGAAATTTGGTTCACATGTTGCCAGAAACAATGTACACAAAGCCCATAACTGTGGCTAAATCATTATTAAGTTTTGCCTGTTTTTGACTGAACATCAAAAGACAAGAGTTGACATTGCATTGTGGTGCTCATATTTCCTTCTGAATTTAAGATGATTTACTTCTTTGTTGTTGCCTATTCAATATGAAACATTTTGACAAACAATTTTGTTATATTGGAATGAATATGATAAGATTAACAATTTTATGTGCTGCTAAATTTGAGATTCAGTTGTGAGTTTTTCCAACACAAATTTGAGATGTTACATATAAATAAAATGGTTAGAAACTACCTGAACCTGCTTAATGTGTTTTGTTTGTAAAAATGTAAGCCATTAAAAAGATTTAGAAAATGGATTTTGTTTTCTTATGTCCCCCTTCAAATTGTATTTGCAATAAACAAATGTTGCAGGGGTTAGCCTGGGATTTAAGATAATTCTGGTGTTTCCCAAATAATTGTTGATGTACATGAAGCTTGCCAAGGATTACAGAATATACAGTAACATTCAGAGTTGAGAAAATACTTGTATAAAGCAAATGCATGATATAAAAGAAGAAGAATCATAATGTGCTTGTTTCATTTTTACATTGAAGGGTATTTGTGATTAAAATATAAATAGACTGACATAACTTGTGAAGTTGAGTAAAGAGAAATAAAAAGTTAATAATGTTTTCTGATGTTAGTTATAATAAACATGAGAATAACAGAAACTCACTATTAGAAGCATTTATTTCATATCATCCAGTAGGGGAAAAATCCCCTTGTTTTCTGAACAGAATCCCCTGGGGAGGTCACTAGAAATATTGTATGTGTGATGAAGAGGGAATTGGCATAGCCAAGGTCAATCTTAAGGCCATAACAGTTACTTTTAGAAAGGAAACTTCACATCAGACAAAATTTAAAACATAACCCTCCCTTACACTGAAAATTCATTCATGCAATTCAGTGCAACATATGGAAACTGAGATGTCCTTCTCTACAGTAGCAAAAGGGTCTCAAATTAATGCATTTAGAAATAGATAGCTGGCAGTGCTTTTGTAAGCATGATGATTTGAAGAAGAAGGGCTATTACAGTTGCCCATGTGTTGAATCGCCCTTTCATCTTGGTTTAAGAGTTGTGTGCAAACTGCTATCCTGCCTATGTCTCAGTAACCACTTACTGATTGATTGAACAATAATCAGTGTCCTCGGGGACATAGGTCTTGATATAATTAAATTCCAAAATTAATTATTAATTAACTATTGAGGGCATCAAAGGCCTATGAACTAGGTTTAATATCTCTTCGATGATTAAAACACTAGTATGGCCTTGACAATTCTCATAATTTAATGTAGCTTTCTCATCCACCACCAGCAAGTGAGAGAGAAATAATGAATGCCTTTTGTTGTCTGTCCTTACATCCAAATATTCTTGTTTCATTGCTTGATATCTTTTAATGAAACTTTGGTCACATGTTTTACTTTCAAAACCGGCATGCAGAACTCATGCTGTAACCTTGTCAGGTTAAGGTCACATCACAAGGTCAAGGATTTTAGCTTCTAGTCTCTCTATGGAAGGATTTTAATGGAACAGCATGCAAGTTCACAACACAAGGTCAAACCTTTCGGGTTCACTCAATTTTTTGATCTCCTTCGCTCATTGGAGGCTATCAAAAAACTTTAATCTCATGTTCCACTAATGAAGGCAACATGCAGAATGTGCTACTTAAAGATCAAGGTCGAAACCATGAGTTTGAGTCTTAAATGTGAAGGAAGGTTTTTACTGAAACTTTGGTCACTTAGCCAAATGATGTCATTGATTTTTCTTTCGAAGCATGGCCCTTTAAAAAATGTCATTTAAAATCTGATACATAATGAGCCATAGCAATTGAATGTATGATAAACAAATGCAGGAACAAGAGCTGTCACAGTAAATGACAATGCACCTGAAGTGCCAAGCAGCTGAATGGATTATGCAATAACAAATATGCCTACATTCAGGAAGAGCTATCATAAACTTTAAGCATATGCATGCTCCCATGATGGTTGACACAACTTCTATATGATTTGAACACATTTCAATTAAACTCAATGTGTGACCTTAAAATTTGATATAGATTCATGTGTCTAGCATGTGACAGATCACCTTTATGTACTGAACCCATGTGTCAATTTGCTTGAAAATCTTTTCGGTGGATGACCTACCAGATGGATGATTGAAAACTGTATAAAATTTAAATATGCGACAGTTAGTTCAGAGGATGAAAGCCAAAGGTTTTGTCATTTTTTATGCATATATACATCAATTGATAATTAAAACCCTGTGGCCTTGACCTTTGAGGTAGGGACATGGATCTTGCATGCATCATTTTGAAGTACCAGACACAATTGCCAAATTTAAAATCCCTCTGCATGACAAAATTACAGTTTAGACACAACCAACTATACTCCTGTTCATATTTGCAGGATTCCATAATGATTAAACTAAGTGTGACCTTTTTAGTTTTGAGATAGGGTCATGGATGCTTCACATCGTGTTTATGTACCAGACACGTGCTAATTTATTTTAAAATCCCTGTGCATGAAAAAGTTACAGCTCAGACAAGACCAACTATACTGTAGCTGCATAAAAGCATCATTCCATCATGATAAACCTTTAAGTGTGACCTTGAACTTTGAGGTAGGGACGTGGGTCTTGCATGTGACACATAACCTTTATGTACTGAACACATATGCTGAATAATTTTAAAATCCCTCCCAGCATGACAAAGTTACAGCTCAGACATGGAATACTGGACAGTCGGATGGACAGTGCAATTTTGATATGCCTTCCTTATGGGGCTTAAATAGTTCTTTCATAAATCTATGATTCACGTTGTAAATTTGCAATATGAAAAGATGTTTTGTGTAAAATGAGGCAAACGTGTTCATTACCAATTTTAATTTGCATATTACTTACCATACACTTTGAAGAATGTGGTATTGGAAAAACAGCTTAAAAACACACAAAACTATGTATGTTCTGAACACTACCGTAATTTATCATAGATAAGGTAAAGTTGCTAATGGTGGTCACTCTACATTACATTTTTTAATAATAAATTATCCTTTATTGGATAAGTCAAATAGTATAAAGGTTACATATTTTTTTTTTACAATGAACTGTTGGTTACTGCCAGGAAAGGACAATAAAAGGACAAGTCATTACTTTTTTCTATCTTTATTATTCCATATACTTAAATAAGTTATTGATTAACATATTGCATCAATGCAATGCACTAACAAACATTTTTTTTATATTGAACTGCTATCATTCATTAAACCTTAGTAACAGCACCATCATATAAATATGTCCATGTTATGTCCATGTTAATAATCAAATAACATAATGACAAATCCTAGAATGATGAACAGAAATTGAGAAACAACTACTTGCACATGCAACTCTAATCCTCTGTTTATAATATTCCAAACAGTTCAAGTTTGCTTGATCATTAGATTTTGTATGTGGACCTCATATGGTTATGTTTATAACGTTGTTAGGTTGAACTCTACAACATTCAGTGAGCAGTCCTCTTTAATATTGTCACCAGTAGTTGTAGTCATGTTCGTGCTGTATAACATTTACATAACTTTAATTTCATGTATGGTACTGTATCATACAGTCATATAACTTTTGAGGCTATAAATGAATACTGGGAAAATTTACTATATGTAACAGAAGTTTAACTGATTTAACATATATATTGAAATGAAACTGGCTATTCTTGAGATGAAAGAGACGAGTTCTAAGGTGATGTAGGCTATTATGCACATATTTTTTTTTAGTACAATAGATTGGATCCAGCATGCTTTACATTGATTTTGATGAGTCTTTATAACAATCTAATGAAATCTTGAATGAACATGATGATTAAGGTGTAATCATGTTGGAATGTATATTTACTGTATAAGCACTTTAAGTTCACCGCCCTTCACCCCAACACATGCTTTCTGTGCAAAAATAAAAGAGAGCTGTAACAGGAGTGACAATGCTCCCACACACCACCTGAATACAGGAAAAACTGTTTCTTTGAAAAGTTTGAATATAACTAAAATTAATCTTGACCTGTACTTTTATAGTATTAATCATGTGTACCAAAAATAATTCAAATCCATATTACATCAGCTATTGTCCAGACACTGTACAATGTATCTCTTGAAAATGCTTAGTTAAGCTGTGGACATAATTCAGTAAAACAAGAGGCCCAAAAGGGCCTATGCTCTACTGGCATGGCTTTTGTGGTCATCTCAATCCAGAGCATGTATGTATGGGTAAAAGGCAACAGACATATAGTTTATGTTTTGTGTTTGGGTTACCTGAAAACGTAGCACGTTCAACATCTGAGCCCAGAAAGTATTGTAAGCAGATAAGTTGCATGAACTATTTTAATATGTGCCAAGTAAAAGTCATCTGACAAAAAAATGCTTTCAAAACTGTACTCATAGTAAAAATTTCTGTAGTTTTAAAAGTTAAAAAAAAGTTGGTCAAAAGGTCAAAGTCAAGGGCATCCTAGGACAACATTGATCAATTTGAACAAACATTTACAGTCAATTGTGCTGAGATGGATGCACGAACACACAAAAAGATTTTCAAACCTTTCCAGATTTATGTTTACCAAACCTGTGAACCCTGGGTGTGGCCAGTAATGACACCAGGTGCATAACTTAAACATTCACTACCAATTTTGTTAAGATGAATGCACAAACTACAGAACTTAAAGCTAAAAAATGGCCTTTGGGCTTTCAACAAGAACAAGTATTTCACAAAATCAACTGCAGAAGCAAAAAGCAAATTTTCTCTCAAAATCCTAGACTTGCAAATTGTCTCCCTTAACTCTAGACTTGAATTTACATGTACATGTAAACTTGGCTAAAAATAGAATTCGCTCATGCAGACCTGGCTAAAAATAGAAAGCATTTGGTTTTCGAAAGGAACCGAGCTGTAATGGATATCTAGATACTGTACAAGTTTCATTGAGATACAATCAAAACTGAAGACTGTATCGTGTTCACAACCAATTGTTTACACAATAGCATTTTTTTTATACTATCAAGGGCCATAATCTAGCCATGCATGGGCGGATCTGGCTGGTTTTCGAAAGGAACCCAGCTCTAATGGATATCTAGATACTGTACAAGTTTCATCGAGATACAATCAAAACTGAAGACTGTATTGTGTTCACAAGCAATTGTTTACAGACGCACGGATGCACATACTACGTACACATTACCATCGCATAAGCTCTTCTGGCCTTTGGCCAGTAGAGCTAAAAATGGTGGTTTGTTACCATAGTCTAAATTGACCTGTATTTTAAGGTGTTAAACATGTGTACTAAACATTAAAATTGTCATCCTTTTCATGAGTTATTGTCCAGAAACTATATTGTAGTTGTAGTTGAAAAAGGGCCATAGCTCCATCAAGAGTAGTTTGAAACAAAATTCAACTTGATCCTGCTTATTAAGTCATGGGCCATTAGCTTTGTAAGCTTGAGGGACTTTTATAGCTACCACGGACCTATAAACCATGGATTGGCAACTCTCATCTGTGTTAATGCGATTAGCTCAAACTCACACGTGCAGCGTGATTTCATTCCAAGATCTTACTGTGTGGTTGTTTTTGAGACGTCCGACATTGGCCAAATATATACATGTAGTAAAACATTAATTGAAACTAAATATAACATTAATCAGGAACATATTAGGTCCTGATTAATACTTCGATAATTAGAGAAAATGCAATAACGACAAACTAAAAACATACTACATGCGACATGTAGATCGGTGTTTAAAATAATTATAGGCAGAGCTGGCAGAAATAACCGAAGATCGCCGTTTATCACCGATCAGAGATTTGGTTGAATTTTCCGATATTTGCTGAGCGCGCTACGGATTGTGGGTAAATTATTATTTCTTATCGTTTCACCGATATCGGGCAGTTGCCAATCCATGGTTTATAGGTCTGTGTAGCTACATTCAAGATTTTTGTGATGTGACATGACAAACGCAACTTCTATACAGCCCAAGATATATCTATCAGAGATACAATAAGAATACTTAAATATGATTAGGCACATGTACATGTCCTTGCACCTTGTACCTTGCATACCAAACTATATAATATGTGAAGGCACAAGGCCAACATAACACAAACATAAAGAGTATAGACTAGCAATAAAATAAGGCAAAGAGGCATTAAAGGCTAAACACAGCCTGGCATATAAAATAGGATAATGTGTAAAGTTATCTAACTTCAAAGGCAACTGTCAATCAAATTGTTTTACCAAAATTATGAAATGTATCAAAGAAGGCAGCTCTATATTAAAGACATTCAAATATTCAAGTTGATAAGAAAAAAAAGTATCGTTGCACACCTATGAATTTTAGTATCATATTACAATTTCTTACAAGTATAAAAGATCTACTGAAAAAGTAAAAAAAAGAACAAAATATATTGCACTACTAATCAATATACATGAAACATAAACATCAGAACTTCCAATAATATCAAAATAAACATCCACTAATTACAAAGACAGTACATGTACATATTGGTAAATTATGAAATGCAATACATTCAAGAAACAAGAACGGAACTGAGAGAACACTGTCATCTGACTTTTGTTCACAAACAAGGGGCATAACATGACAATTTTTTAAGCCAGAGTTCTGGGACTTTCTATACGTGTACCAGTTTCATTTGAGTATATATATGTCTTAAACAGTTAAAATTTAAGAGTTACAGCCAAGTTGAACTTTTTTGTATGAAGATGCTGCAAACAACAACAACACCAAGGCTATGAAAATACCTGAACTTTTTTTCTTCAAAAAAATAGACAAACCAAGAGATGTACCATGTACACGTGTAATGGCAAAGGGCACTTGTTCGCAGTTTGCTTCATGAATTATAAAAAGATTAGAATTGTCTAGCACAATAAATATCACAAATTCATTTGTAATTGCAATATGTACTTTGACCGTAAGTTAAACTATTTGTCTGAATCATTTTGTTTTCCTGAGATCAGTGATTCACATTTATTGTCCACTTCTTTAGCTTTATCAATGTTATTGATCTCTGCATTGTTGTTAGTTTCTGTATCACAGTCAATTTTTTTCTTGTTTTTAACACAATCTGGATCAGTGCAATGTTTTTCACTTTCAGCAACACCCATCCCTGATAATTGGCTATCATCAGCTTTGTTGTGGCTGTCATTGTGAGAATTTGAAAGACAATCATTAGCACTGTCAACATCTCTTGCAGCGCTATCATGATTTTGAGCACTTGGATTATGATTATGACAATTTTTCTCTGCCTCAGTGATAATACCGAGGTTTGAGGTCCTGTGGTGGTGTTTCTTCTTGGAGCCCTTCCTCTCCACGTTCACTTCGTCCCCGGTCTTTACGGCTGTCTCTTCTTTGTTGGCAGTTATCCCAAGCCCCTTGCTGCGGGCGTCCCTGTACAGTTGCACAGGGTCACCCTGAAGCTCCTTGGGCAGGGCCATTCTATGCTCCAGGTGTAGCAATAGGTTCTCACTCCACAAGTTAATCTGCTCAAAGGATGGCCTGAAATAATACCATAGTCATAATACCATGGTTATCTTGATAGATCAAGAAATATTGATATTATTAAATTAACAAATACCAACAAGTTATAATTCATTGAAAAACATAATTGCCTTGTTGAAATAAAGCTTCAAAACAAAGTTTTATGTAAGATAGCTAACCTTGCTGAACACATTAAGTCATTGATACTGCTTTGAGTATGTTAAAGACTTTAGGATAAGTATGATCAGAACACATACAGGCCAGAACAGAGAATATAATAGAACTGACCTGTTCTCAGGAACCATCTGAGCACAGATTACAGCCAGCTTTAGGAAGCAGTCCGGACAATCTTCGCAAAACTTCTCCTTGAAGGCCTCCACATTCAGTCCGAAATCATAGCTACGGGGAAGCAGGTCCGGGTCAGCATACACTCTACCTATTATCTGTGACAGTAAGTATAAGTATAAACACATGGGTTTTAATCTTCGCCTAGTGAGTCAAATCATTGGTCAGAAACGAATATTTATTTCAGAAGAGAACTTAAAACTTTCCCAGGATGTGCGATAAATGGGTTAAAAGAATTACTTCATGTGCCTCAAATGAGTAATATTATGATCAAAAGACAATTATATATTTATGAACTATAACTGTCAGCTTTTTAATCAATAAGAATGATGATTTTATTTACTTGGTTCGAATACCCACCTCACAGATGACAATCCCAAACGAGAACACATCTACTTTCTCATCATACTTGAGGCCGTTGATCATCTCTGGTGCCATCCAGAATGGATTTCCCACCACTGTGTAGCGCTTCTTACGCTTGGATCGCATCCTCCTCTTGTCTGTGGCAGAGCTGGTGGGGGTGGCAGGGGTCAGGGGAGGCTGTCTAAACAACTCGTGGTCAGATATGACACGTGCCAGGCCAAAATCTGCAACCACCACTGTACCATCCTGTAATGGGTAATAAATGGACATTTTTATGTTGATCTGGTGATCAGCATTTGTCTAATCTTTCAACTTTTCTCCAGAGCATATCTTAGAATGTATTCCAAGGGATCAAATGAAACGAATATAACTTTTGTATTGTTATACACAAATTGGAAATATTTGATCAATTATTACCAGTACGTAGCTTGAATATACTCCATTACTCTTTTTAACCATTTATTTTTAGGCTTTAATGACTTCAAATACATAAACTATAGATTCTGAAACTAAAAATTTCTTTAAGATGAAATATTTTAAATATTTCATGTTTTTTTTGCATTTCTGACTGGAATTTTTATTAAAAAAATATATATAACTCTCCAAAGGGAAAGCCTTTAACTGAATTGTTTGCAGATGGTTTTATTTGCCTCCATACAAATCTGATTTGCTTAATCCCAAAACTTCATTGTCATTGTGTATGTTTTAAGTAGCACTCACTAATCTACAGAGGCAGTTGTTAGAGTTGAGATCCCTGTGTATGATGTCCATGGAGTGAAGATATGACATGCCAGACGAAATGTCCTTCGCCATGGTAACCTTCTGTAACCATGAGAAATGGCGATTCATATTCTGCAGCATCTCCTTCAGGGTTCCCCCCTCGATGAACTCTGTGACTAAGTTCAGTTTCTTGTCCTTGTACATCACGCCCAGCAGTTTCAAGACATTAGGATGGTCCAGGCTACGCAACACTGATACCTGGGAACAACATGCAATACATGTATATGTCGTACAATCAGCTTGGGATTTATAAGTCATAATCTTTAGTTTAACAGGCATCACACAATAACTTAAGTACATGAAAAAAATTCGCTTCAACAGCTATGTCAGAAAAAATAAATAAGTAGTTAGAAATCTTAAACATGGCAATCTCTGAATAATGAAATAAACATTATTAGTTATAATTAAAATTGTACATATATGTATATTAAACAAATAAAACTTTTAATTACCTCTTTTAAGAAACTCTTTTGAGCATCTTCATCAAATCTGTATAGCTCTTTAAGCACCATGACTTCATTTGTGACCTTGTGAACAACCTTGACCGCCTGCCCAAAGAAGCCCTTGCCAAGGATTTCACCTGGGACGAGGTCACTGGTGCGAAACACACGGTGGGTCTCGGGCATTGTGCGGAAAGACTGCGCCCGACTGAGATCAACGCTCTTCTGTCGACTAGATGGCATTGGGGATGGCGACTTGCTTCTTCTTCTTACATGACTATTTCTGTTAATAGATGGTAGAAGTCATTGATGATTTTATCCCCTTAGTGTAAATCTCATTAAAATAAAAATTTCACTGATAGTTTCTCACTTATGGATATATGGGAAAAGTAGTGATGTTCCGACGATCAATATTAATCGAAAATTGATTGGTTGGACCTGAAATGGGTGACAATCAATTGTATTTGGTAATAAAAACAACCCTCTAGTTAAATCAATGATCGATTATAACTTCAACTGGCGAGTTGTTTTTCTTCTTTCCTCTTTTTATTTGCATTGAGTTAGTTTCCGCCAATTTTCTCTTTTGAGTTCATTTAATACCGGTTATTCGGAATTGTTCAGTTCTTATCATTAACAATATGACCGAATGCAGCAGCAACACTTAGTAACTTCAAACATACACATAACATAAGCATAGTTATGGATAATGAGTTATTGAATAAGCATAAAAATACAATTAAGGTATTGTCAAAAACTGATTGTACTAGCGATAATTGGTTACTTGAGTGGAACTGATTATCAATTGTCAAACTGAAACCGATTCCCAACACTACCATAAAGTAATTCGGTTACAATAATTTTTATGGTTTAGATGTTATTGCTCTTTTGTGTTGAATTCAAAATGTACACAAATTCACTTGTATAATTCTATCATACTTTCTCTAATTAAAGTAATTTAACAAAGAATGTTTAACATCTGTGAGTGAGGGTTTCAAGTGCTTCTTCACTTAATATCACATAGAAGATTTTGTTTTCTCCCTGCTGTGTATACCTGTGTGTTTTGATGACATCTTTTGCTCGGAGTAGTACCTTGGTTCCTTCCACATCAATCACCTCAGGTGAAGTGACAGATGACGAACTATCAGATTCTGACTCAGTGTCAGATGGGTAGGAGCGAGTTCTCGACCCAAGCAGGGGGGAAGGGTCACGCTCAACCATTAGTTGCAGGGTCTTCTGTGAGTTCTCAAGAAGGGAGGTAATCTCATCAAGCCGTGTGTCCTGCACAGCAACTCCATTCACCTCGATGATCTTGTCACCAACATTTAGTTCCTCCAGCTCTGGTTGGCTGTCTATCCTAAAAAAATATTACTCGTAAATAAACAAGATGGTAAGAAGTTATGACAAGTCATTTTTGGCACAATAAAGAGTGGAACAATTTATTGGCAATGTACTAGAGACTATTAATCGCATGGCATAATCAACATTTTCTCTCCATTTCTTTCGAGATTACTCTTTTATGAGGTCTCATATATTTTTGGGAAAAATATTTTTTCTTCTGAGATCAATAACTTTGTTGAAAAGAGATAAGAAATATCTGCACAATTTGCATAAAGTATGAAGATTTATGACAAGCTTGTTGCAATTTCTGACTTTGAGTAAATCAATGGCAGACAGTAAATACAGTAACACATATAAACCCTAACATTGTTGTTTCTGATTATTTATTCAAGGATCAATACTGCTTTGCCAATGATGTAATTTGCCAACCAGATTTAGGAGTTATTTGCAAATTGTCCTATTAATGGAATTATGGTGAAAAATATCTTTCTGCAGCCATATGTTTCTATTTGTGTTTCTATGATTTGTGAGCATTATTGATAAAAGTGCACAGAAAACAATATTACCATTCAGTTGTTTTTCAACTGAAAATGGGGTTAAAAATGAAAAAAATCATCACAAGCACAACTGTAATAGATATGTTTAAGTGCAGTCTTATTCTCTTAAAAAAATTCAAACCCAGGATTGTAAAGGGGGCTTTACTTGTTTGAAATATAGTGTGGTAAATTCACAGTATGCTGTTTTCTCGTTTCTTTTATATTCTTAGGTCCTTGACCCAATTCACAAAAAGGTGGAAAAAGCATTGTCATTATGAAACAACGACAATCATTAAGAGTGTCCTTAGAATAAAATAAAAAAGTGTCATTTAATCCTTTTTAATAATGAAACTTTAAATGCTGTGATATCTTTTTACGAAAACATTTCAATAACAAAATGAATGACTTCACTATTATGCTTTTTCATGGTTTGTAAAATTCAACAAAAGCTGTAATGCGTTTGGTTGACTGACATTTTCATGTGATGCTACCAATGTTTCAAATAAAGGTTTAAATATCCATCAGCTTAGCATGAATCCCTTTAAATACAACAAGAGAAGTACATAATCACCAGTACTTTGAAAGAGATAATTCATTTCTAGAGCTAGAAATGCTATCAAAATCTCAATGAAAAATCATAAAAAACATCTTTTAAAGAAGCAACATACTTAGATATTTTCAGTTGTGGAGTGTGAGGTGTCTCTATTGGTTCCCTGTAAACAGAAAGCCGGTTCCTGGTCTGCCCCTTCTCAATGGAGAAATGGAGGCCCCTGTGGCTATCCGGAGTTGCAGGCACTTCAATCATCTGGATGGAATGTGGTTTCCGACGGCGATGTGGTGTCTCTGTTAGCAACGGCTTCATCTGTAGGTTGTAACATTCTCCACTGAAAAAAAATTAATACATAATTTTTGTTGTTGTATTTGAAGATTTGTTTAAAAAGATTTGGTTAAAGATGCACTCTTACTCCCAAATAAAATTTACCACAATTAGTAATATTGTTTTTATATTCCAAAAAGGAGGCATAAATGTTGAAAACAATGCTTCTTATGAAGGATACCGAGTTTAATTTGAAAGAAAGGTGTTCAAAACACGGTTTTTCTACCTTATGAGATGATAGTAAATTACAGTAAATCTTTTAGCATTCACCAATCATTTAATATTTTTGGGTTTTCAGCTATTAAATACATGGTAACAATCTTGTTATAAATCAGTAATTTATATTTTCCATAAATGCATTATTTAGTAAGTAGTTCAAGGTTTATCACTCAAATTTTATGCTTGTTATACATGTGTATGTATTGATTTTGAATAAGAGTGTCACTTTAATATTTTAACAAAAAAGTCTTCCAATTGAGCCTTATAAGAACAGTTTGCATAAAAAAACTAGAGCTGTCATAGGAGTGACGAATACCCCCAAATGCCGCCTGGACACAGGAATGGCAAACCATTCCTTTGAAAAGAGGCCATAACTCCAAGGTTACTGCACACTGCATCTTCTTTTATCATGCATGTATTGTTTTATTTAAATCTGTTGGGTAATTTAGAAGTTACACTGCTGACAAGAAAAACTAGCCTTTCATGAGTTATCGTCCGGAAACCGTTTTTCTATTTTTAGTAACAGTGACCTTGACCTTGGCCCCACCAGCCCCAATATCGAACTTGACCTGTATCTTCTGATGTTACACCTGTGTACCAAAAATTGTTCAAATCTGTCTAGCCTTTCATGAGTTATCGTCCTAAACCGTGTTTCTATTTTAAGTAACAGTGACCTTGACCTTGGCCCCACCAGCCCTGTATCATCTGATGTTACACCTGTGTACCAAAAATTGTTCAAATCTGTCAAGCCTTTCATGATTTATCGTCTGGAAACCGTTTTTCTATTTTTAGTAACAGTGACCTTGACTTTGGCCTCACCAGCCCCAATATCGAACTTGACCTGTATCTTCTGATGTTACACCTGTGTACCAAAAATTGTTCAAATCTGTCTAGCCTTTCATGAGTTATCGTCCGGAAACCGTTTTTCTGTTTTTAGTAACAGTGACCTTGACCTTGGCCCCACCAGCCCCAATATCGAACTTGACCTGTATCTTCTGATGTTACACCTGTGTACCAAAAATTGTTCAAATCTGTCAAGCCTTTCATGATTTATCGTCCGGAAACCGTTTTTCTATTATTAGTAACAGTGACCTTGACCTTGGCCCCACCAGCCCCAATATCGAACTTTACCTATATGTTCTGATGTTACACCTGTGTACCAAACTGTATCTTCTGATGTTACACCTGTGTACCAAAAAGTGTTCAAATCTGTCAAGCCTTTCATGATTTATCGTCTGGAAACCGTTTTTCTATTTTTAGTAACAGTGACCTTGACTTTGGCCTCACCAGCCCCAATATCGAACTTGACCTGTATCTTCTGATGTTACACCTGTGTACCAAAAATTGTTCAAATCTGTCTAGCCTTTCATGAGTTATCGTCCGGAAACCGTTCTTCTATTTTTAGTAACAGTGACCTTGACCTTGGCCCCACCAGCCCCAATATCGAACTTGACCTGTATCTTCTGATGTTACACCTGTGTACCAAAAATTGTTCAAATCTGTCAAGCCTTTCATGATTTATCGTCCGGAAACCGTTGTTCTATTATTAGTAACAGTGACCTTGACCTTGGCCCCACCAGCCCCAATATCGAACTTGACCTATATCTTCTGATGTTACACCTGTGTACCAAACTGTATCTTCTGATGTTACACCTGTGTACCAAAAATTGTTCAAATCTGTCTAGCCTTTCATGAGTTATTGTCCGGAAACTGTTTTTCTATTTTTGGTTACAGTGACCTTGACCTTGGCCCAACCAGCCCCAATATTGAACTTGACCTGTATCTTCTGATGTTACACCTGTGTACCAAAAATTGTTCAAATCTGTCTAGCCTTTCATGAGTTATCGTCTGGAAACCGTTTTTCTATTTTTAGTAACAGTGACCTTGACCTTGGCCCAACCAGCCCCAATATCGAACTTGACCTGTATCTTCTGATGTTACACCTGTGTACCTAAAATTGTCCAAATCTGTCAAGCCTTTCATGAGTTATCGTCCGGAAACCGTTTTTCTATTTTTAGTAACAGTGACCTTGACCTTGGCCCCTCTAGCCCCAATATCGAACTTGACCTGTATCTTCTGATGTTACACCTGTGTACCA
Organism: Mya arenaria; assembly: GCF_026914265.1. Lineage (NCBI taxonomy): Eukaryota > Metazoa > Mollusca > Bivalvia > Myida > Myidae > Mya > Mya arenaria. Next base: position 60,031,748 of record NC_069125.1, on the reverse strand, counting down.
AAAATTATTTAAATCTGTCAAGCCTTTCACGAGTTATCGTCCGGAAACCGTTTTTCTATTTTTAGCAACAGTGACCTTGACCTTGGCCCAACCAGCCCCAATATCGAACTTGACCTGTATCTTCTGATGTTACACCTGTGTACCAAAAATTGTTCAAATCTGTCAAGCCTTTCATGAGTTATCATCCGGAAACCGTTTTTCTATTTTTAGTAACAGTGACCTTGACCTTGGCCCAACCAGCCCCAATATCGAACTTGACCTGTATCTTCTGATGTTACACCTGTGTACCAAATTTTTTTCAAATCTGTCTAGCCTTTCATGAGTTATCGTCCGGAAACCATGAAAACCGACAGACCGACCGACCGACAAGCTCACTCCTATATACCCCCTCAAACTTCGTTTGTGGGGGTATAATAAAGACTAAAAGATCAATGTAATGATACATTAAGTCTCACTTAATTCAATCATCTTATGTTATTAATTGAAAACATTGGAACTGTCACCTTTCAGCAAATTTACCATCCATTTTCATCCCATTTACCATACCAGATAATTATTCCTGTAATATACTTGAGCTACCTGCCCACAATTAATATTTCACTGAATCATTGATTTTTTAGGAAGAAACAAATTAACCAGTGACTTACATGCAAGAAAATAATCCTTTTTATAGCATTCCCTCTCATGTGTTGACTTACATTAAGCCTTTTAATAGGTCTATTGCATTGAACAACATTATTCAACAAGTCATTCAAAACTGAAATGTATTTCAAATTGAAACAAGTATGGATACAGTACATATTACGACAAAGGTTACTTTATTTTGCATGACACAACAAGAACAACAACACCAAGACTATGAAAATAGCACAACATTTTTTCTTCACCAAAAATTCTTATGCTACCCTATCAGCCTCATTTGTTATTATTTTTTATAGCCTGCAATTTATCAAAAGTACATAAGAGTGTGAGCAAGTTGTGTACCAGTAGAGGTTTGATCGCTCCACGAGGGCATATTTCTCCCCGTCCCCAATGTATGTGTGGCAGCTCGCGCACTGGAAACACTCTGGGTGATAGTTGTGCTCTCCCGCAACCTGGAGATACAGGAGGGTAAAGTCTAGTTTAGTCTTAGTTGTAAACTGAATACTTTAATAGGAATAAGATCAGTTACTCATAAAATTATATAATTAAATATCTTCCTCACTTTTTCACACTTTGTTCCTTTCAATAATTAACAGTTTTCAGACATGTAGCCAACAATCTGTACAAAAGCATTGATTTTTAACACTAAATGTCTATAACAAGACCATTGTCTGTTTGTTCAATCATCTCCGATGAATCATAATTGTATCAGATAGTACTATCGGTATCTTTGCATTGATGTCAAAACTTAAATACTGAAATGTAGGCAAGATGTTTACAGGTCAGATTCAGGTTTGATACTTCTGAGAACATCACACTGTAAGGAGGTACAGTAGTCCATGACCAAATGATAATATCAAACAACGTTGAATAAAATATAAGTCAACAATACAGGTTAAGCTCTGGCAGAAAGTGTCTCATTCTTTAAAGCTATCTTAATCAACAACAACAAACAAAACATGCCTTAATTTTCCCAAGTATCCTTTTTAGGAGATTTAACACTGGCATGATCACAACAATACAATTATCTAAAGCAATCTAAAAGATATTTATCAATAGTAAATACAGAAATGTAATGTCCATGTAACAGATGGACTTTTGCTGCAATTTTAAGAAGCACTTGAATAAATTTAGCTCTTCAAGTGACAAAATTCTATGCATATCAATGGTTAATATTTTCTTCCTTAATCATGATTGATCATACCAAAGAATTGGAAATAAGCATCAATAATTATTCTAAGAAAAAATTTGGTGTTCATAAACATGAAATGTTGGTAAAAAAGTTTGCAATCATGAATATGTGTTGATAAATATACCAGTACAATGTCTTATTTGAGAGGAAGTAGAAAAACACTGCCTGACACAAATCAGTTGTTTATTTTCCTGTATCAAAATGTACAAAACAAGGACATCCGTTAATACGCAATAGTAGTGTGAAAGTACTTGAAAGTACTACCACTTTATTATTGTGGTAACATTGTGTGAACCTATAAAAGGAAACATTTTGTTGTGCCACGATATCAGGACGTCCTCATGGATCAGCTGCATTTTTCAATTCACCGATTTTCACGTGAAATTTTGGGGCCCTATAAGATGTTCTATTAAGCATTGTTTGATATTTTCCTTGCACACAGGTTATTCACCAATCACTGTTAGAAGGTGTACCAACCCTTTCCTGAATAAAACAATATGTCTACCGGTAAGTATAGTATCATTAAGGGTTTGAAAACATATCTAAACTGTTTAAGTATTTTGATGGGTCTTCATAGCTAAAAAGCATTTAATAGTAAAAAAAGAATATCTAGAGTTACTGAAATATACAGATAATACTGGATGTATTTCTTGAGTTATTTGCAAAAATCCAAAATATTTTCAATGCAACTTCACAGGGAGAAAGTTAGGCCCCAGATCTTAGGAACCATAATGTATACCTATTTTAAGAAAGAATTCACGGGCTGAACATAGGCATATATTGATATAAATCAGCACTTAAATCAGAGTCTTATTATCTTAAAATTGACAAATCATTCACAAGATTTGCCAGTGATAGTTCGATTTTAAAATAGGTTTATTATCAAAGAGAAGTGATTGAGGTATCACTAAGTGTGCCATAATTATGATCATGGAACTTGTACATCTAACAGTGAAAGTATTTATACACTGCTGGTTTTATTATCCTTGAATAGCTCAACACAACATAAGATAAAGTCACAAAAGATAAACAATTATATCCTCTTATCTAGTATCTCTATGTTAAGATTATATACATTTATAACAATTACAGAAGAGTATTGGTTAATATCCAAGTGCCCTACAACAATGAAATCAAAATCCTTTACCAGAACCCAAACAAGGCTAACTTCCAAAATAATAATTATACCAAAAAAATTGAGTTTACATTTCTACAAAATAACAAGAAGTGTTTTAACATTGGCAAATGATTGCCATACTGCACCACGATCCCTCTCCCTGTACCACGATCCCTCTCCCTGCACCATGATCCCTCTCCCTGTACCACGATCCCTCTCCCTGTACCACGATCCCTCTCCCTGTACCACGATCCCTCTCCCTGCACCACGATCCCTCTCCCTGTACCATGATCCCTCTCCCTGTACCACGATCCCTCCCTGTACCACGATCCCTCTCCCTGTACCACGATCCCTCTCCCTGTACCACGATCCTTCTCCCTGTACCATGATCCCTCTCCCTGCACCATGATCCCTCTCCCTGCACCATGATCCCTCTCCCTGCACCATGATCCCTCTCCCTGTACCACAATCCCTCTCCCTGCACCATGATCCCTCTTCCTGTACCATGATCTCTCTCCCTGTACCATGATCCCTCTCCCTGTACCATGATGATCCCTCTCCCTGTACCATGACGATCCCTCTCCCTGCACCATGATGATCCCTCTCCCTGCACCATGATCCCTCTCCCTGTACCATGATCCCTCTCCCTGTACCATGATGATCCCTCTCCCTGCACCATGATGATCCCTCTCCCTGCACCATGATCCCTCTCCCTGCACCATGATCCCTCTCCCTGCACCATGATCCCTCTCCCTGCACCATGATCCCTCTCCCTGTACCATGATCCCTCTCCCTGTACCATGATCCCTCTCCCTGTACCATAATCCCTCTCCCTGTACCATGATGATCCCTCTCCCTTCACCATGATCCCTCTCCCTGTACCATGATCCCTCTCCCTGTACCATGATCCCACTCCCTGTACCACAGTCCCTCTCCCTGTACCACAATCCCTCTCCCTGTACCAAGATCCCTCTCCCTGTACCATGATCTCTCTCCCTGTACCATGATCCCTCTCCCAGTACCACGATCCAGCTCCCTGTTCCATGATCCCTCTCCCTGTACCATGTTCCCTCTCCCTGGACCATGATCCCTCTCCCTGCACCATGATCCCTCTCCCGGTACCATGATCCATCTCCCTGTACCATGATCCCTCTACCTGCACCATGATCCCTCTCCCTGTACCATGATCCCTCTCCCTGTACCATGATCCCTCTCCCTGTACCATGATCCCTCTCCCTGCACCATGATCCCTCTCCCTGTACCATGATCCCTCTCCCTGCACCATGATCCCTCTCCCTGTACCATAATCCCTCTCCCTGTACCATGATCCCTCTGCCTGTTCCCTGTACCATGATCCCTCTCCCTGTACCATGATCCCTCTACCTGTACCATGATCCCTCTCCCTGAATAATTTATCTTTAAAAAGTTTCCAGCACTTCTTCTTTGTCACCAAACCAGCCAAACCACCTGCTTTTAGTCTGAGTTCCAAGGCAGTAAAATGTGAAAAATAAGGAAATTTACTGCACCCCTCTGCTATACAAAACATTTTGGTATCAAATTGTAGGTTAAAGTCTGTAGATTATGGAAGGTGCGTTTTGCCACTTGGCGGCTCTTGTGAAAAGGAAATATCCAAGATGGCGTCCAAGATGGCCGCCATTAATTGCCATTTCAGTAAAAATATTATGTTCATATATAGCTATTTTCATTAAATAAATAAGAATGAATATATATATGGATATTACTTTTCTCATTATGTACTTCAAATTGACATATAACCTTAACTACTTCAAGGTCATTGTCAAGGTCATTTCAAGGTCAAAGTATAAAAAATACCCTAAAATTCGATTTTTCCTGGGTTTTTTTCTTCCTTTTTAATTCATTTATGTTTAGTGTGTGTTAAAAAGTGGTGGCAAAATTGTAAATTGTATGTTCCTTCAATTAAAATAATATTTTAGGATATAGCTTTTATATTTTTTGAAAACACCACGGTTTCATACTATAATGGCATGCCAAAGGTAGACGCAAGATCGCTATAGCTGTAAAAGTCTTATAGCAGACTGTGCTAGTGTTACTATGAAAGTCTATCTTAATCTATGTATCTATTTCATAGTATGCTTTATGTTGACATATCTATCTGACCTCTCCCGTGTCAAGTTCAAGCTTATTTCAGTCATTTCAAGGTCAAGGTCAAGATATGAAAAATAACTCAAAATAATTTTTTTCCTATATACTTTTTTCCATTTTTATTTTAATTTCCGTTTAGTATGTGTCGACAGAATTGTAAATTCTATATTCCCTTATTTAAAACAATTGTTTGGGTATAGCTTTTATATTTTTTGAAACCGCCACCGCCAAGGATCATACTGTTACAGTGTGCCAACTAAAGGTGCGCGCAAGATTGTTATTGCTGAACGAGTCTTATGGCAAGTTCTGCTAGAATTACAGTCAAATAATTTGTATATCTTAATTCATGGCATGTATCAATTTCATACTTTGCTTCATGTTGATATACTTATCTGATTGCTTCAAGGTCAAGGTCAGTTCAAGGTCAAGATTAAATTGTGTTTGCAGAAAAGTAATTGATAATTTCCTCTGTTTTGATCTCTGTTCAGTTACTGATAAGTGAAATGATATGGAGACAACTAGGTGTCGTCCTAGTACATGTTACCCAAGGCAGTTACAACAATTTGTTGATTCCTAGAGATTTCATTATTAGTACATTGTAACTGTTTCATTTTTAAACATATATATGTATATGAATTGATGATAACTATTTTATAACTTAGTTCATATTGAAATACAAAATGAAGCTTCAAAATCAAAGTCAAACTCATTTGAATGTCTAAATGCAAATCTGTTCAATATCGACGTTGTTATTATTTAATTTATTTATGTTAGTGAAATTTTATCTAAAAATCTCTATACATTACCAACATCACCAAGCAGTTTTAACCATAGTTAATTTATTTCCCATATTAAAAGTCAAGTCAACCACAAAATGTCCCTTCTTGAGCCAATTTAAACATGCTACATGACATATATTTTTGTGAGTCCCATGTAAGCACATCCAGCCATAAGTATCGCTTTTCAAGTCCATCCAGTGTTTACCAACCTTATGTATTGATATTCTAGTTCCAAGCAACCCAAAATCAGTTCGTCCAGGTATAATACCTCCTAAACAAGCCATAGTGTTTATATATAAGCCTACCGAATGCCCGAAACCTCGTTATGGCTCATTTTGTGGCCTTCCATTCAACCGCTTTTGGGCTGTAACCAAACCCAATCTTGCAGACCATCATCACACTCTGGCTCTTCTCAAGTTCACTTTGTGTCCAAAAAACTTTTTTCAATCAGATATCTGCCAAATATAGACCGTATAAAGCCAATCGAGTGCCACGTGATCCTTAAGTTGCCATATTCAGGACAAAGTAGGTTCTATATGAGCCGAAACAGTACTAATGCCAGTGTACAGACAAGCATATCAATATATAAAAACTCCATAGGTCATTAATTAAGTCGGTTCAATTCTCTATCAAGTCAATTGTGACTACAATAATGCTTATTTAGAGCCAAACATAACCAAGTGTAGCTCTAATTAAGCCTACTAAGTGTCAAATAGACCACATTTGGCAACCAATAAGCCCGTTTAGATCCAAACAAACCTATGTGCAGCTCTAAGTAAGCCTACTCAGTGTCAAATACTAGTAGACCACATCTAGAAACCATAAAGCCCATTTAGAACCAATCAAACCCATGTGCAGCTTTCATTCAACCTACTCAGTGTCATAAAAATACACATTTGGCAATCATTAAGCCTATTCAGAGCCAAACAAACCCATGTGCAGCTCTAAATAAGCTTACACAGTACCCATTAGCCACAATTTGGTAAGTATGAAGCCAATTAAGATCAAAACACACCCCATGTGCAGCACTGAGTAAGCAGTCTCAGAGTCAAATAGACCCCATTTGTGAAACCATGAAGCCCATTTAGATATAAACTAATCCATTTGAAGCTCTAAGTAAGCATGCAGAGTGTCCATCGGACCACAAATTTGAAACCATTAAACCCATTAAGATCCAAACAAACCCATGTGCAGCTCTATGTAAGCCTACTCAGTGTCAAATAGACCACAGTTTGGAAACCATATAGCCCATTTATTTCAAAACAAACCAATGTGCAGCTCTTAATAAGCCTATTCAGTTTCAACTAGACAACATTTTGGAAACTATTAAGCCCATTTAGATCCAAACGAACCTATTTTTCAGCTGTAAGTAAGCTTACTCAGTGTCAAATAGACCACCTTTTAGAAACCATAAAACCCATTTAGATCCAAACAAACCCATGGGCAGCTCAAAATAAGCAATCTCAGTGTCAAATGGACCACATTTTGGAAACCATAAAGCCCATTTAAATCCAAACAAACCCATGTGCATCTCTTAGTCAGCATACACAGTGCCCATTAGACCACATTTTGGAAAATATTAAGCCCGTTTAGATCAAAACAAACCCATGTGCAGCTGTAAATTAGCATATACAGTGCCCATTAGACCACATTTTGGAAAATATTAAGCCCGTTTAGATCAAAACAAACCCATGTGCAGCTGTAAATTAGCATATACAGTGCCCATTAGACCACATTTTGGAAAATATTAAGCCTGTTTAGATCAAAACAAACCCATGTGCAACTGTAAAATAGCATATACAGTGCCCATTAGACCACATTTTGGAAAATATAAAGCCCGTTTAGAGCCAAACAAACCAATGTGCAGCACTAAGTAAGCCTACTCAGTGTGAAATAGACCGCATTTTGGAAACCATAAAGCCCATTTAGATCCAAACAAACCCATGTGAAGCTCTAAGTAAGCATACACAGTGCCCTTTAGACTACATTTTGGAAACCATAAAGCCCATTCAGACCAAAACAAACCCATGTCCAGCTCTAAGTAATCATACACAATGCCTTTGAGACCACATTTTGGGAACGATATTATAAGTTACGGGGGTTAGTAGGTGACCCGATATAGGATATACGGGGCAAAGGAATCCATATCGGGTGAGAGCGAAGCCCAGGAATATGGTTTCCTGCGCCCTAATCACCCTAATAACCCCGTAACTTATATATAACGTCGACAACCTGTTTACATGTTTAAATGTTTCGTTTATTCATCGGAATCGGAAAAAAGACGCCAGTTTGGTACAATATAAATTTGGTGACCCAATATGGAAAAATATGGGGTCACCGTGTGACCAGTCCTGGACCAATGACGTTGCCCCATTTATGTTGGAGGCGTGATATAGTATATTGAGAGCAAAACAAACTCAAGCAAGACACATAACGGGTAGTCCATATTTATATGTTATGATATATTTGGCCAATGAAATCCGAAGACTGTTCTTCGTTTTAAATTTACTTGAATATATAAAGTTTTTTTCATATTTGACAAGTTTCCCTTCATTCCACATTTTTATTCAAAACATTCGACTACTTTTCAATTTCAAACTGCTTTCTCTTTACACATTAGTATAACTTAAATAAAATCGTTCAATAACTATTATGTATATAAGTAAATTGTTTTTTTATTTACCGTATTATATCATGCATAGGACGCACTTTTTTACCCCCAATCCTCGTCTTAAAAATTGCCTGCGTCCTTTCTATGCTATTAGAATTTCATCTGTTTTTTTCCAAGTCCATTTCAGGTCGAAAATATCGGACCGGGGAAGAACGCGGTAATAGTAAGTATCTGTACTGCGTTACCGAAGAGAACAACTGACATAGGTAAAATCACGCAAGTTAACACACGCAGAAATATATTGAATGTTTACTTTAAAATGATTTATTGAGAAATAAATTGAAAACAAACATGAATCTAGTTACTGTATGATTAGGATCCGCCTACTGGTTACCGTTCAGATTTAGGAGTTATTTTATAAACGAAAACAAAGAAAACACTCCAACAAGGTACAATTTAGTGTCATGACCTTATAATAAACATTATGTGGTCTGTTCTGTGAGTTAATTCATAATTTTAAGCATATTATGAAATAGAAACACCGTTTGTATTTAGATTTTAGACATAGATAATTATAAATTTAAAAAATGAACTGGAGAACATAATATTAACGCCAATTTCTGCATTTATATTATGCAACGTGTACTGGTATGGCACCAAAATGTTTTAAATGTTTTTAGAAACTCTGAAACTGTTTTCTGAAAACTGACCTAATATTGAAATATTTATATATTCATGATAACAAGTTCTGCAATCACACATTGTAAATGAACATGCAATAGTAAACTTTAAAAATAAAATAAAATTAACAATAGACATGAAATCTTAAAGATACATGAATTTTGCGTATTTGTATTTTGACCTTGAAATGAACTTGACCTTGACATTGAAGAGATCATTCATGCATGGTTACATGAAACACATTATGAAATAGATGCATGCCATGCATTTAGATATACTATTGACTAAGACCTAGAGTGTAAAACTTGCACAATTTGCCTTATTATTAAGGCTCTTACAGCAATATCAACACCTTTGGCACTCTGTAATAGTATAAAAATCTGCACATATTCAACAAAATCTAAAACCTTTACGTTATTAATATTGTTTAAAATGAAGGACCATACAATTTGCAATTCTGCCGCCACTTTTTGACACGAACTACGCATAATTGTTAAAAAAAAACACAATATTACAGGAAAAATTAATTTTTCGGGTACATTTTATTATTTGACCTTGAAAAAAAATGACATTGACCTTGAAGTGGTTAAGGTTGTATGTCAATTTTAAGAACATTATGAGAGAAATTATCCACGAAAATGTTCCTCTTTATATTTAAACATTACATCTCTACTGAATTGGCAATTTATAACAGCCATCTGTTTTTTATCATTTTTAGCTTATTCTGAATAATGACTGTTTGTACGCCATTTTGAATATCTCCATGGTAACAGCATATCGGGTGCATTCAAAAGAAAATATGACAAGAAAATACATAGCAGTTTATTTTGATACATATAAAAGCTTGATACTCATTATCATTTTTTTAAAAATAAAAGAAAGAAGCCAGTCTCAAAATTAGCATTTTGACCTTTAAAATGGCCTTGACCTTGAAAATATGAAATGTAAATAAACTTGAAACAGAACAGTAGTGAGTGTATGTATATATTTAAAAGTAATTTGGATTTAATATTTACTTTCAAAATATCTTTACAACCTATTATTTGATTATTTCTCATATTACAAATTTTTGCGGCCATTTTGAACGCCATCTTGAATTTAGCAAATTCGCAAGAGCCGCCATGTGGCCAAAGGCACTTTTCATAAACAATAGACTTTCTCCTAACAAAACATATAAAAATAATTTGTATAACATGCCGGACACTTTTTTCTCAAAAATGAGGACTTGGAACCCGGACTATTTGCTGCTTAATTGTACATATCAATTAATATGGCCTATCTAAGTCTTGGAATGACTGCTGCTTAAACATTATAAAAACCAGGGGTCATTCCATCAAGCATTCTAGGAGTGGTTTCACATCTCAGAGGGATTTCTAATAGTAGTACAACTATATCTCCTAAGTACGAGACCACTCCTAGGCGACATGATTAAACTATCCCCATGTTTAAACATTTAATTCTAATACTGTGTGTATACCATGACAGGTCCTGTGATGATCTCAGTGCAGCCATTGCACGCCTCCCCGTACGTGGCCCAGTAGTCGGACTTGCAGAACAACTGACCATGCTTCTCGAAGTACCAGTTGGACAGGTTCCGGCTGCACTTGGAACATCTGAAATAGAAAACAAGCAGGGGATCAAAATATGTAATGGTTATCAAATAATATATTGTTAAAACCCTGCTGAATAATTTCATTATTTCAAATAAGCAGCTACATATATGTTAAGTGCTTATACTTTTACATGTAGTATTGTTATCATGAAGGCATGAATACTTGTATATGTTTTTTTATCATAAGAATACCAGCACAAAAATATCTTAATTTAAATAGCAAAATAGTAAATGTGTTGCAATTAATTTGAGTGACAACTCTATAGATATGCAGTCATATACAGGATAACATATCAAGGATGCTTGAAATTTACCACTTGAATTTGTCACATACAGATAGCTTTCACATGATAAAATAATTTCTCTCATGACAAATGAATGTTTTAAATTATCATAAGATTTCTTGTCTGGATGACTCAGGCAGATCAATCTTGACTGGTAAACGCCTGTATTTGTCTGGGAAAACAAAAACAGATATCGATTTTAATGATATAGTTGACTAGCTGTTATTTAGTTTTCCCAAAAAAATATAAACTATTTATTTTATTTAATTTGTTCATGTACATGGTACAAAAATGACACTTTTTATAAAGGGATAATTAATGATCAGGCTGCTGATTCTCATATAACACTCCCCTGAGTTTACGGCATGGCGTAACTGATACCACTGGTCGTTGTTCAACATCTACCCACACAAACTGCATGCAGTGCTTTTCAATGTATGCTACACAATTGGCTTGCAGGACAAATTCACTTAAAATTATAAATGATTTAGAAGAGCTATCACAACCAAAAATCCATTAATTAAGCAGATTACAGCCACAAAATTTCTATTGAGTAACAAAAACAAATGCCAAATTCCTATTTTAGTCATTTACGTTTATATTAAGTGATTTTTTAGAAGCTTGGGCATTTGCAATGGCTAGAACAGAGGCATTCAAAAGGCTTCTTGCTGAATACTAAGGATGTTAGCATTTAGTTTTGGTCTTGTAATTAAGTAGTCTGTGCAGGGCCGCGCCATGCCTGACTTAAGCTTTAGCAAAAAAAAATAAACACAATTTCTTGGTACTTTGGTATGAAACTGAATCACATTATTTTTTATTTCTGACAGTATTCCAAACAGTTTCACATTCAGTCTTTAAACTTATTTACTTTATTTCATAAAGACTTTGAGAGTTAATCAAATGAGCATGCCTGATGTTTTTTCATGTGTCAATGGATGTTTTTATTGTGAAATAAATAATGATATTATAATATTTATCATAAATTGAATATATACTGGAACTCTGTGACTCTGATACAAATTAACATTATTTCATGTACAACACAATATTATTTAAAATTATAAAATTCTATAATTATTAAAAGAAATATTATGCGTATGACCAAAGTAAAATATGGTGATAATTAAATTTATCAAGAAATGAGCTTGCATTGCTAAGTGTCGGCAGAACTTAAAGCTGCTATAGAACACAGGCATTCAGTGATGCTCTAAAGATAGCAAATTGGAAACTTACATTTTTTAGTTATAGAACAAATAATATAACACATGCGGCAAATATTCCCATTGTTTTGTATAACTGCACAAAAAACACAAACAGAACAATATTTGCAAACCAAGGAATTTGCAAACGTCCACAACAACAGCAATATGGAGTGGCAAGAAACTTACATATTTAAAATAACTCTGGCAGCTGAAAACATATAATAATCCATCATAGTATTTTTCTTCAAACTTCTTGTACAAGCACGGTTAATATTACAACAATTATCATGACTTGATAAAAGATTCTTCTTTCAAAACATGAAAGGTTTTTGTTTGACATATGTTATTAGCTACCAAGCTCTTGAACAACAATTTCACTCCTAATGACACATCTTTTGTCACAGAAAAACATGGCACTGCAATTCCCAATAAAATAGACTGAGTCACGAGAATGGTTATGCTTCATCTATAAAGCTTTTTGTGGCACAGGATGATTGGACTACAAGCACAGCATTCCCAGACTGATCAATAACCACTACAATTTGTGATGCCATCATAGCCAATGTGACCAATATCAGCTGGTTCGGCTTTCAGCAATCAAATATAGCCAAAATTGCTGATTTTGTAAAAATGTGACCAGAATGATGTAGTTACATGGTTTTAAGGGCTGCTTATCTTTTTCACTCTGAGTCTATGCAACTAATAACAACCATGATTAATTGACATGATGCTGACCCACTCTGATATAAATATTCATACATGTTAAATCAATGGTGGGATTTCCTAGTTATGTAATATCCCTGAACATAGTATTTGATTTTAAAATATTCTTTTGTTAAACAAAATAGGTAATTATCGAGGGCGGAATAGTGTCATGCCACCTTCTTCTAGCTGTTGTTATATTGCTTTTTTCCAAATTTTATTTAAAGTGTCACTCTTATTCAAAATCAATACATAAACATGTATAACAAACATCAATTTTGACTGATAAACCCTTTAACTAATTACTAAATAATTCATTTATGGAAGACATTAATTACTGATAACAAGGTTATAATTGTGTATTTAATAGCATAAAGCGCAAAAATATTAAATGATGAATGCTAAAAGATTTACTGTGGTCTACTAGAGTCTCATAAGGTACCATGTTTTATGCTCATTTCTTTGAAATTTAACTCGGTATCCTTCATAAGAACCATTTTTGACATTTATTCATCCTTTTTGGAATATTAAAACAATGTTATTAATTGTGGAAAATCTTATCTGGGAGTAAGAGTGCATCTGTAACATGTTTCACATCAGCCTTAAGAAGAACATGGGACAAGGAACATGCCATTGTGTGTATGCTGTATATGTATATCATGTTGCATCCTTATGTTAAGTTATTAATGATCATATCAGCGTGGGAATCATCTTGTATGTTCAATTACACAAATATAGCCTTCAATTTCATGTTCAATAATTTAGAGTTTACATCAATCTTTTAATTACAGCATATATGTTACTACATCATACAGGTTAGCAAAAAGCCAACCAACATACCCATTACCAATAAATAATAAATAAATACAGTGATTTATGTACCTGTATATTACGATTTAATTATGTAATAAAATCATTTATTTTATCATAAAAGATGATCAGGCAAGTTTTGATTCAGCAATAACAATTAAAAAGAAAGTGATCTTCCTTTATAGATTACAGATTTATCACCTGAGAGTTCACATATCAATACACATGACGTACAACATTTTAACTTACGGAAATATACATGAGCCCAATTACGAATTAAAGAACAATTACTTAAGAATGTTCTCAATGTAATAAACGGCTGACTGTGGTAAACCACCAGGCTGAATGGTTTGATTGTAACCTTGTGGTTTTCACGACTACTCATCTAAAACAAACAGTCAAAAATAAACTTATTTTCAATGCAGCTATGCAAATCATTTCTCTTTTAATACGAGTCATTGTAATATAAAAGTCCGAACCACATTTATGTGAACTGAATCATTTTAAATAAATGTAACATTTTACATACTTTTTAACTTTTCTTATAGACAAATGCTCATCTAAGAAAACTACAGTAACGTTAAATATAAATATGTCTAAAATGATGGAACAAATAATATAATACAAGTTCATTTTGGAACAATTTAGAAAGATTAACAAGTTTGAATATAATGTCTTTAATGCTTAAGGGCTAAACAATGAAATACTTCTAAGCAAAAATAAATCATCCAATGCTCATCAAATTTGTTTGTTTTTATTTCAAGCAGTATCGTACATGGATAACATTCCAATGCTTATGACTGGAAGGATTATACTATCTTGAAATGTCAAAGCTTAGTGTTTTTGTTAATAATATTAGACAGATTTACAGTATTCTTTCCTAGACCTTGTACTAACTAGTAAAATACACATACATTGTCAGTCACATATAAACAGATTTTGAAAACAGAAGAATTAGTCCAAGAATATGGTTATACTTTGCCTATCACAAAAAAAGATTGACTTGAATAGTCTAAATAAGACTGAAAAGTGAATTAAATCATATATTTAAACCTTAAAAATATGCCATTTCAGTCATAAGGGTATACATACTTGAAGCATGTCTGGTGCCAATCGCTATTCAGGGCCTCAATGTAGGGCTCATTTTTCAGGGGCTCCGAGCAGCCGGAACATGAACGAGGCCTTTCTACAGATATACAAAACATATTCTATAAAAATGTATGTCATACATGTACATATACCTTTATCCTACAATAAAAAGCTCATTAAAACATCTACAACAATTTCTAATACAGCATAACAAAAAATACATTGTAACGTACTGCGAACAATTAAGAATTCCAGTGGGTTTTAAATGTTCATAACTAAAAAAATTCCGTTACATTCCATTACACCAAGGACACTAACCATCATAATAGGATTCGATGGTAATTTTCGCTGCTGGCATTATACCTATGTAGCTCATGAAAGACTCCTTGTCTACCAAAGTTATTTAAATCATAGTTATTCAGAAGGTACATTTAATAAGGAAGTGATACTATCCCCAGGCACAATCAACTGTGTTTATAAGTATATCTGAAAAGACTGATACAGAAGATCTACTATATTGTTAAATTCTAGTTTTAGGTGGGTGAAACACTAATGATTGGGATATCTATCACTAGTATCATGGTGACCTCAATGAGAATTGGTGTTTACCAATTCAGGTGTATATAAATAAACTGATTGATCAAACATGGTGTTTACTACTGAAGTATTCAATAACATTTCAACTTTAGTGATATAGTACAAAAATTTAAAGTGCTACCGGTAGCCCAAATCTGACATGACTTTGTATTGTTATGGATTAATATTGGTACTTCTCCTGTAACAAATAATACCAAGCCCTAGACTACATACCAATACTTGAAAGAACCTGCACTTTATTTTCAACAGTTTTCAGTTTTCAATTTACGCAATGCCACAATATTATGTTATAATTGTTCAATAAATATATATTACCGTACATGTACATTCATTTCAATCATACTAGACTAAAGGCCCGGTCACACCGCCCGAACTTTGTAGGAGCGTTCCTTGAACGGTAAGGAGAGGGGACCCAATTTCGACAACGCTCGTCACCGCGCACAAAATGGGAAAAAAAATCGAAAACAAGGGCGTTGCCTTAGCGGTGCACCGCTGAAGCCAGCGTTGGCTTAACGGTGGCGAGCGTTGGTTTATTCTGGTCCCGATCCGACACCTCCATACCAACGCCAAACCAAAGTTCATCACCGCAATGGATCGCTGCTTCAACGCCCGACACCGTTCCAGCAATCCCGTGTCCGCTCGTAAAACGCTTACAACCGCTCCACCAAAGTTTGTGCAACGTTAAATCACCACCTGAGCAAAGCTGGCGAAGCAGCGGTGGTCCAGCGTTCAAGATTTCTGCTTGGCCTAGCGGACCCAAGCGTCCACGAACTTGCGTCTAGCTGTGCCAAACTTTGACTGGGCGTTGTTGGAGCGGTGTTGAACTTTGCCGGAGCAGAAAATTGCCCGTTCCTCACAGCTAGCAATATTTTGTGCAGCTCAAAACTTTCGGAGCGGTAGGAAGGACCATAAGCGGTGGCCGAGCGTATACGGCGTTGCCTTAACGGGGGCCAACTTCTGGTGAACGGTAACGAGCAGTGATGTTTTTTTTTCACCGCTCCAGGAACGCTCCAGCAAAGTTCTTGCGGTGTGACCGGGCCTTTGGATAGTGTAGGATGATTCTTAAGCATAGATGGCAGTATCAATAGGAGATGGTGAAACTATTTTATTTTATATAATAATTTGTACGAGTATACACTGAATGTTTCCAATGAAAGATTGATGAAGATAAATATACTGACTATAATATTAAGCTTCAACTTTACAAAGATAATTAAACTGTCAAAATGTTAATGCACCAATTATATTTCTCTTAATCTTCATCTTTATGTCAAAAACATTGTCCCCGCCTTCCCCCTCTGTAGTTGTTGAAATCAGGATACCACACATCACTTTCTTTTAATATACCCTCAGTTTTTGTATCAAAGATGATTTATGCTTACTTTAACTCAGGCAAGCTTAGACTGAAATAACCCTATGTTCTTTATTTATTTAGTGATGACATCCTGACAGAAGACCAAAACAAGACGCTATTTGATGCTGCTCATTGCTTTATTCACATGACAAAAAGATTTAATAGTTATCTGGTCCCTTTACTTCTCTGAACAGCCAATGTTATATTATACTACTATAATCATTCTCATTTATTCATCAAATAGCATTAATTTTTTTTTAAATATTTCACTGCATTTTGTTTTCACCAAGTCAATCCCTTATATAGCTTGTTAAATTCTTATATAGTGAGCCTGTACGTGTGTTTATTTTCTTCTACTACCTGCCTTTAAAATCAAGTGTAATATAGATATAAGGAGTGGAACTTTTATCAGTTTATTTCTACAGTTCCAATTATGGATATCAGATTCGTAATTATATAAATATGTTATCATTGTTATGTACTTTTCTCAATAAAATATGTTTAAAACAAATACATAAATCTCTGCACAAACATATTTATATCTTTACACAAACTTAAATTCACTCTTTTATACATATTTTCATTTCCCTATTTTATACAGTATTTTATACACTTATTTATTTTCATAAATTTGATATACTGTATTTATTTTTATTTGCTACTTATATGCTGTATTTTATAATTGATTATGGTAATACTGCAAGTAATTTTATTTTAAGAATATAAAAATTATAGATATAGTGGTTTCATATTTAAATAAATATTTAAAACAAGAGTGCCAGGATGGCCCTTCATTGCTCACCTGCTAAATGTGGTGAAAGAGATTTTTCTTGTTTAAGTCTTTATAAAAATAAACCTGCTCCCTGGCGGCCATGTTCTCTAACATAAGCTTGTCACTTAACAGAATTTTATAGAGGGTAACACAAGGAAAATCTCTGTGTTTTTCTTTTAAAATCATTTACCGGTTAAAAAGATTTATTAAAACTAGCCCCAAAACATTTCTGAGAAATTATTTTGAAATTGAAAGCGACTTCTGAAGAGATTTTTCATATTATTATAGCCATATAGTGAACAAACATGGGTTGAAGGAATATGATAGAGGGTCACCCAAGGAAGAATTTCAGTCAAATTATTTTGAAATTGGGGCAGCGGTATTTGATGCGAACATTTTCAAAGTTTTTCCTTTTGCATGGTTGCCATAGAAAATAACAGAGATCTTTTAAATGGAGACCAAGAAGTTGAGCACGAATCATGTGAAGTTAGGTTTAAAGGAAATATCTTTTAAGCAAAATGTTAACGCACAATGTATGATGCATGACAATGGCTGTCAAAAACAGTTTGATCCTAATGGCTTCTCCAAAGCACTTTGTCTTCAGGTGAGATGACAACCAAATAAGAGGGCTAACAATATAAACTAGATGGTTGTTTTTGTAATAAAAAACAGATGTGGCCCCCTATACATTTCATCTCAATATTTAAGGTGAACATTTGTGGTGAGTTATTGCAAAATCAATCAAGCTGTTCAAGAGATGTGGAGTGGACACAGAAAATCATATTATAGTCATATGACCTTTCAGGCTTTGACCTCAAAGTGTGACCTTGGCCGCAGAACCAAGCTGGTTCCACTGACCATTCAAACTTTTACCCCTAAAACGTACAGAGCATTTTATGTCCATTGCATCCATATGGACAAAGCAATTCAAGTTATATTATAAACAAAATATAGGGTTTTCATAAAACCAACAAGAAAAAAGTTGATGCATAGCATCAAGTCGGCGCAATGAAATTAGAAGAAAAACGTGCATGCAGATAACCAAAAATGGTTATTATTTCAATGATAATATTTTGTTTTATGTTGGGTGTACATATGCTCGAAGGACATTATGGTTATTTTTTCCCCAAGCTAATCCTCCGGTTAAAACTGAATAATAACAAAAATATACATACGTTTCTTCGGATTAAATCGAGTCAATGGGCTAATACATAGATTTCAATAGCATGAAATTCACCTTTTATTTGTACCGGCATGTTCTGTGAATTCCTTGCTTTATATTTTGTAAGTTTATGTAACACGTTTCACTCATATGAGTATATAAAATGGGGGTAAAAATACTATATATCAAAGGGGAATTATCTGGAGTTCATTCTTTCGAATGGCATTTTCAAAACAAACAAATAAGCTCAAGGTTAATTTTTCAAAACTCGGCATTTTTGCTGTCACCAAGGGAGATTACTGCGTAGGAGGTTTACAGACATAAAGGACATTTTAATAGTACCGTGTAACCTTCATCTATATCAATCGGACCACCTCGGCCTGTATCTATCTCGGAGATGGCCGAGTTGTTATTAATATGATTGAGTTGGTATTTAAAATCAAAACGATAAGCAGGGCTATTATAATTTAAGGTTTTATGATCAATTAAAGTGTAAAGTTTTATAAAACAAACTAAACTTCATATTTCATCATGCAACGTGGAAACTATTGAAAGCATTGTTCTGCAATTTATGAACTAGTCCCTAAGTTGGAATATTTCTAAAGTAATATCAAATATAGTCGGCGCCCTTCTGGGCGCCGACTAATAAAGACTGTGAGCTTGACCTTACCCAGTACCAATGAACTGCAGTGAAAGAGGGTCATCAGCCATAAACAATTATTAAATATGAAAGTTTAATGGTGATTGTCCAAGCTGTTTAATGTTCATGACACAACATTTTTTTTCATATAAATAGTCAAAATGACTGACGTTTGACCAAGTGACCTTAAATTAAGAATGTCATCTACTACTGAGGATCAAGTTGCATGTACCAAGTTTAAGATTTATAAGTCTTAATGGTCTCAAGTCATTTATGATAACTCACAGCACAGAAATTAGTTATTGAAGAGATGATGAAGTTTAACATTTATGAAAGCAGGAAAAGGATAAGATTTTGGAGAAATTAAAAACTAATGCTGGGTTAACTTTCAAAATGTTCATATTTTTACATAAAAAGTTAAATATTTGTTTGACTTTCAGAATACGTAAATATAGAAACAGTGTTTGGAAAAATCATTTAGCTGAAGTTTCGAAAATATAAATTCAATTAAAAATAATCAATAAAGCAGGATGTGTTTCCACATTTCCTGACACAGCTGGTAATTTTGTTGTAGCAGTCATTGTACATGTACTATGTCTACTGTTGAGGTCAAAAGGTTATAAATCAAAAACCAGAAACATTAATAATGGCCTGGTAAGGCTAGCAGAAATAATGTGTTAATCTTTATAAACATCTGCATAAATAACAGACATCAATGAATGATAAACCCGTCAAAAAATCTACATGTACATCATCAATTGTTGACCTCTCAGCATGAAATCTGGCAGGTTCTAAAAATTGTTAAAAAAACAATATTACAAGTTTGAATTTTAACTTGCTCGATGGTAAATTTACTGGTCTAGGGCTTCAAGCGAGTAGGTTATTTTGAAGACTGGAATAAATGAATTACTTGTAAAATGAGCTTTTCCACAAAAGACAAAAGCATGCTTGGAAGGGTGCTGGGAGTTCACACATGTATAATAAATTATGACAGTTTTGTTTTGATGTCAAAAATAATCAGAATAGAAATTTGTAAAAAAACATAATTTTACATGAAAATTGTCTGTGCTTCGCCATGTTTTACAATAAAAAATGTAAAATAATTATTGGTTGATAGTTATTAGCTATCCAAAATGTTGTATCAATTATTGGGTCAGATTTAGATACATTGATATTTTTTTAATGTAAGAAGATTATTTACGGTAAGGAATGAATTGCAGGGTTGATGTCATTATCGGGGTATGAACGCAATTGGGTTGGTCAATGAGTGTGGAGTCTACGCGTACTTTGACCAACCCAATTGCGTTTATATCCCCGATAATGACATCAACCCCGCAATTCATTCCTTATATTTACACCAATAGTCCATTATTTTATTCAAGAAACGTTAAAAAAATACTTCATTTCATTTAAGAAAACTTTTCAGTAATCTGTTCTTACTCATTCTGTAAATAGAACGACCCGACTATAACCGGAAACATTTTTTTCAAATGACGTCACAATAACGCGGGAAAAGATCAACCACTTGAAATCACTTTAAAACGTAAAATTGAAACACTTCTGGTACCAATATATTTAAAATATAATAAACTTTCACTTTTAAAAATGTTGATCTATATTGTACGGGACCTGCAGACACAATACAACCAATAACAAGATCAATCGCTTTCAGGTATATTGTTATGCAATGAATTACAATCCGAACATATCCGAAGATGTTGCGTTCATCGATTGATGAACGCAATTGCCGAAAGGCAGTTCATTTAAGGAATGGAAGTTAAGGTGTAAATATTCTGGAAATGACACACTTGTCTTCCATGAGTAAATACAATTCACATATTGCAATATGCTATTTTTACTATTATTTAAACATATTATGACTTTTGTACACAACTTTATTGAATACTACATGTAGTTTTATCCTTTCCTTTCTGAGAAAGCATACACAGTCACTCAAACAATACTTCTCAAAAAAGAATAATTGGAATAACAAGAGCACCAACTACATGACTACTTAAAGGTAAGCCAAAGGTGCCAGGAAATAGTGCTGCTAATGGTGCTGATTTTTACAGTATCTGCAGCTATTAATATGAGACACTCCATATTAACCCTTAATTCTTCTTCAGGAAAATACATTGAAATAACTTCAGAATTAGAATGGAAAGATAGGTGCTAGTCAGTGCATTCCTTCAATGGGGATACACTGTAGTATTATACAATGAAAACATTTTTTTTTTTAATGTTATAAATATAAATATATTTATATATACAAGCTGTTTATTAATCTGGGGTAAAATAATATGTTTATAAAATGTGTATTTGAAAATTATACCTGCATTACTGTTTCTGAATTTTAAGTGGAATCTAAGCTTAAAAATACCACAGACTTATAAACCTTGGATTGGAAACTTTCTTCTCTGTCTAGATAAACTATTTTGAACCCACACGAGCACTGAAATGACATCCAAGATAATGTTTCAACTGGAGGAAATTCCCTTTAAATGCTGAGCATGTACTAAGTAAATTATTCCTTTAAATTATTGTTCCACCCAGTTTATGTCCGTCACTATGTGTAGAACAATTGAGTTCTTCAACCAATTATCTTAAGTATTGAAACATTTCTTTATTCTTAAAAAGTATCAATTTGAAATAAGTAAAAAAAATACACACATGCCAAATATAAATTGCCAAAGTTAATGGATTCTCACTAATTCTCTACGATCCAAACAAGCTGAATTTACAAATACTTGTCCAGCACACTAAGGACTGTGCATAAATTATTTCTTATCATTTAAGGTTTGAAGTCGGAGGACAATAAAAAATACGATTTTTTTATATGACAAATCATTCAAATATACATATTCTTTTGTTGCCATTTTGAGCCAGTCCTTCCGATTGGGATTCCGGGTTATGCATTATAACGTCTACAAAAGATCATAAAAACAAGCCATATTACCATTATATGTTCTTTATGTTAGTTCTGTGCTCGAAAAACCAATATCCAACTTACAATTATGAGTTTAAGGGTTTTTTTTCATTCTTTACTGTCAAAACATACTGGTATATACATGAAAGGCACCTGCAGTTCACAAGGCATAAGTGTTGTGTGTATCATAAGAAGCTTTCAAGTTTGTTGACCTGAAGTTGATTAAAAAAGTTAAGTCTGTCTCTGTGGCCTAGTGGTTTAGGCATCTGCATACAGAGCAGGAGGTCGTGACTTCGATCCCTGCCAGTGTCATACCGAAAGATGTTTAAAGTTGGTACAAGTAGCTCCCTTGTCTGGGGCTCGGCATTTAAAGGATAGGTCTTGGAAAAGTGACCTCAGTACTGGTTTAACCCAGGACAAGTGTACCCGTGTATCGCTGCTTTACACCTAGCATGTAAAGGAACAAAAGGGTATCTTGAAAAAGAGCTAGGGTATCACAACCCGGACTTCCTTGTTTCCCACCACTGACTCTTCCGTGTGCTGTCCCTTCAGCAAAAACAAAAAGGACCCCTTTTGAAATAAGTGCTTGCACTTTCACAGGTTATCCTTGACCGCAAGGTCTAAAGAAATACATACATACAAAATGCATATAATGTTTGTATTGTGCAAAATATTTTTTCAGTTACATGGGAAAATATGAATATAACCTTGAATAATCTATTTCAAACACAAATACTACTCTTAATACAATTTCATTTTTTTCTACAAAATATCCCATATTTTTAAACAACCCGTTTAGATGTTAAGGGATTAGAAGAATCCTGTTTTGAACTTCTACTACTTTAGACTATTTCTTATCCATTGTTTTAAGGTCATTGATTATATTTTTTGGAAGTCAGAAGTTGTGGTTTTAGAACGTCTAAATGATTCCTGAACAATAATTAATGCGGCTATCTTTAATACAAAATTATAAAGAATATAAAAACATTTCAAAATTGGTTGTCTGTTACCATTACGGATACACAAATTATTCCAGAATAATTCAAACGAAACATTCTTATTTTATTTGTTAAAAGAATATTTCACGTTGGTTTTTACAAACTCATTATTATAAGTCATGCAAATGGACAAGTAAATTAGTTTTTTCATTACAGATGTTTAATATATCCTACCTTCCGTATTTTCAATCATTTTGCTAATATCATAACGTAACAATTTTGCAGACCACAAAATGGCGACCGGTGGAAGATTGAAGACATTTGGAGATAAACCAAAATCATTCGCGCTCGAAGAAAATGGTGAAACATACTATATCGGATCAGAAGTAATTGAAAATACATTATTTTATTGTTAGTTTTATTGGGACGTTATATTTGCATGTAACATAATAGAAAATTGATTGCCTCTCTGACACCCTTTGTCATTTGTATTGCAAGGTTACGGTCAACTAAACATTGCGTTTTAAACAAGACTGAATCCTATTTATATTTTATACATACTTGAACATGTATATCATCAAAATAATACTTTGCCATATACATAAAATGAAATTTGACAAAAATAAAAAATACCCTATACTTGAATATGAAACAAGTGAAGAATGTTCGCCCGGCGAAAATGTAAACAAAGACCAATTCTCGTTGAAAATTATAACTTCTTCGTAAGCTACAAACAAAATACCTGGCTCATAGATGCAGTGGCCTGTTATATACACATTAAAACCGGTATTCTTGTCGAGAGAAACAGTATATGATGAAAATGCTTCAAAATGCGAATTATCACAAGCGCTAGCCAGACATTAGTATAGAAAATTAGTATAATATATAAATAAATATAAGGTAAACATGTGCAAAAAATCATCAATTCCAAATGGACTTAATCAATAGAGCATAGTTCCTAAAATAATTGAGACAATCTAATATTTTTTGTTCTGATAAGGTAAGATTCCCATCTACAAGAAAAATATAACTTTTATGCTAGTAAGATTGACCTTTATGGCATATTCAAACAAAATGCACCGACCACCAGATATTTTCCCAAGCTTTAAATGAAGTGCTAACCAGGAGGATATGCAGTCTACTTTCGGTTTCATCAAAACAGGAAATAAACAACTAAACTGGCATTTTCCCGCGCTTTTGAGAAAAATATTTAATTTTCATCACATTTAAAACGTTTGCAATTTATGACACACAATATTTTCCAGAAGATCAAGAAGATTTCCAGTCGATGAGCTTTTTTTCCGTTTGGAGATGCATATAATTTTGATAGAGACGTGTCAACAATCGGCTGTATAAAGCGATCACGTGACTTACCATGGTCACGTGATTAAAGCACTCTATAATTATAACCACCTGTAAACCCCATATCGTAAGTTTTATTTCGGCATAAAAATATACAACGATAGCTCGAAAAAAGTTCAAAACACTAAAATTCCTTATGGACGCGTAAGTTGTTTAAAGTATAACGACGTATCAACTTTGAAATTTGAATGGAATATGGGATGTTTTCCGTGTTTAAATTTTGTTTTTTTACTCATTTTGTCACTTTCTTTGAACTAACCTTCATGCTCGTTTGTTGGTAAAATGTGTGAAAAATATCAATTCATCAGTTAAAAGTTAACATTCATAAGACCAAATAAATCCATATGAAAACAATGAATTTGTATACAAGAACCATCCCCGACTCGTTAAGCACAACAATAGGTCAATTATCAGCTGATTGACGATGACCTTGACGACACATGTACCAACGAACGGATTAGTGTCAACATGTCCTGTGTTTTACGACCAGTGTCCCGGACAGGCAAATAGCTGACTTACATTGGTAAAATAAAGATAATCAATTCCGAGATTTTTCTTTTTTTTCCTTTTTTTTATGACTTTCCGGGACAAACATGCACCCTCCATGACTCTGTAACAGAGATACGATTTCTGGGACAATCCCCAGTTGTATGAACTCAACCCATAATCTACATATCATTTGGTTCATACTCAACATAGGTTGATCCCTGAAAATCATGCTTTGCGACTGTGAAAGCTTTCAGTCGCTTTTGTCAGCTTATTCGCACATATCTAAATTTTGAATGCCCTTGTTAAACTTGTGTGAATGTGAATAAATAATATATTGAATACAATGTAGCGTATAATTATATATCATTTATTATTGGTGGTTAAAAATAGCGAGTAATGTTTATGGGAATATTTCACAAGAAAACGAGGCAAGAAGGCCTTCAACCATGCGCTGTGAATGCATGTTTGACCCCAGTCACTTTCAATCTTGATTTTCTGATTTTTTTTAAATAGTAACATAAGTTAACAAATCACATTTAATCAAACAAAATGCAGGGTGCATGTTTTTTAGAAGTCTTATGCCGAATCAGCAGATGTACGCTGTACCACAGTGTGGGTTATTGCGAAATATTTCTTCACTATTCACACAGTGACGTAATTTCTCTCGTGAAGGCAACGTGTGGTTTGTTGTGTAAATGCAAAAGTATTCTGCACAAAACAAACATTTTTTTTTTAAATGCATTAAAAAACAAGCTTTATCTTCCATAGGTAAACCAAGCTATAAATGACACATACAGCAATTCAGCATGTCAAACTTCTGTAAACTACAGCTCCCAGC
Source organism: Mya arenaria (assembly GCF_026914265.1). Lineage (NCBI taxonomy): Eukaryota > Metazoa > Mollusca > Bivalvia > Myida > Myidae > Mya > Mya arenaria. The sequence continues at coordinate 60,005,825 of NC_069125.1, read as the reverse complement.
CGTTCCCATTCTGTGTTCTTAGAAAAGAGTATCAATATTTTTATAGTTAATTGAAATTATAATTCAGTTTTGATTATTTAAACTGGTATAAAAATTGTTTTAACTTCAGTCATCATGAGATACACATTCAATCAAATGAAAAAATAACTGCACAGCAGCAGGTGCTTTTCATGTTTATGTTTTGACAGTAAGCAATGAAATAAAACTTTAATCTCAAATTTGTTTGTTGGATATTGACTTGTCTTGCACAGATCAAATATATGAATATATGTATAATATAAAATGTAAATATGGCTTGTTTTTGTGATCTTTTATACACCTTATATGCTTTAACCCCAAATCCCAATTTGGATGAATGGCCCAAAATGGCGACAAAATTAATTTGAACTCGAAGGATTTGCCATATAAAAAATGATGGATAACATATCAGTCCATGTGCAATTATTTGGGCTAGGTTTCAAAGTTTAGGATTAAAGGGACTGTACAACAGGCTGGCACCCAATTTTTTTTCTGTAACAGAACAATTATTTAATAAAATGTTTTACTCTTTGATATCTTTATTGTAAAAACATATACCAAAAAAAAAAAAAATCGAGTCGGAGACTGGGTTTGAGCCAGTGTCGTCAAAATTGCAGTCCAGTGTTTTATCCACTCTGTACGAAGGCTTACCCTAAACTGTTGGAATATTTAAGCTATATACCTAACTTGGTTATATCACGTGATAACCGACTAGCCAATCACATGTAAGAATGAATTCTACTAGGTAGACATACCTAGTTATCTTTTTTAATTGAAAAATATGAAAAAACTGCGAAAAATAAATCAATTGTAAACTGTGTCATACTTCAATTAGTATAAAGTTTCAATGCATTGTACTCATCGATTCCAAGTTTATGTAAGTTTTGGACAATTTCCTTTTTTTGCTATTTCATCTTGCGGTGTATAGCCCCTTTAATCCTGAAATTAGAATTGGCAGTTTTTAGACTATTATACAGGTGTTGAGTCTTTTTTTTTGCCCAGATTTTTGCATTAGAAACAGTAAGAATAAATGAATATAAATGACTTTAAAAATAAATCAAAAGGGTCTAAGCCCCATTACCCTGCTTTGGGCAATAACCCCTCACACACAGACCTCCGGCTATTTTTTCAGGATTGACAATTATCAGCTGTTAGAACCTGTTTAGTGAAAGTACATGGATATTTTCAGCCAATACTGTGCCAGTGTACATAAACATGTGTTGAATATCCATCTCATCACAATTTAAATAAAACTTTAATTCAAGATAAAAGCTGTGATGTTTTGCAGGTTGGTAATTACCTCAGAATGTTCAGAGGATCCTTGTACAAAAGGTTCCCGTCAATGTGGAGAAGACTTATTACTGCAGATGAAAGAAAGAAACTTGCACAGATAGGTAAATCACTATACTTGCACATTTCCAAGTGTTTCATTTTGAGCTGGTCTGTTCTTTTGAAGAAAAAAGTTGTGGTATTGTGATAATCCTGATTTTGCCAGCGTCTGTGTGCAGAAACTTGAACCTTTGTCATAACACGCAAAACATTCTCATGAAACTTGATATACATGTTGCCAGAGGTGTTATCAAACTGTATAAGAAGACTTATTTCTCTGGCTTAAATAATTGTTGATAAATGCGCTATTTTAACGGGGGGAACTAATGAGAGTTGGTGTTTGCTCATCGGTGCTTTTATTTTGTTGTCATGAATGCAAAGTTGTCAAGTGTCTTAGACCCAGAGAAAGAACTGGTTAAAATTGATTTCATCATTTAACTAAACTACAACATCCTTAGACTATAATAACAACTTGTTTTAATTTATTTTGTTTATTTACAGCAGGATTTGGTCAACATTCCCTGGCAACCAATATCACACTTTTGCGATCATCTCAAGTTGATGAAATAATAGAACATGGAGGAGAAAAGTTCAAAGATGCTGGAGTTTCCAGTGAAGTTTCAGTCATTAAAAGGTTTATTTCTGTTAAAGTGATTCTCTTAACTATTATGGAGAATAACATTTAAAAAATTGTCAAACTTGAAACAATGACTTATATGACCTTTACGAATTCTGACAGGTCTTGTACAGTGAAATATAGAAGTGCTTGTATAAAATTTTACTAGTTTTCTTGTACCATAATTTGCTGTTTTTTAGCTCACCTGTCACGTAGTGACAAGGTGAGCTTTTGTGATCACTCTTCGTCCGTCGTCCGTCCGTCCGTCCGTCCGTTCACAATTGCTTGTGAACACAATAGAGGTCACAATTTTGACCTAATCTTTATGAAACTTGGTCAGACTGATCATCTCTATAAAATCTAGGTCAAGTTCGATATTGGGTCATCTGGGGTCAAAAACTAGGTCACTAGGTCAATTAGTAGAAAAACCTTGTGAACACAATAGAGGTCACAATTTTAGCCTAATCTCAATGCAACTTGGTCAGAATGGTCATCTCTATAAAATCTAGGTCAAGTTCGATATTGGGTCATCCGCGGTCAATAATTAGGTCACTAGGTCAATTAGTAGAAAAACCTTGTGAACACAATAGAGGTCACAATTTTAGCCTAATCTCAATGCAACTTGGTCAGAATGATCATCTCTATAAAATGTAGGTCAAGTTCGATATTGGGTCATCCGCGGTCAACAACTAGGTCACTAGGTCAATTAGTACAAAAACCTTGTGAACACAATAGAGGTCACAATTTTAGCCTAATCTCAATGCAACTTGGTCAGAATAATCATCTCTATAAAATCTAGGTCAAGTTCGATATTGGGTCATCCGCAGTCAATAACTAGGTCACTAGGTCAATTATTAGAAAAACCTTGTGAACACAACAGAGGTCACAATTTTGACCTAATCTTTATGAAACTTGGTCAGACTGATCATCTCTATGAAATCTAGGTCAAGTTCGATATTGGGTCATCTGGGGTCAAAAACTAGGTCAGTAGGTCAATTAGTAGAAATACCTTGTGAACACATTAGAGGTCACAATTTTAGCCTAATCTCAATGCAACTTGGTCAGAATGATCATCTTTATAAAATCTAGGTCAAGTTCGATATTGGGTCATCCGCGGTCAATAACTAGGTCACTAGGTCAATTAGTAGAAAAACCTTGTGAACACAATTGAGGTCACAATTTTAGCCTAATCTCAATGCAAATTGGTCAGAATGATCATCGCTGTAAAATGTAGGTCAAGTTTGATATTGGGTCATTCACGGTCAATAACTAGGTCACTAGTTTAGCTCACCTGTCACTTTGTGACAAGGTGAGCTTTTGTGATTGCCTTTTGTCCGGCGTCCGTCGTGCGTCGTCCGTCAACAATTTACTTAAAAGACATCTCCTCCTTAACCGCTGGGCCAATATTAATAAAACTTCATAGGGATGTTCCTTGGGTGGTCTTCAATCAAAGTTGTTCAAAGAATTCAATTCCATGCAGAACTCTGGTTGCCATGGCAACCAAAAGGAAAAACTTTAAAAATCTTCTTCTCCCAATACATAAGGCTTAGGCCGTTGATATATGGTAGGTAGGATCACCAAATGGTCCTCTACCAAGATTGTTCAAATTATGGCCCTGGGGTCAAAATTGGCCCCGCCCCGGAGGGTCATGGGTTTTCTCTATATGTTTATAGTTAAAACTTCAAAAATCTTCTCCTCTGAACTTAATTGGCCTAGAGCTTAGATATTTGTCATGATTCATCTTCTAGTGAACCTCTACAAAGTTTGTTCAAATTATGGCCCTGGGGTCAAAATTGGCCCCGCCCCGGGGGGTCATGGGTATTCTCTATATGTTTATAGTGAAAACTTCAAAAATCTTTTCCTCTTACTTACTTGGACTAGAGCTTAGATATTTGGCATGATTCATCGTCTAGTGGACCTCTACAAAGATTGTTCAAATTATGGCCTTGGGGTCAAAATTGGCCCCATCTCGGGGGGTCATGGGTATACTTGATATGTTTATAGTTAAAACTTCAAAAATCTTCTCCTCTTAACTTACTTGGACTAGAGCTTAGATATTTGGCATGATTCATCGTCTAGTGGACCTCTACAAAGATTGTTCAAATTATGGCCCTGGTGTCAAAATTGGCCCTGCCCCGGGGGGGTCATGGGTATTCTCTATATGTTTATAGTGAAAACTTCAAAAATCTTTTCCTCTTAACTTACTTGGACTAGAGCTTAGATATTTGGCATGATTCATCGTCTAGTGGACCTCTACAAAGATTGTTCAAATTATGGCCTTGGGGTCAAAATTGGCCCCACCCCGGGGGGTCATGGGTATACTTGATATGTTTATAGTGAAAACTTCAAAAATCTTCTCCTCTTAACTTACTTGGACTAGAGCTTAGATATTTGGCATGATTCATCGTCTAGTGGACCTCTACAAAGATTGTTCAAATTATGGCCCTGGGGTCAAAATTGGCCCCGCCCCGGGGGGTCATGGGTATTCTCTATATGTTTATAGTGAAAACTTCAAAAATCTTTTCCTCTTACTTACTTGGACTAGAGCTTAGATATTTGGCATGATTCATCGTCTAGTGGACCTCTACAAAGATTGTTCAAATTATGGCCTTGGGGTCAAAATTGGCCCCATCTCGGGGGGTCATGGGTATACTTGATATGTTTATAGTTAAAACTTCAAAAATCTTCTCCTCTTAACTTACTTGGACTAGAGCTTAGATATTTGGCATGATTCATCGTCTAGTGGACCTCTACAAAGATTGTTCAAATTATGGCCCTGGTGTCAAAATTGGCCCTGCCCCGGGGGGGTCATGGGTATTCTCTATATGTTTATAGTGAAAACTTCAAAAATCTTTTCCTCTTAACTTACTTGGACTAGAGCTTAGATATTTGGCATGATTCATCGTCTAGTGGACCTCTACAAAGATTGTTCAAATTATGGCCTTGGGGTCAAAATTGGCCCCACCCCGGGGGGTCATGGGTATACTTGATATGTTTATAGTGAAAACTTCAAAAATCTTCTCCTCTTAACTTACTTGGACTAGAGCTTAGATATTTGGCATGATTCATCGTCTAGTGGACCTCTACAAAGATTGTTCAAATTATGGCCCTGGGGTCAAAATTGGCCCTGTCCCGGGGGGTCATGGGTATTCTCTATATGTTTATAGTGAAAACTTCAAAAATCTTCTCCTTTGAACTTACTTGGACTAGAGCTTAGATATTTGGCATGATTCATCGTCTAGTGGAACTCTACAAAGTTTGTTCAAATTATGGCCCTGGGGTCAAAATTGGCCCCGCCCCGGGGTGTCATGGGTATTCTCTATATGTTTATAGTTAAAACTTCAAAAATCTTCTCCTCTAAACTTACTTGGACTAGAGCTTAGATATTTGGCATGATTCATTGTCTAGTGGACCTTTACAAAGATTGTTCAAATTATGGCATTGGGGTCAAAATTGGCCCCGCCCCGGGGGGTCATGGGTTTTCTCTATATGTTTATAGTGAAAACTTCAAAAATCTTCTCCTTTAAACTTACTTGGACTAGAGCTTAGATATTTGGCATGATTCATCGTCTAGTGGACCTCTACAAAGATTGTTCAAATTATGGCCTTGGGGTCAAAATTGGCCCCATCCCGGGGGGTCATGGGTATACTTGATATGTTTATAGTTAAAACTTCAAAAATCTTCTCCTCTTAACTTACTTGGACTAGAGCTTAGATATTTGGCATGATTCATCGTCTAGTGGACCTCTACAAAGATTGTTCAAATTATGGCCCTGGGGTCAAAATTGGCCCCGCCCTTGGGTGGTCATGGGTTTTCTCTATATGTTTATAGTAAAAAAAATCAAAAATCTCCTCTGAACTTATGTTGCTTAGAGCTTAGATATTTGGCATGATTCATCGTCTAGTGGACCTTTACAAAGATTGTTCAAATTATGGCCTTGGGGTCAAAATTGGCCCCGCCCCGGGGGGTTAGGGTATTCTCTATATGTTTATAGTTAAAACTTCAAAAATCTTCTCCTCTGAACTTACTTGGACAGAGCTTAGATATTTGGCATGATTCATCGTCTAGTGGACCTCTACAAAGTTTGTTCAAATTATGGCCTTGGGGTCAAAATTGGCCCTGTCCCCTTGGGGGGTCATGGGTTTTCTCTATATGTTTATAGTGAAAACTTCAAAAATCATCTCCTCTGAACTTACGTTGCTTAGAGCTTAGATATTTGGCATGATTCATCGTCTAGTGGAACTCTACAAAGTTTGTTCAAATTATGGCCCTGGGGTCAAAATTGGCCACACCCCGGGGCTGATGGGTTTTCTCTATATGTGTTATAGTGAAAACTTAAAAAATCTTCTCCGAACTCACAAAGACAAGTAACGTCTTAATTTAAACTGGATAACATATTTAGTGCACATACCAATTTTCAATATGGGCCACGTACAACAATTAATAACAAATATACATATATAGATACACACGTAAAATCAAGTAGTGACAAGAGCTTAGATATTTGGCATGATATATCATCTAGTTGACTTGTACCAATATTGTTCAATATTTGGCCCTTGGGTCAAAAAATGGCCCCACCCGGGCGGTCATGGGTTTCCTTATATATATGTATATGATGAAAACTTAAAAAATCTTCTTCTCCGAAACCAAAAGGCGAAGGCCTTAGATATTTGGTATGAAGCATTGTTTATTGGACCACTATTAAGATTGTTCAAACTTTAGCCCTTGGGTCAAAATTGGCCACGCCCCGTGTTCATTGGCTTAGGTTTTTAATATTTGTATATAATGGAAGAATGTGCAATATATGACAGGTGAGCGATTCAGTGCCATTTGGCCCTCTTGTTTAATTTTGTTTGTTTACAATAAAATTAAAATTGTGTTGAAATTTCTCACATTTGAATGATAAACTCTGTCTACTGTTGGCAACAGGGGTGATTCAAAACAGAAGCGCTCCACCTGGGTTCCAACAGTTCCCAGCTCATCTCATCATCTCGATGCTGTCCCGTGTTCTACCCCAATCAACAGGAACAGGATAGGCAAGCCAAAAGTCCGGACATTCCCATTATGGTAAGAAAATGAAGTCTAACACAGAGTTTGCTTTGTTCTTGCTTGCTTTAATTTCAAACAGGAGTTAAAAATTAGCTTAAGCCAAAATTCTGAATTTTATATAGCATGGGTTGGCGAAAGATTTTTTTACCAAACAAAATAGTATGAAAATTCAGACTTGTTCAACGAAATAAGACTGTCTTATTTCAATAATAAAATTTACATGAAAAATAGTGTTGAAAGGGGCCAAGATAAAGAGCTTTATGTATGCTTATTTTAAAAGTATTTTTTATCAAACATAAAAAAAGCTACAGTTTTTGAAATGTGAGTAATTAGGGACTTTTTTCATGTACCTGGGTTTATTATAAAAAGGTTAATTTAGTGGTTTGATTTTAGCTATGATGACTCAGACCCTTCTCAAATCCATGAAAATAGCACCCAGCCGGAAAACTTGGTACCAATACGCCTCGATATGGAATATGAGGGACAGAAACTGAGGGACTGCTTCACTTGGAACAAAAACGGTATGCACAGACAAAATCCAGGCTCCATATCTCAAAGTAGATTTGTAAAGTGTAAAGTTAATGTAAAAAACATCAGTTTCAATGCTCTTCATTCTTGATGCCAAAATCCTGTGTGGTTTGTTGAAAATCAATGTGTTTTGCATGTTCCAGTGAAGCCAGTTGTGATATTTTATGTGCTGTTTGAAACTAAACTTAGGCATTTTTATCTTTTAGAGATGATGATAACCCCAGAGATGTTTGCTGAGGTGTTATGTGACGACCTTGACCTGAACCCTGTGAACTTTGTGCCAGCTATAGCCCAGGTGATCCGCTCCCAGCTGGAGCAGTATTCCGCAGACCAGGCGGAACAGTTGGAGGAACCAACCAATGACCAAAGGGTCACCCTCAAGGTACATTTGTATGTGCATATATTATAACTAAACCCTTTTTCAATACATGTGTATCTCATTTATTTTAACAGGTTTATGATTGAGTTGTTCAGGTGGTTTGATTTGTAAATGCCTTTAAAATATTATGTTGAAGTCAATGTTTTTTTTAAAGAAGTAAACAAGGGAGGAAGAGTGGCTAGTTCTTACCCACACTACAGTAGGAAGCTTCTATTGATCTTACATGTATGCCCATACACTTTCCTGTCTAGTAATATCTACTACCATGATTAATAATTCATATCATGAACATTTTGGACATGTTTCAGTTGAACATCCATGTGGGCAACATTTCCTTGATGGATCAGTTTGAGTGGGACATCTCAGAGCCAGACAACAGTCCAGAGGAGTTTTCCACAAGGCTCTGTGCTGAACTAGGTATAATTAAAAATTGTGTTAAAAATGTATCTGGTGTCTTTATATCTCTAAATTTTGATACTGAGATGTAATGCAACCATATAATATTTGTTTGTGTTTTTTAAAGAAAGGTTTTCTCTATTTCATTGTGCATATTTATTAACATTGGCCTTAATTTAAAACTTTTTGCACAACCTTTTGTGCAAATGCTAACAGTGAAGAAGTTGCATGTTGCAGTACAATGAAGCAACATCCACAAGTCTGTCTTCTATGAAGTTCTGCCTCTATATTGACTAAGAAAAGTGTAAGGGTGTTGGCATCTGTGGTGCTCTTGTGTTCTTAACTCTATTATAAGACCTGTTATAAAAATTCATGTTTATTAACAGGACTTGGTGGAGAGTTTGTGACAGCCATTGCATACAGCATCCGAGGCCAAATCAGCTGGCACCAGAAAACGTATGCTTTCAGGTTTGTGTCAACATTTTATAAGGAATGTTGATAATTTATACTTTACACCGAATGAATAAAGCCATCCTAAATAAAATATAAATGTCCATGTGTTGGATACTTGGTGGTGGATGCTTACTTGTAGCTTCAATACTAGTTTCTTTCATGGTTATCTGGCTAAGGACATGATTATGATTACTAGATATGTCAGTTTTAAAGTAGATTATGAAATAAAAATAAATGGTGTACAGTGAACTGTGTAATTGAAAGGTGTTTGAAAGTGCCATAATATAAACAACCTTACCTCTGTATGATAATTTCACATCTGTATGTTGTTCCTGCAGTGAGACCCCACTGCCGATTGTGGAGGTGGCGATCCGTAACCAGAGCGAGGCAGACAACTGGTGCCCATTCCTAGAGATTCTCACAGATCAGGAAATGGAGAAGAAGATACGCGACCAGGACAGAAACACCAGGTACACACTGGCTTCCTCATATAGTGTACCATTGGTGGATTTCTTTTACTGTTATTTATGCAACATAATTTATGTAATTTGTCATGGTAGTAATTATGTTACTGCCATACATGTATTTGAATCTGTTTGTTTTTTTTGTTAATATAGTGCTTGTACAAAATGAACATTTTTATTTAAGTATGAACAGGCAAACATGTATGATAAGTAGAATAAAAGTTTGTGGTGCTTAATAAGTATGGCATGTCCTTATGGCAGTTCTGACACCTTTTATGTAATTCTGATAAATATTACTCTAATTCAGGCGTATGCGACGTTTGGCGAACACAGCTCCAACTTGGTGAGGCACAGTCTGAAGATATTTTCCGGTAGTGACAAGTTGTTACTGTGTGATGCTACATGGACGCGATGGACAATTATGTGCAATGAATCTGTACAGAGACCCAATTGAGTTGTCAAAAAGTAGAGTCGTCAGGTCAGGGAATAAAACACAGGATGGACATACTACTGTGAAGAAGTGTTCACAGCTGAAAAGTTTCATCAGATAACATGTACTTAAAATCTCATTGATTGAAGCTGGACTTCCTGATCCTGGTTCAGGTCTTATAAATACATGTGGATAGTTTATAATACTTAGTTCATTTGAAAATGTGTTCAAATATTTGTATTTTTGTGAAATTAAAACTTTACGTTGTCATTGGTGGTAATTTTTCTTTTCTACTGCTGACCTATAGTAAGTCAAGGTCATATTACTAGTACTAGGTCATTGGGTTAAGCCTTGATTTTGTGTCTACTTAGCTCCTACATCCATTGAAGGATTATGATAACAAGAGATGTTAGTGAAACATTTATGCCCCCTTGGGAGCCAAATTGTTAGTAGGATTTGGACACTTAAATAAAATATGGACAATTTTTTCAGCTTACAGTCACACTGACCTTGACCTTTGACCCACTGACCTCAAAATCAATAGGGTTCATCTGCTGGTCATGACCAATAAGCCTACCTAGTATGAGGTCCCTGGGTCAAAGCGTTCTCAAGTTATTGATCGGAAACCGTTTTTCATGTTAAGGTCACACTGACCTTGACCTTTGACCCACTGACCTCAAAATCAATAGGGTTCATCTGCTGGTCATGACCAATACACCTACCAAGTATGAGGTTCCTGGGTCAAAGCGTTCTCAAGTTATTGATCGGAAACCGTTTTTCATGTAAAGGTCACACTGACCTTGACCTTTGACCCACTGACCTCAAAATCAATAGGGTTCATCTGCTGGTCATGACCAATAAGCCTACCTAGTATGAGGTCCCTGGGTCAAAGCGTTCTCAAGTTATTGATCGGAAACCGTTTTTCATGTTAAGGTCACACTGACCTTGACCTTTGACCCACTGACCTCAAAATCAATAGGGTTCATCTGCTGGTCATGACCAATACACCTACCAAGTATGAGGTTCCTGGGTCAAAGCGTTCTCAAGTTATTGATCGGAAACCGTTTTTCATGTAAAGGTCACACTGACCTTGACCTTTGACCCACTGACCTCAAAATCAATAGGGTTCATCTGCTGGTCATGACCAATACACCTACCAAGTATGAGGTCCCTGGGTCAAAGCGCTCTCAAGTTATTGATCGGAAACCGTTTTTCATGTAAAGGTCACACTGACCTTGACCTTTGACCCACTGACCTCAAAATCAATAGGGTTCATCTGCTGGCCATGACCAATACACCTACCAAGTATGAGGTCCCTGGGTCAAAGCGTTCTCAAGTTATTGATCGGAAACCGTTTTTCATGTAAAGGTCACACTGACCTTGACCTTTGACCCACTGACCTCAAAATCAATAGGGTTCATCTGCTGGTCATGACCAATACACCTACCAAGTATGAGGTCCCTAGGTCAAAGCGCTCTCAAGTTATTGATCGGAAACCATTTGGTATTCCGACCGACCGACAGACAGACAGACAGACAGACAGACAGACAGACAGACAGACAGACCGACATGTGCAAAACAATATACCCCACTTTTTTCAAAAGGGGGCATAATTAATAATAAGGGTTTGAACCTTGAATTCGAGTTCTTGCAAAACTTGTCACATATTTTTCTCACCTTGGAGACAGGCATAATATTAAAAGGTCAAGGTCACATATAAGGTAAACTCATTGGCCTGTGCTGTAATCACAGGACTGGACCAGCGGGTCTCTACATCAAGAATTCTAGGCACATTTTCGTATCTGGGATAGATATTTAGCAGAAGAACCAGATACTGTGAACGACATTACTCCTAGGATTTTTGATTTGTTGTGTCTCATTCAAATCATCTGCACAAATTGAAAGATAAAAACAAAAATAACTTATACAACTAATCATGGAAGCATACAGATCTTGGTTGCAGCAGCGCCATGCAAAGGTCAATGGCACAAGTTTTTAGTCTTGTAATTTGTGGTTGCTTTCATATTTCTAACATCCCTTGAATGGTATTGAATGATCATTTTTTAATCTTGGTTCAGATATTATGAATGCACATAACCTTGGTGAACATAATATTAATTATGATAATTATAAGATGATATGCATTCCTAACTTTTCAGTGGCAAGAATTTATCATCTGTTTGATCCCTTGTTCATTTGTATATATAACAATTATTCTCTTGGTCAATTATTTTTGCAAATTAAACCAAATTATGTTGACTCTAAGGGCGTGATTTTGGGGGTAATATTATGAGGGCTATCCGGAAAGTTTTGAGATGTGTCTATATTTTAAAACTTTTTGAAAATACCACAAAATCAACGAACAATAAACAGCTGTGTATATAAACTATTTACGAGTTTCCTTCTGAAAATAAAATCATACTTATAAAAATAAAATCATAATCTCATAATAAGGAAGGAAATGGTTGTCAAGATAACCCATTTAGTTCTAGAAAAACTAGTATGAAGAAAACACCCAAACTTTTAGGTTCAAGAAAATAAAAATAACTAGCACTGGACAACTTTTAAATGAATAATGTAGGTAAATGGCTTTATTGTGTTTATCATATTAAAGTCCTGGTATCCATTATCTAAAGCGAATCTCCGATGGAAATGTTCAAACGACCAACCAAGGATGCAGTTTCTTAGCCCAAGGTCATCAACAGCTACCAGGTATGAGGTTCATGGATCCAAGTATTCATTATTTATTGACTTTAACCTTTGACCCACTTACAAAAAAATCAATATGGTTTATCTGTTGGTCATGACCAACCTGCCTACCAAGTTTGATGTCCCTGCAACCTTGTGTTTTTTTAAGACAATGATTGAAAACTGTTTTTCTCACATCCTCGACCTTTGACCTACTGACCTCAAAATCCATACGGTTCATGAACTGGTCATGACCAACCTTTCTGCCAAATTTGAGATCCCTGGGGCTAAGTTTTCTTCAGTAATTGATCAGAAATCCTGCAGTTGGTCAGACAGAGCGATTACTATATGCCTCTCTCTGGGGGCTTAAAAATGGTATGAATAAACTTCTATATAAAAGAGAATGAAGAAGTAAAATAACTACTGGTAACACTGGATAACTTAAGTGTAGGATAGAGGTAATTGGCATTATCATGTTAACCATATTAAAATCTTGGTAGTACCAAGTTGGTACCCATTATCAATAGGGTCATCCATACTGCCTACCAAGTATTTAGTTCATAGATCAAAGCATTAACCAGTTACGGTATTGGCCTTTACTTTTGACACCCTGACCTCAAAATCAATAGTGATCACATGCTGGTCTTGACCAACCTCACAACCAAGTTTGAGGTCCCTGGATCTCAATGTTCTTCAGATTGAAAATGTTTTTCTGCTCAAAGTCTCCTTGAGACATTCGACCCCCTGACCGAAAGTCAAAAGGTTTATTATTGGTCATGTCCAACATTGACCTGCATACCATATACAAGGTCCCTGTGCCCAAGACAGATTTTCAGCTCAAGGTCACCATGACTATGTTTTGACCCGATGCCCTCAAAATCAGTATGATTCATCAAATGGTCATGTCTAAACAGCCTACCAAGTTTGAGGTGCCAGTGTTCTTCAGTTGTTGATCGGAAATGGATTTTCAGCTTAAGGTAACCATGACCTTGACCTTCTACCCACTAAATCAATATCAATAGGGTCTATCTTGTTGTCATGACTATAACGTCTTTCCTCAAAATCAATAATTGTCATCTGCTGCTCATGACCAACCTGCTACCAAGTTTGAGGTCCCTGTGCCAAAGAATTCACAAGTTATTGGTCGTAAATAGTGGGGCTGCTGCCCTTTGCAGCAAAAATAATCTTAACATGATTAATGATTTTATGAAGGAAAATAATTCTTATTTGCCAAAAGATCAATCTAAAGTCTTCAGTATAGACAAAGTGTTCAAGTAATGTTCAAGGGCAAATAACTCAAACATGCACAGATTCTTAACCAGCCATGCAAGTGACCTTGCCAGGCATGGCAGATATGGACCAGACACTAACCTTGATCAACAATAAGGCTGACTTTAATCTTGAAGCTAGGGAATGTGGTACTGTGAGCAACATCCAACCTGAATATTAAAAATATGGACAGAACACGAACGAATCGCATTTGTAAGGCTCACAAACTGGCTTTCAAGGTGTGCAATGATCATGAACCGGAGACGTGGTTCTTTTGCGTGACATGTCATATTTTAATGGTGGTCACTAAATTTTTTTTTTTATTTCCACCATGAATGACAAAGTTATGGACAGACATGAACCACTTTTATCATGAGGTGTGCAGTGACCTTGAATCTCGAGCTAAAGACACAGGTGATGCGAACAAACATCTTCATCTTATGGTGGTCAAATTATTTCAAAATCCAACAATGAATGACCAAGTTAAGTAAGGCTCATATAGCAAATAACTGACAAATTAATCTTGAAGTTAAGGAGCCAGATGTGATTATGTGTGTGATTCCTTCAAAGCCCCCAGCTCACTCATAATTATATCATGTAAAAGCATTTTACAAATAAACTTAACTTCAGACAGACACCTAGTATATGACCAGTTTATGACAAGTATATGTCACAAGTCTATATATCATTAGACATCAAACAAAAAACCTTACAATTTTCTATGATTTTATCATAGGTAAAGTAATGAGCATGTAATGATACATGTATAACAACATTTTATATAAAATTTAATAATATAAATAGCAACAAAGAGTAAATACATGTTTCATATAGTACCACAGCCATGCCAAATGATTTTAAGTTTAGAATGGTTATTTTATTATATCAAATTGTATTTTGGAAAAACATGACACATGGCCCATTGTTGAATTGTTTGATATTTATAAATATTGAAAAGGAGAGATTCTGAGTACAGGGTATATCAAATAATTTCTGAATATTTTGCAAAAAAAATATGAAAAATAAATATACATGTAATATGGCCATTAATATGATAATAATTGAATCATTAATGATTGATGAATCAAGCCTCAAATCGCTCCTTGTGTATTCACTTCCTGTTCTGAGTCAGCAGCAGAACTACTGCCGTTGTTTGTCCCATATTGCACTCTGTTTTCACCTCTGATAAGGCGCTCATTTTCAGAATTCCCTCTCCTGCTAGGATGCTCTCCTCTCCCACGCAGCAGGGCTCGAAGGTCACCTCTGCTGGCCCTTTGTTTACGGGGGCAGGGTGGAAAGGGGGCTCTTTTTCTCTGCGTATACAGCTGGAAAGCAACGCCAGTTACACACACCAGCACCCATGCTGCAGTCAGGCCCTTCTCTATGGGAATAATTGTCAGCATGTAGAATATGATATCATTCCTAATGGAATTTTAAAAAAACAATATAAATATTCAATTATACAATTTTCAAATGTTTAAATAAGACATAATTACTTACTTGAATACAATGGCAAACTATAAGACTACATAGTATTAAAGCTAGGCTGCAATATCACATACCTGCTTCTGTGAAGGGTCCTGTCACAAGGACATTTCTGTAGTCAGTGTCAGTCCCATGACGTATTGAATTCAGCACAATGTTTGCCATGCCACTGCTCATATACTGGTCAAACATGAGAACAAACAGGTAGCCTCCGATCAATCCACAGCTCACTATGTTCAGCTACAAGAAAAAAATCTTAACCATCAGGAATAAACAGAAAATTTACATGCTTTGGTCAACATAATTTTGATTAATCCAAATAATATATTAGCACTTCTACTGCACTTCCATAGATTAAAGTATATGCTTTCAAATGCATTTGTATTCCAACCAACACCACATCTGGGAATTCTCTTGATAGTACTAAAATTGTGCTTGTTATTTATGAAATGAAGTGTCATTGCAGAAAAATTTATATGACTTTTATAAAACAAGTGACATCTGCTGAAACAGCCGAATTGATACTATGTTCAATTAATTTGAAATGTTGTTTCAGCGATGAAGTGAGATAATTCTAGAGAAATTTCCAAATAATGATTATAAATATAAACATTGACATTGCATTTTCAAACATTTGGTCATTAAATACATACCGGTAAATAATCATCAAGTCCTTTGGACTTCCCTAACTACACCAACCAAAAGTTTTCATACACCAATGAATATCAATATCAAGACATACAGTCCTTAGTACTATGCTTAATCCATCCAATGTACCACAAACATTTTCAAACCAATGTATTTTCAAACCAATGTAAGAAAATAGTTTAAGGTAATGAACAAATATAGGCATTTGAAATGATTCACAATTGTGTAAAACTCTGTTCATGCACATGCTTATACTAGAACAAAGAAATGCACTATAAAATAAGGAAACATTTACCAGCCTTGTAAAGCATAGCAGTAGAACAGGAACCAGCAGACAGCCAGAAGCAAATGTTCCTCCATAGTTAAAAGCACCATTCCAGTATGTGAGATTTCCTGAAAGATATTGACCAGCTGCCAATTTTGTATGTGATAGAGGGGAACATGTACCTAAATGAATGTAATCAATCTACAACCTTTACCTTGATGGATGCAAAATATACTGCACTCACCTAAAGAGCATGTAGCGCACATATTGTCAAGTTTACCATGCAGTAAGTAGAGTGTGTACCGGTATATTGATATAACATTGTAAGTTGTTGACACCACTTATTGCACAGTACTAATGGTTACCATTCTCATATCATAACATTTAATACAAGACTACAAAGATATGGTAATTTGATACAACTTTGTAGTAATATGCTTCAGCAAAAAGCTAATATAGATATCAGTCGCTCGTTTAAACTTTATTTTTAAATGGTCTACATTGTTTTCTTCAAGTTAGAATATAGGCTTTCCTTACAATGTTCATATAGTGGAATGCATTGGACAATATATTGAATTAAAATAATTAGCAGAAAAAACATTTAAAATCATTCAACTTTTCAAAACAAATAAACATTATTACATAATACAAACCGAATGGGGTGTAGAACAAGATGCTTGAGAAGATGTATCCTGTCAGAAGTCCTATACATAGCACATTGATGATGGGAAATCCCCAGTTCCACCAGACCCCTAGCAATATGGATCCCCCTAGCAACCCAAAGATGGCTGCCAGCACCACCAGGCCTGGAGTCTCCACATTGGTTTTCAGTGCAAATATTTGGTAAAACAGGACACCAAACATCAGGAATCCGAACACAAAGATCTCTGTAAGAAACACAACACATTGCTGAAATGAACACTAATTTAGTCTTCTTTTTTATGAGAATATTATAACATCTATTTTTTTTATTGATTTTAACATTATTTTTTTCATTATATCATAGCTAGGCATAGATACTTTGAAATGTAGAAATTATAAAAAGCTGGTAAATTGATGATAGAGAACAGAATGAACAAAGTTGCCGATGATTATGAACTATCAAACTTATTCTTTTCATATTGATGTTGAAATAAATTACCTGTTTTGAAAAACCTGTGGCCATAGTAACAAAGAAAAAGACCTACGAAACCACCCACAGTTGTAAAAATAATGGCAGCTACATCTGAAAATGTTGAATAAACTACATGTAGAACGAAATAAAATAAAATGGACAGCACATTTCATTCCAAAGATACATAGCTGATTTTATTTGATTTTCATACCTAGAATTTCATCTCTTGCACATGACATTATCAGATCTATAAGTAAGTGGTATGAAAGAGCAAGCACACAGATATCAGTGTACCTTTTTCGCCACATGAATGATCATCTTGTAAGTTGCAACCATAGCTAACTGTGGGCACATATGAGGCAAAGGTTGTTTTCTGTCCTGCAGAGTTCAAATACCTAGCAACTATAGAGTAGATCACACCTCTTTTGGGATAGGAGGACACATGTATCTGGGATTTCTGAGCTTCACTGTTGGATACGGAATACACCTACAATGAAATTAAAAATAATCAATGCTTCATAAGTACTTCATAAATGTTGTCATATTTTGAAATTTTAGACCAAAATAGCTGTACATCAAGGTTATGAAATAAATATATAAACTTCATGAATATGTAAATATTTTCAGTAGCTTTCTAGCTAAATGTTTCCATGTTAGCTGCAGGATTACAGTATATGCAGATTTTTTATGCACGCCACTCCTATAGAAAGACACTTTGCTGACTCCAAAAGTCTGTCCAAAAAGACAATTGATCTACAGCTATAAAACCTGCTTTTTTGAAAAAGCGCTTGACCAACAAATTGTTTTTCCTGTGACCTTGACCTCCTGACTTTAAAATCAATAGGGGTCATCTACTATCAAGACCAACTAGCAAACCAGGTATGGGTTCCTGTGCCCAAGCGTTCTTTCGTTATTGAGCAGAAATGGTTATTTTACCTAAAGGTCAGCATGATCTTTGACCTACTGGCCTGAAAATCAATAAGGGTCATCTACTAGTCATAAACAACTGGCATATCAAGAATGAAGTTCTTGGTTGCAAGCATTCTATAGTTTTTGAGCAAAAAAAAGTTTTTTCACCTCAAGGTCACCCTGCCCTTGTCCTTTGACCTATAGCAATATGAAGTTGAAATTCAGATTCTTAAATATTTTTTTTGCCCTTACCTTTCTGCTGTAATCACGTACACTAGCTGCTGTGAGGACATGCCTGAGCACTTCAAAGTACTGTTCCTCTGTAAAAATGTCAGCCTCCATGTATGTGACATATAGGTCGTAGTCCAGGCCAACAGGACCTTTGTCACAGTCAGGCTTATTAACCAAGCCGGCCCAGGAAAATGATACTGGAAAACATCAAATAACAGTTGTCAAAGGCATGTCCAAACTTGCTACATACATGTGTGATGTATGTATAAGGCCAGGAATATTTACCAGGCTCAATATTGCTCAAGATAGACAGTTTGGACAATAGTTAACAATTCAAGACCAATAACTAGAGAATAACTGAGACATCTGGCTTGAATAAATCAAAATATTCCAAGACATTATATGGTTTATACCTATAAACGTTTATTGAATTTGGGAAAAGTAGAAAGTCAATTTGGTTGACTTCTGACAATTCAAGTGGAAATTATTCTGAAGTGACTTAAGTGATATGGCTGGTTTTCAAGTTCATATTTCCATCAACATTGCAAAAAAATACATGAACAAGGATACAACAGAACACAATCAGCTTAACATCATACTTTCCATCAAATGACAAGAGTATTATGATACATTCCAACCAATTCAAAATGACAAACATATTGTCATAAATTAAATGCAATGAAAATGGGAAATACATCTTTAATCAAGATATCAAAATACTGCAACTTTTTTGTAGGAAATATACTTATCCATGCGTAGCTTTTGTAGTGATTAATACCTGTTGTTTTGGTGGTTGCAACAGCTAGGTGAATGTTGGGGTCATTCCTGAGGCTGAACTCTTCATTGCACCCCCCCGGTAGCGGATCTGAAATGAATACCAGAGTCAAGTGAATATGACCATTGCTCAGAGAGTTATTGTCCGCACAATTACTGGTTAGTAAAAATGTGGAGGTTCACCTGTATTTCATTGTGTCAAAAAGTGCGCCAAAAAGGTCTTAATGTTATTTTTGTGGGGGTATAATTATTATTAATATTGTTACATAAGTCAACATTTTACTAAAAGTCAGTAGATGAACATTTCTGGTACCTTAAATATAATAAAGAACTTTCATGATGTATTATTGATGATAATCATGATACATCTCCCAAAGGGGAGCCATTGAAAAATCCCTTCTCCAAGTTATACAGACATACTAAAAATAAAATGTGCAAACCAAAAGCAAATTTCAAACATTACCCCCATACAGAAAATTTCATAACACCCTTTCCTACGTGATCATATTACTGATGTGCTTTAACAAAAATCTCCCATACACAGATCATTTACCATATTGTGTGAGGAAGGTGAGTTGGAGCAGTATGCGGATCTCCTCACTGCTATTGGTTGTCAGGTACATGTACCACAGAGGTTGATCACTGGGCAGCACAGCCAACATTCCCACATCACGGCCAGTCAACGAGCTCCCATAACTGATCTCAGGCTGTAGTCAGAAGATACAAATATACAACCAATAGGTACCATTCACTGCATATTGTAAGTATAGATTTGAACTTTTACATGAACTTAATGTTTTGTAATGAGTGGGAATGAAAAGAAAAGATATATATAATCTGACATAATACATTGTAAGCATAGTGCAATAACTCAATAATGGTAAATATAGAAATAGAAGCAGATTTTGAGTTCTTGCTCATGGTGATTATTGTCATGTTAAATTTAGAAACTTATGTTTAAAAAGTAATTAATATTAAACAGGGCCTGGGGCATAACTTCATCAAATGTAATACATTGGTCTGACCATGTACAGGAAGGGGTTCTGGGAATGCTTCCAATAGATTTTCTTATTTTAAGTTTGACCGTTTTCAGGTCTGATTTTTATAACAGCCCTGCAATGATAGGTACTTTTTTCTAAGCCATTTTGAACTATGTTTATCTATATCCATATTTGTCCTTGTAGCTGCGCATGACCAAATCAGGAGGTCTGATTCTCTGACTTGAACAATATATACTACACTGTAAACTAGCAAAAAAGCAGCTTATTCCCTTTAAAACATCATATCAGCCACCATTTTTTTCATTGCATCTTGCTATTCTATTTGACTACTGAACTCACTTTTGTTGCATAAATCTAATATAAGAAATATCAAATTTTAAGTTCATTATAACCAAGCTGCGGGAAATTTGATATGGGACCCTGGGTGTCTATTAAATAGGAAAAATTTGGTATAATAGTATTTTAATATTTGTATAATTCATTAGAGAAAGTTACTGGTACAGTGGTACACAGTTAGACAAACACTTACAATTACTGAGAGAGAAACATTCCATATTTGTGAGTGAACCTGGCACAAAATATACTTTGTGCCTTCCGTCACATTAACTGCTTGTATCACTGTGGAGTTGTTTCTGTGAATGTTCAATATAGTGGGCGATTCATTTGATATGTCGACAGTGTCCTGTCCTGAAAGAAAAAATACATGTAGAAAAGAAAGGCTTTAATGCTTTTATTTTCATTGCATTATCATTTTCGAGATACATATGTACATGTAAATATTTTGCTAGTACTAGTATTTTATGAATATAAATTTATCTACAGTAACAACAAACATCCATGTACCCGGTATATAATTTAAAAAAGTAACCATAAAATATAATTTGTATTGATTTTCTCATATTTTTCCGTCTTTAAGTATAATACAATATCTAATTATAGTAATTTGGTCATTGCTTCTGGTGTCCTTCTAATACAAAAATGACTTGACTATAATGAGAGAAGTAATATTGAATTGGGTGGACAATAAATGCAAAGATTCTTTAATGTCATTACATGAATGTTTGTAAATTCTATCTTGATATATTTCATTAAAAATCATATTGTTAAAGTTTGAAACTATTAAACCATGTTAACACATCCATTGTGAGTTGTGTAAACATTTCACTCCCTCTTTTATAGCAGAAAACATGCAATATAACTTCATATGATAATACCAAATTAATGTATTGTTGTGCCCATCTCCCAATTCACACCAGAATTATAATTCCCTTCTTGTAATTAATGTAGATTGATGATGAATGAGAATTACATAACAAACAAGACTTTAGTGTGACAATTAAAAGATGTGAAGGTATACAGCATGTTTAAAGTAAACAATGAAGCTATATAGCATGTTATCAACAGTTTAAAGTAAACAATAAAGCTACATGTGTATAGCATGTTATCAACAGTTTAAAGTAAACAATGAAGCTATATAGCTTGTTATCAACAGTTTAAAGTAAACAATGAAGCTATATTGCATGTTATCAACAATTTAAAGTAAACAATAAAGCTATATAGCATGTTAAAAGTAAACAATTAAGGTATATAGCATGTTAACAATTATTTGTCACTATCTATTAAATATCCCTTTTACTGCTTGCCTTTGCTGGTTGGATTTTGATATACAGTTAACAGCTCAACACTTCGAACTCTACGGTAGTTCTATGTTTTAATGGCTGTAAAAGCTGTCTTTTTCAGGAATGAATATTTAAGAAAATTCTGTCAACTTTATATATATTATGAATCATTGATTTTTTATGCTTACCTGAGAATAAAAGGATTTTATTGTCTTAACTGTAGTCACATAAACTCACACTGAAAAAAGCCAGCTTGTGACTATTTTGTTTAAATGTATGCATGGAAGTACTTAATTAAAACATAACATGTGCAATAATTTTGACTGAACGGTTTTTTTGTTTGTTTTTTAAAAAACATCATTTACTTTATAACAGCAAAAGTAAATTTCAGTAACTATAGTTGAGACCATTGAATCACGCCTGGTATTTAAAGAAGTGTAGCATTTCTGGTAGTTTGATGTACTTGCATCAACTTCAGTTTAAACCTGCTTTTAAACCACATTAATTTTTATATCTCATCTATTTACCAATATCACAATTTATAGCATGGTATCAATCATGTCACAAGTACAATTCTGACAATGTGTTTTACTAGATCAAGTAAGAACAAGTAATAAAGCATTGGATATTAAATGCATTGACAAGATTCACTAAACCAACTAAAAAGTATACTGGCAAGACCAAATCACTCTAAATGAGCCATCTCCAGCCATGATATATTTCCAACCTTGTCATCCACACCCTCCGGGAAGAGTCAGATGGCTTCTCCTATTAATTGTGTTACTCTTATTGGTGTGATCACGGTCAATGCCATCTTTCCATCATTGGTAGACTTGTTTATGTCATATGGAAATTATCTCCCTTATCAAGCAAAAGATCTCTGCCACCATGTATGAAAATAGCTGGCTTTCAGCTATATATTATTTATTTTTTTCTGAAAAACATGCAATAGTTTATAAATTCCATTAAACAACATTGTTTTCAATGTAAAAAATAAACACTTTTTGAATGACCTCACATGACTTTTATCAGCACATGAAATGTGTGTGGGCAGTGATTTTTGTGCAGCAAAAGGAAGTAACTTTAATATGAACAGAACAGAATTTATTGCACGTAAACTATACAGTTTTTTGTGTTTCATATACATAATAAATATATTACAATTATACAGTGTAGTGTGAAATATTAAATAAATATTATAATCAACTTTTTTTTAAGGATGAACTGGAATTGTAAATCACAAATCTATCAAACTAAAAAGTATACAGAACAGAACATATTCTATAACACGTAAATTTAATAGTATGTGCGTTATGTTTTCATATAAACATATCAGCATTACAACTAAACTAAGCTGATAGCGACTAGTATTATTGACATACAAAGGATGAACTGAAAAAGTGTTATTGCAATCATCAAAGTTAGTATAAGGTTTTTATTTGACATTTGTATATGAATACATGTTTATTTTCAATATATAATTGAATACATGAAGACAATAGAATTGAATATCATAACTTAAAGGTAAAACATGATTTAAATATTCTAAATGATATAAATAATATGTTTGGAGATTAAAGAAAACAGGTGAAAATGACAATTAGCAAACCAGTCTGCACTCTTTCACTTTAAATGTATGCTATGAAAATAACTTAAGGTAAAATAGCATGCATTATATTTTCTACTGGAGAAATGATATGCAGCAGAAAAAAAGAGTTACCAATTTTATTTTCTTGTAAAATTAAAAAAAGAAAACTCTGGCCTAGATTAAGCTGAATAGGTTACTGAACAAATATAACTATTTTGATGCAACAAAATTGTTCAAATATTTAATGATAACATTTGAAGCAAGGCTAGGTAAATACTGGCACTCTCAAGACATAGGGATTGATTTTGAATCAACTATCGCAACTGGACAGGACAGATGATGTGAAGAGCTGGTAAAGAGGCTGAGGATAGCCTTCGACTAGAAGATGATCTAACACAAATGAAGCAACTTGGTTTAAGCCAGCTGCGCAAAAACTACATTTATAAATATACGGTTTTCAAGAATTGTAACCAAGGCCCACATTAGGCTATTACTAAACTCTGGGGTACATACCAACCTACTGTAAACTTCAAATCTAGCCTTTATCCCATTAAACTGAAATAAATTATTTTTGTCACAAACATACAATTATGAATGGACATTTATAAACAAACTATAAAATTGCCAATTTGATTAATGTATTGAAGTTTAATCTGTTATACAAATTTCGAGGGTATGATAGCAGACAATAATCACCTTTAAAACCTTTTTTCAAAATTTAAATTATGGTTTATTGTCAAAAGATATATCTATTAGCCATTATTTATAAATTCAAGAACATTAAACTTTATTTTATTTACTTTAAACAATTAAAAGGGTCAAATGAACAAGGAGTACAGCGTCCCGGGTTTAACCCTTTAGCGCATAGACAAGTGGCCAGATTACACCTCCCAGTCAATAGCCAACTTACTGATAAGCAGTCTTTATCTGTATAGGTACTTTTCAGGATATTTGAAAATGAGAAAATGAATACAGCAGTATGACCTTAAAATCAATGTTTCTCCAAATAATTGTGTCCAAAACTTTTTTATATGAATACATTTTTTTATAGATAATTAAATTATCTAATAAATGGTGTCAATGATGAAATATTAAATTATTTTATTTCATCTGTGAATGTATTTCCAAGATGGAATTGTAACATTTCTTTGAAATGTCATAATTGCATTAAATCACAGGGTAATAAAATGCTGGGATCGATCTAAATTTTATTACCCCTATCATCAAAAAGACCCATCTGGATTAAAAAGCCGACAATTGATGTTTTTGTGTATAATACACAGAAATATGTCAGGAATATCCGGTGTCATCCAGCTGAGAGATCCAGTCCAGGGTGTCTGTTTAACTTTATTACCCCCTTATAAAATTGTTTACAAAAATAAAGCCCATAAATGATTTTCCAGTATGAATAAAAAGATCTAGATCAAACAAAACGCTTGCACATGATCTATTTTACGGCCAAAACTATGATGGACATCTATCAGCTTCACAGAAAATTTACTCATCATTTTCTCATCTACTAATTGTTTCTATTGTTTATAAACAAAATATTAACTTTAAATAAATATAATCTCTATTGATTTTAATGGTAAACTGAACTGACGTAATGTATTTAATGATTTACGCATCAATGAATTTGGGGGAAATTCCATACAGTACTCAGCTCGTGGTCTTATTACGTCACAATGGGATATCACACCTGCGATTGGGAGTATATATACCTTCTCATTATAGCAGACAATATTTTCAAGGGAAAATCAATACACAAAAGGTTAAACTTTAATTTTATAAACATCCGGGATATTGTTTACAAAAAGAAAGATGCAAAACTGAAATATTGAAATGACCCTATTGAAATATGCGGGCCATGCGTTTACATCCAGTAATGGATACAGTCGGCCAGATGCGTATACATCTGCTAATGAGCTATGTCGGCCTATCTCGTTTACATGCGCTAAAGGGTTAAGTTATAGGTATAGCTGTTTACACCAGCAAATTTTGCTTTACCCATGTAATAAGAAACGTTAACAGTTTATAGACGATAAGCCACAGTAATGTGCATATAGGGATTTTTTGGATATTCATTTTATGTCATGAACGCCACAAGTCGCCTGATTCTAACCAATGTAAATTATATTTTTCAACTGTAAATCCACAATATTTAACACATATTAAAGTAAACCTTGGAGAAAAAGTGTACCCAGTGTGGGGCTCGAACCCATGACCGTTGGAACACTAAAACGGAGCTCTAACCAACTGAGCTAACCGGGCGGCTGGTTCTAGCCCACACACACTATCACACTATACTCCTCCCCCTTCGGAGGCACTCCAGCCGTTTACCACTGCCACCAGAAAAGTAAACATTGGAGGAAAAGTGCGCCTGGTGTGGGGCTCAAACCCAGGACCGCCAGAATACTAGCACAGAGCTCTAACCAACTGAGCTAATCGGGCGGCTGGTTTTAGCCCTAGTCCACCTAAATGGCCGTCAACGAGTCTTTTGACGATTTTTTTCGTGACGTCCACCATCCTAGCAAAAAGTAGCAAGCGGTCCTTGCGCAGAGAATCCTCGCGGCCACAATTTTGAAATTATCTCCGTTATAAATTCAAATTTCTACGAAAATATTATTGCCTACTATAAAACACATATTAAGTTATGTCAGTATGCCCAAAACACATGTTAAGTTATCATAAAACACTTACAAGTGTCGATTGTTTATCAAGTATCCCGATATCGGTAAATCTGGGACAAATCTGACTGGTTGTGTACATGTATAACGGTATTTGTGACCCATAATATATTAATGTGAAAATAACAACTCTAAAGACAAATTTAATCCATTTCAGATCACTGTCGGATAAAAATTGAACAACTTTGTCATTATTATTCAACATAAATGCATATTATTTCAGTATATCATTTCGCCCGTTGTTAAATGGTAGAGAGTTGTAGCGTTACAGGGATACATAAGAAATGTCAAAATAATAAAAAAAAAGGATCCCAGATCGCTCATTATTGTAGCTAGTTTTAGCCCACAAACACTACAATATTCAAAATGATAAAATAGACTTAATAACTTTCTTTACTTATTACCAAACACATCAAACCATGGACATAATTACAAGATAAAGAAAACAAAGAAATAAAAAAACATTTACCTAAACATAGTTCGCCTATAGAGTTATAGCAAATTCTACATATCAATAACAAACACTTCAAAAAGTGCAAAAGTCATACAAACCTTGTAAGCAATTAGTAACAGTGACAAGGATCAGCAGCGTTTTTATTTTAAAGAAATGCTTCATGTTGATATGAAACCTTTGAAACTTGAAACTGACAATGCTTATGACACTCTTAAAAAGCATAAAACAAAAAAATCAATAAAAATCCCATGGAGGCTGCCATATTTGTACGTCACTTGTATGTGTGTACTATTGATAAAATAAGTAATGTAAGCTTGAGTACCATTACGTATTTGTAACTGCATTACGTTAATAAGGGACCGTTTTAGACTGGTTTACAAATATTCATAGGGAGGCGACTTTATTGCTCAAACAAAAGTAAACTCGTCTTTGTTTAAAACGTACTTCACAACACGTGTGCGGGAAAAAATGGCAGAACACATGGAGGTAAAAACAAAAACTTATTATTTGAATAAACAGAGCAATTTATACATCAGAGAAGGTAACATATGTCAAATTTAAGTCATGCTTTTATTAGAGCTATTCATGGAAAGGTTGATTTATCGCGTTATCTCTTGTAAAAATGCTTTCAATCTTTTCTTCTCCGACTTCTGTTCGGGTGCAGTGTTAGCAACTTTTTGTTTTTGCTATTTGTTGCATTGAATTTGTCAATCACTTTGTGAAGTAAAATAAAAGGAATTCGATCGTCATACATATTAAAGAAAAAGTTGTTTGTAAATATTAAAGGTTAAGCAAGATCATGCTTCTCTCAGAAGACAAAGAAAATTGGCTGACGATTTAAGAAAAGTGCATAAAACATCAATTTTCGAATGGAAATATGAAAATTTGCAATCTCATCTTTCGTCAGCAATATTGTATCATTGGTTTGCAGATATTTATGCTAAAATTTGCTCTTTCCAAGACGAAAATTAAAAAAGGTGTAAAAATGGTTAATCTGCGAGAGTGCAGCTTTAAGTTTTTTAACTTTTTCTTTCAATTAATCAGGAATATTGAAATTGCACCAGGCTGAGCCATATTTCTTTAAATGGGGGGGAGGGGGTCTTTTTAACAGAGCATCATGTTCATGTTTTGCTAGATAATATGAATTAACAATGTATTTTGTTGCTAGACAGAACACTTGATCCTATTTTACAGAACCTATTTGATTTCAATAAATACAACATGTATACATCTGAGTGCAACAGCTGTTCTATACACAACTCAACTGTTTGATGATTCCACCGAACAATCATTACAACTCGCCCATCTCTGGAAAACACTTGACATAATAGCCAAATGATTTCCAATTTACTATTGTTAGGATGTAATAGGTGTGCTATTGTTACAGATTGTTAAGTTAGAAGTCATGAAAAATAAGGAGTTTACTATTGTGACATGAATGAATGCTCTACTGCAAAGATTGTATGTTTAGGACATTAAAGATAGTGAATCTCAAATTTACCTATTTCTGTTATTACCTATTATTTACCTAGTAACTTTCAGAGCAGTTACACATACAGGACTTGTATACTTTAAACTCAACCGCAATTTGTTTTTCATCAGACACTTGGAAAGTGAACTCTGGCATGAAAGATTGATTTAAAACTCATCCCCTAAGCACTTGGGTTATGATGTCAAGACCTTCTTAAAATGTTATTTTCAAGTGCTTAGCAGCCCCCTGTTTTTTAACAGTGATTTAAAACTCATCCCCTAAGCACTTGGGTTATGATGTCAAGACCTTCTTAAAATGTTATTTTCAAGTGCTTAGCAGCCCCCTGTTTTTTAACAGTTTTAGTTATTACACAAGATACATTGTCGCTTTCTAAATTAAACAAATTGTACCCGTTTTATAAATGAAGTTCATTGGCATGGAAATTTTAAGATTGATGCTGAATGCTGTACCTTTTCCTAGATTTGGGTAGCTTCCTTTCCCCAAAATAGCTGGAAAAAGTTCTTCTCATATCTCCCAACCTTCTCCATTTTCAGGGAAGTCAAAATGGTCCTACAAAAGCCAATGGAGAGTCAGGAGAGGATATGACATCGAAGGACTATTACTTCGACTCCTATGCACACTTCGGAATACATGAGGTATAACAATTACGATATCCTTTATTCTAATAAAAATCTTAAAGCAGGTGGTTTTTGTGTCGCCTGAAAAGACGACATATAGGGGTTACTTTTGTCGGCGGCGTCGCTTGTCCGGGGTATATCTCCTAAACTATTAGTGGTATCAACTTGAAACTTCATATGTACATAGATCTAATTGAGGGCAAGTGCAGTGCACAAGAACTGTTACTCTTGCTTCCATATTTTTAGAGTTATTGCCCTTTGTTATTTTTCATGCTTAAAGTTTTGTCCGGGGCATATCTTGTAGAATATAAGAGTTATCAACTTGAAACTTCATATGTAGATAGATCTCATGGAGGGCAAGTGCAGTGCACATTAACAGTAACTCTTGCTTTCTTAGTTTTAAAATTATTGCCCTTTGTTAATTTTCATGCTTAAAGTTTTGTCCGGGGCATATCTTGAAGAATATAAGAAGTATCAACTTGAAACTTCATAGCTAGACAGATCTCATTGAGGGCAAGTGCAGTGCACAATAACAGTAACTCTTGCTTTCTTAGTTTTAAAGTTATTGCCCTTTGTTAATTTTCATGCTTAAAGTGTTGTCCAGGGCATATCTTGAAGAATATAAGAGGTATCAACTTGAAACTTCATAGCTAGATAGATCTCATTGAGGGCAAGTGCAGTGCACAAGAACCGTTACTCTTGCTGCCATATCTTTAGAGTTATTGCCCTTTGTTAATTTTCTTGCTTAGGTTTTGTCCGTGGCATATCTCATAAACTATAGGAGGTTTCAACCTGAAACTTATTCCGTAGGTATATCTGATTGAGGGTTGAAATGCCACCTACACTTGAAAGTTAGATGGCAACATCATTGTCTATAAATGAATAAAATGCCAATCTAACAGCTATAATGTCGACAGTAAATAATTCGTATAAATAACATCCGAGTCGCGGAGTTCTAGCTTTTATATATATATTGACACTTTCTGAAAGCAATCTAGTCTATATTTTTTTGTTTATTATACAAAATAAACAAGGGAATGCTAATGTTGATTACGGTTCACACAGTCATTGTCTGTTCTAAAACAAACACTATCATCATTTATTTACCAAATACTAAGGAAAAAAATCGACGTGTACAACCTCCAATATGATTCATAAGGTTTTGATGGATAATGATCCTATTTTTCTTAACAACTACATAGCTCCAGATAACCTGTTGAGGGCAATTGGGTAAATACCTTTAGAGGTGAATTGGGCTCTTTCAACAAATGTTATACAATACACTCAACCAGTTAGACCCACTTTCCTCGTTACTCAGAGGGATAAAGTCGATGATTGCGGGTTTCCTCCGAGGGTAAAACTGTTGCCCTTGTTAAAATCCCCCCCGAGTTCCTCCAAGTGGCTGGCTTACCGCTGAGTTTAATATGAACAATAGCGTTGAGAATCGTCCGATTTTATGACCCCGCGGCGGAACTCGGGAGTCTAATCAGATAAGCAAGAAATCATTCTTGTTTAGAAGTTATTCTTTATGCTTATGCACATTGTTAAGCTTAAAAGATTCTAACATGTACCATTATTTAATTTGTATTTGTGTCCATAAACGCCAATTGAATATTGCCTTGAATAATAAACATTAAATCATTAAAGTATTAACACTAATTTTATTGCATCATAAATCAGCCGACTACTTACACGATTCTGAACCATGACCTCTGACGTCAAGTGCGTGATCAATACAATGTAGAATATACTATTTATTATTGGTGGTTTAAAATAGCTATGATATTTAATGTGTTTGACCTCCTGATTTTCTGAAATTGTGTAACCTAGCATTTCTAGGATGAAATGTGTTTATCAATGTTTTCAGTCATTAGCAAAAACACGTTTATAAGATGCATGCGCAACTTGTGAAATATGACTGCATTCTTGTGGAAAGCTAACTTCATGCAAAACTGGCAGAGGAAAAAGAATAATAGCAATTTACTGGAGCCGTCTTTATCGGTTGAAAATTTAAATAAAAATAAAGTTACTTTAGCGTTGATTCTTATCAAGTTTCTGCAGAGGTTCGCAGAGTTAACCCCTCTGAGGAACGCCGCGTTCGTTATTCTTCAAGTGACTGATTACCCTCCGAGGGCCTTAAATTCAAACTCGGAGGAACGCGGACAGTCGAAAAAATCATTGTTGTCCGCGATGACGAAAATCCGCGGAGGGAAACGGAAAGTGGGTCTAACTCGTTGAGTGTACTGTACATAGAAAGAAAACTCCTACCTACCACCATAATATAGATACTTGACGTGGTAAAAAAGGTTAATTGTTCAGTACATAATATGACATACATGTATGAATACTTGTGTCATCCACCACTTGCCATAACACTTGGAAATGTCCATGGTTAAAACGTTTTGTTCTGTTAGCCAAGATCATTACAAACTTTGCAAACAGTTACATAACATTTTCGGTGGCATTTGTTTCACTGTTACATTATATCACAGCCAGTTGACAGAACATTTCTATGACATTTTTCTCAACATTGTCCTGAAATTGATCAGTATTTTGTCTTGGAATAGTTCTCATACAAATTTTAAGACTTGAAAACTGACTCATTTTCATGTGCCATGATGTTGGTTGATAACTTTCTGATAATTTACAAAACTGTAGCATATGAAAACTTTACCTAACCTGTGCCCCCATTTTGAGCCCTTGCTTTACCTTCTGCTTGTAATATCAACAATGGGAACCAGATCATTGTAATTAGATGCTTATGTTCCAGATTTGAAGTACACAATGCTTTTTAAGCGCCCCAACAATTAATGCTGTATGATAACAACTAGTTAATAAAAACATGCCAAATTCATCAACTTTAGTTATGCCCTGCTAATTTTTGAATTGCGTATGACTTATTATGCCCCCCTTCGAAGAAGGGGGGTATATTGCTTTGCACATGTTGGTCGGTTGGTCCGTCAACAATTCCTGGATGTATAGTCATCAAACTTGACATGAAGGTTGGGCCTGACCAGTAGATGACCCCTAATGATTATAGGGGTCAAAGGTCAAGGTCACAGTGACCTTTAATGGTAAAATATTTTTTAAGCTTGTCCGAATGATAACTCAACAATGCCTGAACCTATGATCATCAAACTTGTCATGGAAGTTGGGCCTGACCAGTAGATGACCCCTATTGTTTTTGGGTGGTCATCGGGCCAAAGTTCAAGGTCAAAGTGACCTAAAATGGTAAAAGGTTTATCGAGTGATAACATGACAATGCCTGCACCCATGGCCCTCAAACTTAACTTGGAGGTTGGGCCTGACCAGCAGATGACCCCTATTGATTTTAGCGGTCATTGGTCCAAATATCAAGGTCACAGTGACCTTGAATGTTAAAAGGTTGTCAGAGTGATAACTCAACAATGCCTGCACCCATGGCCCTCAGACTTGACTTGGAGGTTGGACCTGACCAGTAGATGAGCCCTTTTGATTTAAGGGGTCAAAGGTCAAGGTCAGAGTGACCTTGAAAGCAAAATGGACAATTCTTGGACCTATGGTCATCAAACTTGACATGAAGGTTGGGCCTGACCAGTAGATGACCTCTATTGACTTTGGGGTCATCGGGCCAAAGGTCAAAGTCACAGTAAACTTAAACTCAAAAAAGGTTAACAAATCTTCTCCCAGTGATATCTCAACAATGCCTGGGGCAGTGATTACAAACAGTCTCAAGTCTGAGTTCAGGTTCAAGACTCATTATGGCAAAACTTAATTTCATTGTACGTTTCCTTCAATCAGAACATTAATGGTAAAATTTACTGAAATATATTACTAATTGAATGTTTTATTACTAATTGAATGTTTTGTTATTATTTACTTAAATTTTTGTAAAAGAAATGAAATAAATATGATTTTTTGTTCCTTAATTAAAATGCTTTTCTGAGTCTAGACTTGGACTTGAGACTGTTCGTAATCATGGTCCCTGGACCTATGATCATCAAACTTGACATGGAAGTTGGGCCAGAGTAGTAGATAACCCATATTGATTTAAGGAGTCATCAGGTCAAAGGTGAAGGTCACAGTGACCTTGAATGCGAAAATGTTGTGCTAGTCAAAACTTGACAATGCCTGAACCCATGGCCCTCAAACTTCACTTGGGGTTGTGCCTGACCTGTAGATAACCCCTTATGATATTAGGGGGCAAAGGTCAAGTTCACAGTGACCTTGAAAGAAAAAAGCTTGTCTTGTGATAACTTGACAATGCCTGCACCCATGGCCCTCAAACTTGACATTTAGGTTTTTGGTGACCAACTGATGACTTCTATGGATTTTTAGGTCATTGAGTCAAAGGTCATGGTTATAACACACTCTATCCTCACACTTTGAATGGTCATAATCTTAAAACTGCCTCAATGACATCCAATGTCAGTGACAAATCACCTGTCATTTTGGTCCATGCATATTTCATTCAATTGTCCATATAATCCTGACAACATGGCGCTCAGGGGGGCTAAATGTTTGACAAACATCTCTTGTTTGTCCTTGTGTTTGTATGCATGTATTTAATTCCATTAAAAAAGAATGCACAATTACGCATTTCTGGAGCTCTGTACCTATCAGTTGGTGCACACTAAAGGGTATAGGGAGTCTGTGACTCTTATTACTAGATTTACTACAGGTTTGATGCTTTGTCTTGTTGCCTTGCAGGAGATGTTAAAGGATGAAGTACGGACCCTTACCTACCGCAACTCTATATATCACAACAAGCACCTGTTCAAGGGAAAGGTTGTCCTTGACGTGGGTTGTGGCACAGGCATTCTCTGTATGTTTGCTGCGAAGGCAGGGGCTGCAAAAGTTATTGGGGTAAGATTATGTGTTACATTTGAAGGATTGTCATTCACTGTGTTTCTTTTGAACTATAACATTGATAATTTTTAGCATTGCATTGTATTGTAAAGAAAAAAGTGTTTTGATAGTCTTTTTGTCATTCGGGGCATCGTGCAAAAACTTTAACCATGGCCATAAGTCTAGTTTTAGAGATTTTTTATATAAAATATGGTGCTCATGCTGCAATATGTGTAGCAAGGTCCATTACTCTTACCTCAACACTAAATTATGCCTCTTGTTTGACTGAAAAAGCAGATGGGCATTGGCATTCTCTCTGCTGCACTCGCATTAGTTGAAAGCATAATTTTTTTCATTCACATTTACATAATGCAATACATTTACATCAAGGAAATTGATTTCAGATTGAATGTTCTGGTATAATAGATCATGCACGAAGGATAGTTGAAGCCAACAGGCTTGACAAACGTAAGTACAGTCAATAACTTGTTTAATTGCACATCTTGGATTAAAAAGGGTATGATAACCCTAAGTATTAATCCTGATGCTTAAAATGTTGGACTATGTTCGTTTTGCTAGATTTTTTGCATTTAAAACAGAAAGAAGGACCTTGTAATGGATTTAAATGGTTTTTAAATAAAATTTCCTCAGGGGTCCCAGCCATTATCCAAGTTTTTGTTCTAAATCCATCATACTCAATTTAAATATTCTGGACTTTCTGTTTGTTATCACCCCTCAAAAGAATGCAAAACAATTGTACTGTATATTTTTCAACATAAAAAATATCATCTGACATTACATGATTCTCTAATCTGATACTTATCTAATTACTTGTGACTTCTTTGATTTGTATGCATAACCATTTTCCCATAAAATTAACTATTTTTAACATAATTTTTACCTGTATAGTTGTGTGAGGCCTATGAAGAGTCTTTTGTTTCCTTCATGTAGAGATAGTGTTGATAAAGGGAAAGGTAGAGGAGGTGTCGCTGCCAGATGGCATAGAGAAGGTCGACATCATCATCTCAGAGTGGATGGGATACTGCCTCTTCTATGAGTCCATGCTTCAGACTGTTCTCTTTGCCAGGGACAAGTGGCTGGTATGTGCGCATTTGTTAGTTGCTGTAAAACTCTCTTGTGCTGAATCTACCGTTCATGTAGATATGTCTTCCCTAGGTACTTAACTGAAATTGAATTCTCTAGAGTTTTGCATATTCTGCAATTAATGTATTAGCAAGCTCATGCAGAAGAAAGATATTGTTTTTTATAAATAGAGAAAAGTTAAATACATGCAGGGCTTCCGTTAAAGAAAGTTTGGAAGTATATTACTCCGTAGAAATGGGCCAAAACTTCAAAAAACAAATTCCAGAGTTGAAAGCTTGCAAGTTAAAAATATCAAGACCTGGTTTCAATATAACTTCTTAGGTCACAATTTCAATCAGTTTTGAAAGCTTGCAAGTTAAAAATATCAAAACCTGGTTTCAATATAACTTAGGTCACAATTTTAATCAGTTTTGAAGTAAAATAAATTAGTGGTAAATCAATGAATTTGCCAAGTTATAATTGCAAATAAGTTTATTTTTTTACATACTAGTTGAATAATAGTTGAAAGAAATATTATATTTCTGTGACTTAAATTTCCACATTTCAGTGAAAGACTTCCAGTATAGATGGACAGGAAGTAGATACTTCCAGTTTCAAATTCTTAATGGAACCCCTTTACATGTTTTTTTTATATATTAAACATCATTTGTTCCATATATTAACATCATGTCTATGCTTCTGTAACAGGCCCCTGGAGGGATGATCTTCCCTGACAGAGCTACGCTGTATGTCACAGCCATTGAAGACAGACAGTACAAGGATGAAAAAATCAATTGTATGCACATATACCATACATGTTACTTACTTATTTATATCAATGGTCACTCCAATTTATCAAGTCTTATTGATGAAAAAAGTGTTATAACAACTTATGGTGAATTTGTTCAGTTAAAATCAGGGCTTTTTCTATAGTACCCACGGGTCCGACTATCGGACCCATTCCCAAAGCAAAATATAAGATATTTTTCCCAATCTTCAGAATAAAATCCCAATCAAAAAAAATAATTTTTTTTTTTTTTTTTTTTTTTTTTAGAAATTCTTTTTACCTGTACTGGTTCATTTTCAACATCCTAATAAATTATGTGATTGTAAGTTTTTTTGGTAATTGAACTCAGAAATCATTGATTTTCATTACATTCAGACATATGAACTATTATATGTCATGATTTATTGCAATAGATATTTACTCCCCAAGGATTGATATTTCAGCCATTGTGGGTCTTTTAAAGGGAAAATAAACTAATATTAAATCATTTCCTTATTCACAGGAGACTAGACAGCTTTTTCTTTTCACTGTAAAATTTCCCAATTTCCGCATTTTCACGACGCAAAATTTCCCAAAATGTCTAGGGTCTTTTTCCCAAAATGGGCAGAAAAAGCCCTGAAAATATTAAAAAAATTAATAAAATGATGTTACTTCTAGTATACTTTAAAGATACACACAGTTTTGGAAAATGAACCTTTAAAAATATAAACAATAAACTTCATATTTATTATATATTTACTTCATATTGCAGGGTGGGACAGTGTTTATGGTTTTGACATGAGTGCTATCCGGAAAGTAGCCATCTGTGAACCACTGGTGGATGTGGTTGATCCTAAACAGGTCGTAACAAACGCCTGTCTTATAAAGGTAAGTCCCTGATAAAACTGCTTTGGGGTTTTTAAAAAAAAAATCTAGTGTCCCTTAAAACAGAATGACCTTTTTACTAACCTAATGCATTCAAAAAAATTGCTACACTCTAAAAAAAGCACTTCCCTATCAGTCATCGAAAGTAGACTTTTTGATGAACAAGCCGGAATTCGCAATTCTTTTGCTTGGCATCATGTTTTTCTAAACAAAAGTTTTTTTCTATACAAAATTCATAATTTTAACAAGCCCGGAAGACATATTACCAGTGCAGGGCTATCGGGCTTGTGTTAATTTTGACCACTGTGGCCTATGTTATCTGCTTAGAAATGCATTTTGGGTGTTTCATTATGGTTGTGAATATGATTCTAACGTAGATCTATGGGGCCACTGTGTTGTATTGCCATTTCAGGAGGTGGACATCTACACAGTGAAGGAGGAAGACCTGAATTTCAGCGCCCCGTTCCACCTGACTTGCCGCAGAAATGACTACGTACATGCCCTTGTCACATTCTTCAACATGGAGTTTACTAAGTGTCACAAGAAAACTGGATTTTCTACAGGTTGGTCTCGGGACTTACTGTCAGAGGAGGCAGTTCGTCTTTATGAGAAATGTATAATTTAGCAGCTTTCAACGAAACGGAAACTGTTTTGGGCAACACATTTTGTCATGTTTATATAAAACCATAAGTGGTCTTCAAATTACAATGTACAGCAAATACAAGGCTTTTTGTATAT
Source organism: Mya arenaria (assembly GCF_026914265.1). Classification (NCBI taxonomy): domain Eukaryota; kingdom Metazoa; phylum Mollusca; class Bivalvia; order Myida; family Myidae; genus Mya; species Mya arenaria. The sequence continues at coordinate 59,969,019 of NC_069125.1, read as the reverse complement.
TTATTTGTGCACCAAATGTTTCTTGTCCAATTTTAGTTCATTTAATACATAGTATCAAGCCAATCGCATAAATTTTGAATTATGTGGAGCATTTCAATTGATAACAAATTATTTCAGCCCCTGAAGCTCCATACACCCACTGGAAACAGACAGTGTTTTACTTCAATGAGACAGACTTGACAGTGAAACGAGGGGAAGAGATCACAGGCACCATTCAGATGCAGCCAAACAAAAAGAACAATGTAAATAGATTTGTCACATTAGTATTGTTTAATAACTGGTATGATCATCTGTTTATGTCCTTGTAGGATGATAATATGTAGTTAATGATATCCATACAGTCATAATATTTTGTGTCCTCAGATGTTTTGTGCTAAAACTTTCATATTGAAGTTGGTATTATATGAAACTTACTTTGATGTCAATACATTCTTAAAAAAATTACTTTAGTATGATTTGATGAAATTTTCAAATCACAAATATTTTTTTTTTTTTTTTGAATTGTTAGCATGCTTATTTATCATCAACATGATTTATATATTAAATAAGGGGTTGAAAAATATGTCTCATCTGATTTTCAGAGAGATCTGGACTTCGAGATTGATGTTAAATTTGATGGCGAGCTGTCACGCATGTCTGAGAGTCTACGGTTCAAGATGCGCTAGTGAATCGTTCAGTGGTTGCCATGGGAAATAGTATACTTACAAGTGGCTAGACTGTGATACAACAGCACTAATATGTGTACCCATTTACACAACGGTGTAACCCCGATCTTAAAAGCAGTGGCTCCCACTGGACATTTTATCATTTTACTTACACTGGCTGTTAGTCTAGAGCTAATAGTTTTGTTATAAATGTATCCATAAACTGTTGAAATTGCATTCTTTTTTAATACACTTAAAAAAATTAATTCAGAAAAAATGTTACATTGAAGTAGTTTGATGAGACTGTTGTGTTTTATGGTGCTTTGTACTGTAATTAGTTATGTTTGCAACTTGGTTGTTGTCGGGGAAAAAATGTTTAAATCTTGTCAGCCTCAGGGCTCTTTGACTGCTGGCCAGTAAAGTGACCAGTTTTTAAAGACTGACCATGGTCTAGCTAGCCAGATAACTGTTTTGAACAGTAAGGCTACATGCATATGTGTTTGTCTGTATGCAGAGCAGAACCTTGTCGTTACTATAATACAAATAATGAACAAATTATAGTGTGCATGTATATTGAAATTATTGTTATGACGAGGTTTGTCATTAAGACGTATTCAAGGTGTTGTTTGACAGGTGAGATGCATTGTAGTTATCAACCCAGCATAAAGTCTGGCCGATAAGGTTGTTTTCAACTAATCAGTTTTAATAAAAGTGATTCTTGAAAACTTTGTTTCTGGAATAGTGAATCACCAAGCAGCAATGTTTCATTTTGATGGAGAAAACTGAAAATACAACATTATTTGTGTCTATCATGTCTTCTTGTCTGAAAATTGTACATTGTGTTGCATCATTCATTTTCTTATCATAATCAAACATTTATAACATACAATCTTGCACTTGGCCATTTCTGACCTGAAAGAATCAAGCTGGAATTTGTTCTATGTCGTACCATTTTTGGTCTATGTAATAATTTTTATATTTGATTCTTGTAAAGAAAGCATCTTATTCTTGATTGAGTCACCTAGGATTTATAAAGGCATCACACTTCCCTATAGCTTATGTATGATTCAATGTACAGTCTTCAAACTGGGTATGCACTATGGTCAAGGTCAGTAGATGACCCCTTTAGTTTTTGTGTCAAAGAGCATGTTGACCATTAAAATGTATTCTAGTTAATAAGCTAACATCTTGTATAACATTACATACATGTACTTGATATATACATACATGTTCTTTATATATATATATATATATATATATATATATATAAATTTTGGAAGAGAAATATAAAACACATGCAGTTAAGATTTGGACAATCCACCCAAGATTGTTTGGTTTTCACAAACCCTTTTATCAGATTCAACGAAAGCAGCCAATCAGTACTGCTTACTTATATTTGTAACCTGGTTATAAAATATACCAATTAATCCCATATTTCGTGCTATCTTGGGTAGATTGTAATTGTAAAACAAAAACAACTTTATGGTTGTTAATTTACAGCTTTTTAGTGCAATGTACAATGTCACTTCATGCCTCTGGTCATCAAAATCATGCATTTTAATCTCATTAAATCATTCACAACATCAATGCTTGTTGTTTTATCTTGAGTGGTACTCACATACCGGTAGTTTTAATTTATATCATCAATGATGTCGCAAGCTTGAAATATCGCTGTTATAATTTTCTTATATATAACACGTGTGATTTCTTCTGATCTGAATGTCAAAAATTAATAATGCTGAAGATTGTGAGATGTGTTGTGTATTTAGCACTATAAAATAATTTTGTTCATATGACTTCAAAGAATAACTCATTTCAGTCCCTTCAATATAAAGGTCACGGCTTGCTTTCACAATTTGAGGAAAATTGAATAATAAATTTGAAAGTCTTGCGCTTGATAACTGCATTTTTAGCTCTACTGGCCAAAGGCCAGAAGAGCTTATGCGATGGTAATGTGTACGTAGTATGTGCGTCCGTGCGTTTGTGCGTCTGTAAACAATTGCTTGTGAACACGATACAGTCTACAGTTTTGATTGTATCTAGATGAAACTTGTACAGTATCTAGATATCCATTAGAGCTGGGTTCCTTTCGAAAACCAGCCAGATCTGCCCATGCATGCCTATATTATGGCCCTTGATAGTATAAAAAAATGCTATTGTGTAAACAATTGGTTGTGAACACGATATAGTCTTCAGTTTTTATTGTATCTGGATGAAACTTGTACAGTATCTAGATGTCCATTAGAGCTTGGTTCCTTTCGAAAACCAGCCAGATCCGCCCATGAATGCCTAGATTATGGGCCATGAAAGTTTTAAAGAAATGCTTTCTATTTTTAGCCAGGTCTGCATGAGCGAATTCTATTTTTAGCCAAGTTTACATGTACATGTAAATTCAAGTCTAGAGTTAAGGGTGACAATTTGCAAGTCTAGGATTTTGAGAGACAATTTGCTTTTTGCTTCTGCAGCTGATTTTGTGAATTACTCTGCCTTGTTCTTGTTGAAAGCCCAAAGGCCATTTTTATGCCCCCTTTTGAAAAAAGTGGGGTATATTGTTTTGCACATGTCGGTCGGTCGGTCGGTCGGTCGGTCTGTCTGTCGGTCGGTCGGAATACCAAATGGTTTCCGATCAATAACTTGAGAACGCTTTGACCGAGGGACCTCATACTTGGTATGTGTATTGGTCATCACCAGCAGATGAACCCTATTGATTTTGAGGTCAGTGGGTCAAAGGTCAAGGTCAGTGTGACCTTTACATGAAAAACGGTTTCCGATCAATAACTTGAGAACGCTTTGACCCAGGAACCTCATACTTGGTATGTGTATTGGTCATCACCAGCAGATGAACCCTATTGATTTTGAGGTCAGTGGGTCAAAGGTCAAGGTCAGTGTGACCTTTACATGAAAAACGGTTTCCGATCAATAACTTGAGAACGCTTTGACCCAGCAACCTCATACTTGGTAGGTGTATTGGTCATGACCAGCAGATGAACCCTATTGATTTTGAGGTCAGTGGGTCAAAGGTCAAGGTCAGTGTGACCTTAACATGAAAAACGGTTTCCGATCAATAACTTGAGAACGCTTTGACCCAGGGACCTCATACTAGGTAGGCTTATTGGTCATGACCAGCAGATGAACCCTATTGATTTTGAGGTCAGTGGGTCAAAGGTCAAGGTCAGTGTGACTGTAAGCTGAAAAAAAGGTTTTCTGATTGTCCATATTTTATTTTCTTATATAGTAGACAGTAGAAATTTATATGTCACTAAATGCATGAGTTGAAGTATCAGTTTTCAGTGAACATCTAGTTTAATTATGCCCCCCTTCGAAGCAGAGGGGTTATATAATTGCTTTGCACATGTCGGTCGGTCTGTTGGAAGACCAAAGCTTGTCCGAGTGATAACTCAACAATTCCCGGACCTATGGTCATCAAACTTGACATGAAGATTAGGTATGACCAGTAGATGACCTGCCTCATATGCATCCAATGACAAATCAGCTGTCATTTCAGTCCATGCATATTTCATTCAATTGTCCAAATATTTCTGGCAACTTGGCGCTCAGGGGGCATAATGTTTGACAAACATCTCTTGTTTAGCTTTAAGTTTTGTAGTTTGCGCATTCATCTTAACAAAATTGGTTGTGAATGTTTAAGTTATGCACCTGGTGTCATTACTGGCCACACCCAGGGTTCACAGGTTTGGTAAACGTAAATTTGGAAAGGTTTGAAAATCTTTTTGTGTGTTCGTGCATCCATCTCAGCACAATTGATTGTGAATGTTTGTTCAAATTGATCAATGTTGCCCTTGACTTGACTTTTTGACCAACTTTTTTAAACTTTTAAAACTACAGAAATTTTTACTATGAGTACAGTTTTGAAAGCATTTTTTTTTTTTTTTGTCAGATGACTTTTACTTGGCACATATTAAAATAGTTCGTGCTACGTTTTCAGGTAACCCAAACACAAAACATAAACTATATGTCTGTTGCCTTTTACCCATACATACATGCTCTGGATTGATATGACCACAAAAGCCATGCCAGTAGAGCATAGGCCCTTTTGGGCCCCTTGTTTTATCCTTGAGATGTGTCTTAAATACAGTAAGGTTCATCTGGTATTGGGCAATGTGTGTGACCTTGACCTTCAAGACATCTTGTTTTCATCATAACAGCTATGATCGTTTCAAACTTGTTCGGAAAAATAAAAACCTCCTTCAGAGATCAAATTATAAGGACATGACCATAAAAATCCTGACCTTGGAAACAAGGAATTTGGTTCTTCTGTGATGTAAACTATTTGTGAATTTACTGTGTTATAGAGATTTAATACCAGTATTGAAACTGAAGATGCCTAGCATGTTCAAGCTGTGTATTTGTGCAAACGTAATGTCGAAATGAAATGTAAAAGAAAGTAGCAATTCATTTCCATTTTAAAAAATTGGGAAATTTAAACTGATGATAGTGAATAAAATCATAGCCATAAAATTGCATAAGCATATTCCATACCTCAAATATTAGATTGGGTTTTTGAACGATGTCAGATCTAAATAGGAGTATCACTGGAAGCGATTTAATGCTCATCAAATGCCAATGGCTGGAAGAAAGTCCCTTGAGTACTTGATTTGAAAATTATCAGGTCAAGGGGAGTTAACAAAAGAAATATTTTGGGGAGGTTAATGGTTCTGGTTCACTGCACTTCATATCATTGCTTTCCATCTATATTTCAAGTTTCATTAAAATCCTTTTAATGCTTTTCAATATATGGTCTAGCCAGCACCAATTGTGAAACTAGACTCCAAATGGCGACACTTTAAGCCCGTCGAAAAAGCCTTTGACAGACATCGAGCTCTTCCATGCAATTGCAACACAGAATAACATGAAATTGAACAATAAGACGAGAATTATTCTCTTTATTATGACATCTGATTATGTTCTTCTCTGTGTCATATATATTAAAAATAAGGTGCACCTCTAAATTTATCATATTAAAACACAATCGATCAATGTGTCACAATACTTATTTCAAATTTTGACCTCCAAGTGTGACCTTGATCTTTGTGGTACCGACCTGGGTCTTGTGCACGACTCACTGCCTCATCATGGTGAACCTTCATGGCAAGATTTTGAAAATACTATAAATTAATGCATGGTCAAGATACAGCCCAGACATGTCTTATCAACAGTTCTCATTTTGACATTGAACCTATCATTCTATGTATGACCTTGACCTTTGAGGTACAGATCTGGGTCATGTGCCTGACACATCGCCTGATCGTAGTGAAAATTCGTGGCAAGTTAAAAAAAACAATATGTGGTCAAGATAAGCTTGGACAAGGATCCATCTGAATGGACGCACTAAGGCACACCCTTACACATACATGAAACTCCTATTGTGACTGCAATGACAAGCTCACAGTAAGCAGGCTTAACAAAAATGGTTCTTGTGTACTGCACTTCCTCTCATTGCCATCTATCTATATACCAGTACCAAGTTTAATGTCATCCCATCAGTAGTTCTGTAGTTATTCTCTGGACAAGGTTGTGACAGGTGGACAGAATCATAAAATAATGGTTAAGGGGGGACAACTTTATAAATATGCATGATAGAATAGGCATTATAGGATTATGGTTCTTGAAAACATTTTTCTTCTTATAGCCATTCATCCAAATACCAGGTTTTCAATACCATCAGTAATCCTCGGAAGAGCTTTTGTATCGGACGGAGTAAGCAATGACTATACTATTCCTTTCTTCAAAAAAAAAAATGGATAATAGTCATTTTTCCCACAATTCTGTATAATTTCTGTGAAATTGACTAGTCAACACAAAAATATGAATCAGACTTGTAAAGAGCCACACTCATCAGTGTCTGCGTCATCCATTCAAGATGTTCAAATGAAACTTGGTACACATAAAGCCAAAGACAACAAGCAAAAGCATGGAAGGCCCATAATTTTAACTTCAATATCCATTTTAATGGTGATACCACTTTTTTTACTGAAAAACAACAGATGAGCATTGGCATCCGCTCCCAATTCCTTTTTTTTTAGTTAATGCATGTGGCCAACTCAAGTTAATCAATTAAAAAAACTACCTGGCAGTATTTTAAAAAAAAAGTTAAAGACAAAACACATAGAATGTGAGTATAAAAGATTTATTAAGATGTAAGCAATCATAGATCATCAGGTACTTAGTGTCCAGTGGTCGAAATTAACACAAGCCCGCAAGCCCTGCACTAGTAAAATGTCTTCCGGGCTTGCTCAAATTCTGAATTCTATATAGCAGGGCTTGTTAAAAATTGGATGCCAAGCAATAATATATGAATATGACGTCCTCAGCCAAAAGCCCATCTGTCACTGGGTGTTTCGCCCCTTATCTCGGTACATCCTCTAGATGGCGGGGCAGGTAGTGGTGATCAGTCACTACCTTGTCTATGTTGGCTTCCAAGTCGGTTCACTGCGGCGTAGCCAAACTTTCTGACTCGTTCCTTGATGCCCACAGCTCCCAGCATTTTCCACACTGACTGTGATGGAAAGCCTCTACAACTTCCACTGGGAAGAGCCACGTCCTCCAACCCCTCTCTCTACATGTGTCTACCAAATCTTGGTATTTTCCCTTCTATAGTTTGTATGCCTCCTCACATCTCTCTTCCCAGGGTACTGTTAGCTCCACCAGTACAACCAGCTTTGGAGACCTGGACCAAAGTACTATGTCTGGCCGAAGGGTGGTATGGGCCACTTCCTCTGGAAACTTCAACTTTTTCCCCAGTTCTACCAACATGTCCCAGTTTTGTGATTCTTGTAGGATGCCGCTACACATTGTTGTTGTCGGCTTCTTCTCCCTTTGTCTTACAAAGCTGATTAACTGGGGGCCTGTCTGTTTCAAGGGTCTCTCTTTTCTCCTCTCATTTTCTAAGACATTTGCCATCTCTCTTAGAACCTGGTCATGCCGCCAGGTATACCGCCCTTGCGCCAAAGCTGTTGGGCAAGAAGATAAGGATCCGGAATTCTCACACAGAAAGCAGGAAGGGTCTTCTAATAACTTCCACTGCTTCAAATTGGTTGGAGTGGGTAACATGTCATACACAGATCGGAGAAGGAAACTCAATTGAAGTGGCTCATACCTCCATAGCTCCTGCCATGTGATTTTCCTCTCAGGTAAGTTCCACTTCGTCCAATCCCCCTGGGGTCCAAGTTGTACCGCCTTTGCCGACCGTGCCTCCTCTTCTGGTCTCCGAACTTCTCCCTGAACCATGGTTCTCTTCTCTACGATATCAGTTCTCCCACCGCTGCTTCTTACTTATTCCCAAACCTTCTCTACCCTTGTTTGTAGTGCCTCCAATATCCTGGTGTTTGAGACTGCTTTCAGCCTGTTCTACAGCCTGGCTCACTGACTATTTTCTTCCCGTTCTAACTTCTATTCCTGCTCCACTAATCTTACCATCACTTGAGTCTCTTGAGTGTTAGTAGCAGACGTGTTTTAGTGACCTTGTACTCCTCGACGAGGGAGCTTATGGGCATCTGTAGCTTTGTTGACTTGCCATAGAGTCCAATATTGTTAAAGGAAGGCGGAAGTCCAAGGCACCTTCTCAGATGCTTGCTAATTGCCTGCTCCAATTTTTCAACTGTGCTGATGGGGATTTCGTTTACCATTAATGGCCAGATGAGTCTAGGCAAGAGACCATGCTGGAAGATCCATGCCTTGAACTTTCCCGAGAGTTCGGACTTGTCAGTCCTCCTCAATCTGCTGTTTTAGCCTGTCTTGGCTGCGGGTGTCCTTTAGTGTGGAATCAAACCACTTCCCTAAACACTTGATCGGGTTGTGTGCAGCTTGAACTTGTCAGTCACCTTGCCTTTCTTTACTACAAGACACCTTGACTTGACTGGTTTGAATAGCATTCGTACCCAAAACACAGTTTCATCAAGTGCTTTGACGATCCATCTCGCCTGGATATGGGTTTCTGTGGTGACTGTCATGTCATCCATTCAGAATTATGTCCCTTTATTATTTTTCAATTGCAGTATAGTGAAACAATCTTTCCTGTCGCAAACCTCATACCTTTAGAAGGATTTGATGCAAAGGGCATCAAACACTATCTGTATAAATTTGCCTATAATAGATGTAAAAAAATATTCCATATACGGTATACCTTTATAACATATGTTTAATAAAAAGAGTTTTCCGCAAATAACCGGTATCCAATATTTTAAATTCTAAAAAAATGAAATTAGTTGTTGAATTTAATTCTAAACTATAATTTCCACTTGATGTAATATATGAATCAATTTCTTTAAAATTCAACATTCAATAACAAAAAAAAGACATGCATAGCTTTGGTATGGGTAAAGGTAACTAACAAACAAGAGGCCCACGAGGGCCTATGCTTTACTTGCATTTTTTTTTATAATATACTAAATTCACATTCAAAGGGAAGCAATCAGTGAACCATTTATATCACATACTACAATTATACACAACTCCATACAAAGCTGTCTCCCTTAAATATACTTTTGCTTTAAATACAGGAAAAGGGAAACGAGAGGGCCATGATGGCCCTAAATCGCTCACCTGAGTAAAAGAGTTTAACCTTTGTAATCAATATAGCTTGATATTTGCTCTCAAAGAATTTTGAAAAACATACTGGTCAAACATGTTGCCTGGATAATAACTGACAGGACTTGTCACTGTTGCCTGAACACTGACAGGACTTGTCACAGTTTTCTGCACACTGACAAGATTTTGTTCAGTTTTCTGCACACTGACAGGACTTGATGACTGACTGCACACTGACAGAATTTGATTTTCATACCTGCACACTGACAGGACTTTGTTCAGTTGCCAGCACACTGACAGGACTTGATAATTGACTGCACACTGACAGCACTTGGTACAGATACCTGTACACTGACAGGACTTTTTTCAGTTGCCTGCACACTGACAGCACTTGGTACAGATACCTGCACACTGACAGGACTTGTTCATTTGCCTGCACACTGACAGGATTTCATTCAATTGCCTGCACACTGACAAAACTATGTTCAATTGCTTGCACACTAAAATAGCTTTTAGTATAGATACACAAACAACAAACATAGCACCATCCAATAAAATCAATACTCTGCCTTAAGCTCTAAAAATCAATGAACAGTACACATTCATATTTTCTATTATTGCTTCTTCCATCTAGGACAACATCACCATCCTTCAAATAAATTTAATCATTTTTTTTCTGTGTAAGGCTTATTCACTATCCACACAGAAGATAAGATTTGTTGTTTTGAATAATCTACATGAAGTTTACAATAATATACATGAAGTTCAATGGATAAGTCTAATTATTAAATTTATCATTAAGTAAAAATGAAATTTCTTCTAAGGAATAGAGTGAATAATAATTATTTTAATCTATGATCCCAAAAAAAGAACAATAATTACCTTATAAGTGACCATGTTGAAGACTTAATAGACTTTTAAATCTATTCCCTTGTTACTAAAAATAAAAAGTAGTGGAATCTCCAACAAAAAGGGAGACCATATAGCTAGACTTGCTGCCCTTGTTTCAAGGGTAAAGTTTACATAACTATCAAATTTTAACAAAATGTCTTTATAATGAACTTGTAACCCATTGAGTGAGGCCAATTTTTCTTCAGGGGCATAATATAAATAAACATGGTATTTAACCAAAAGACCATGTAACACACCAAATATTTAAGCACTAGGCCTAATAGTATTTGCAAAAAAAAGTTTTGTCCTTTAGGTTGCCATGGCAACCTGAGTTCTGCATGGAATTAATTTCTTTGAACAATTTTGAAAAAGCACCAACTAAGGAGCATTCCTATGAGTTTCATCAAAATTGTCCAAGGGGATTAGAAGAAGAAGATGATTATAACCTATTGTTGACATTTTCCTTTAGGTTGCCATGGCAACCAGAGTTCTGCATGGAATTAATTTCTTTGAACAAATTTGAAAAAGCACCAACCAAGGATCATTCCTATCAGGTTTCATCAAGTGTCCAAGCGGTTTAGGAGAAAAAGATGATTATAACCTATTGTTGACATTTCCTTTAGGTTGCCATGGCAACCAGAGTTCTTCATGGAACTAATTTCTTTGAACAATTTTGATAAAACACCAACCAAGGATCATTCCTATGAAGTTTCATCAAAATTGTCCAAGGGGTTTAGGAGAAGATGATGATTATGACATTTTCCTTTAGGTTGCCATGGCAACCAGAGTTCTGCATGGAATTCATTTCTTTGAACAAATTTGAAAAAGCACCAACCAAGGAACATTCCTATCAGGTTTCATCAAAAGTGTCCAAGCGGTTTAGGAGAAGAAGATGATTATAACCAATTGTTGACATTTCCTTTAGGTTGCCATGGCAACCTGAATTCTGCATGGAACTAATTTCTTTGAACAATTTTGAAAAAACACCAATCAAGGATCATTCCTATGAAGTTTCATCAAAATTGTCCAAGGGGTTTAGGAGAAGATGATGATTATGACATTTTCCTTTGGGTTGCCATGGCAACCAGAGTTCTGCATGGAATTAATTTCTTTGAACAAATTTGAAAAAGCACCAACCAAGGATCATTCCTATCAGGTTTCATCAAAATTGTCCAAGCGGTTTAGGAGAAGAAGATGATTATAACCTATTGTTGACATTTCCTTTAGGTTGCAATGGCAACCATAGTTCTGCATGGAATTCATTTCTTTGAACAAATTTGAAAAAGGATCATTCCTGTCAGGTTTCATCAAAATTGTCCAAGCGGTTTAGGAGAAGAAGATGATTATAACCAATTGTTGACATTTTCCTTAAGGTTGCCATGGCAACCAGAGTTCTGCATGAAATTAATTTCTTTAAACAATTTTGAAAAAGCACCAACCAAGGATCATTCCTATGAAATTTCATCAAAATTGTCCAACCGGTTTAGGAGAAGAAGATGATTATAGCCAATTGTTGACGCCGAACGACGGACGCCAGACATAGACCTATCACAATAGCTCACCTTGAGCACTTTGTGCTCAGGTGAGCTAATAACATAGTTACTGGCTATCACTCCAACAAGGCCAAAGGCATTTGTCTCTTTTGGGACAGTTCTGGTTGGAAACCTTATTTTTGAACAAGATTTCTACCATTAAAGGTTGATTTAAGAACTACAGGTATGAGATTTAATTTAATAGTATAAATCCAACACAATATTTTCATGACAAAAATCACATTGAAATTTTGAACAAATCGGATCAAATGTAATTTATGAATTATTTCTAACGTTGTGAAAGCAATAGTTTTTACTGCTTTACTTGAAAGACTGCCCCACAAAAATGTGAACCAGTCAGTTTTTTTATTTTATTACTCAAGACTTTCGATACAGAATCTGTATTCAAAATAACACAAGGTAATATCAACATTTTCCAATGTTTAGCAGCATAATCGTTTTTTAAACTGTTTAAAGAGTTAACTATATTATTCACTAAATTATTGCGATACAACATAAATGTAACAACTTGTTGTATAAAAAGTTTATTCAACTTACTTTTAAAATACTTAAATTTCTACTAAAAATGATAAAATTCACTTTAAAAGTCACGGCTTTTCCATACAAAGCTGTATATATCATATTATTTTATTATTCAATATTAAAATGGGTGATCCAGCAATCATTTTTACAATTCCATAAGATTCAAGAGAATACTTGTATTACAATGAGTACGCAACGCACAACACAACGTTTTAAGTAAAACATTTACTATCTTCTCATTAACACAGTGAATCCAGCAAGTATTCCTACAGCTCCCAAGATAATCATCATATCACTCATTTCAACAATGTTTTTCTGGTTATTGTGTGTATGCTTATTGTTTAAATTCCTTTTAAATTCATTGCCTTTTTCAGAATAATACTCATCCTGTGATTCAAACTTATCATATGTCTTATAATAATTGTATTCAGCATTTTTATTGAAAGATTTCGTGTAGTGACTTTTCATCCAGTTATCATGGTTTTCATTTGGTGATTTATTTCTCTGTGGGGGTCCTCTTCCAGAGAAGTTGCTGAAGTGAGAATGTTTTGCGGTTCCTCTATACACTCCTCCATGTACATGGCCCATTCTAGCATCATCATACTGCTGTCTTAATCTACTGTTGGACAGAATTTCATAAGCATCTGTTAACTCATGAAACTTTCTGACAGCTTCTTCTGTTTTGTTCAAGTCTGGGTGATACAATTTAGAGAGTCGGTAATATGCCTTCTTTACCTTATTTGCATTGCAGCTTGGAGTCACTCCTAGAATTAAGTAGTAATTCTTTTTTGGATCAACATGCCTGCTGAAAGCATTTCTTGTTGTGCTAAAATGCCTTTCCTGGCCATTTTTCTTACAAGAGTCAATGTGAAATGGTACTGATACTGGCGCTTCTGTTTTGTTGTTAATCTTTCTGTTTTGACCTTCAAACAATCCGGGTTTTTCATCCGTACTGAAACAGTTATTGGATACAGCATAAAAAGACCTCACTGCATTTTGACTGGATAGCGAAAACGAAGTTCTGTTTGAACACAACACTGCATCAGCTAAAGCGTTTTTAGCTGACAGCATCTTTATGGCGAAAATATTGCATAACTGGACCAGCTTTACAGAGTTTGGGCCGCAAGATCGCAAAAAAGACGAGTTTTATAAGAAAAGGGTTCAACATCAATTTTCAATTAAGTGACTTTTATTTATTAAACCACACAGTAAAGTAACTTAGGTACCAAAATAAGATTTTAAAAAATCGAGTACAGTATCGATATACCAAATTCGGAACTAAATCTGTTAAGAATTTTGACAACTTCCGGGAACGAAACGGTACGAAATATCAGCATGGCCACAGGCCGACCAGAAAAACAAGCTCCACCTGAAATAGTAAGCCTTTTTCCCCACCTAAAAAATACAGTTATTTTTTTGTAAATAGCAAATTCGGTAATAAGATAACTTGATCACGTTTTCACGAGAATGCTCAATTTGATTGAGGCGATCACAGTTACTTGGTATTTGGACTGCATTTTTGGCCAGTCGAGCGATTGGTCCCTAGGTAGTCCAAATAATTGTACGTTGACGGATTTTTTTAGATTTTTGATATGGCAAATCCTTCACGTACAAATTGTTTAGTATCAAAAGTGGGTTGTTCAGATCAGGATTCCTGGTTAAAGCATATAGCCTCTATAAAATATCATAAGAACAAGAAATATTACCAGATAATGTTATTTTATATAAGTTCCGTACACAAAAAATAAATAACCAACTTATAATTATGAGTTTGACGGCTTTTCTTCATTTCATTCTGTCAAAACATAACGATATATACATGAAGGGCACCTGCAAGGCTTCAGGGCACAGTTTTAAATCGCTCGGAACATTTCGGCCATGGCCAAGTAGTTAAGATTGTGTAACGAGGTCTATCTCGAAGCTTTGTCGGAGAGGGCTGAGTAATTACGATTGTTTCGAGTTGTTCCCCTTCGCATAATTGTTTTCTGTGTCAGTCAACTTTCGTTTTATTGGAAAGGTAAACAACTTGTTTTAATGCATTAAATGCTTGTTTAGTGCAAAATAACATTTCACTTACATGGTAAAATATGAATATTACTCTTTATGTTGAATTTCAACCATAAAATACTTCACTTAAAACAATTTCAATATTTTTAAAACACCCCCGTTTTTTGCACATTCCCGTTTAGACGTTAGGGATTGGAAGAATCCCGTATAACACGTCTATTATTTTAGACTAGGTCCCTAGGGTGATCTCTTGGACTGAGAATCATAAAAAATGTGTTTTAGTACTCTATGATACACATAATAAACAAATAATCAACTTTTTGTCGTTTATTTTTACATATTAAATATTTTACAATTTCATACAATCTTTTATCATTCACAAGTTATGAAGGTTAGCAGATTTCGGTTGGAGACATATGTGTGGAAACGAGCTCAGATCTACAAGAATTTTTCGATAAAACAACTGTATACGTCGCATGCATGTTCAGAAGGAAGTTATCTCCAAGGTGCAATCGCTCAACAAGCACAAACTAGTAGCGTTTTCGCAATTTTCTTTGAAAACTCTGCCAAGAACACCTCCGCTACTATTTTCATCCTCCAACCACTAAATATTAATCAGCTGGGGTTTTGGGTGAGGGTGGGGCTTTCAACTGTCTAAATTGAGCACTTTCCTGGACTTCCTGGACATTGGGTTAATGATCTTCAGGCTTCTTTGTGTTGAGTGTAAAAAGGTATCATAATTGAAAATTCAATCAATTTTTAATTGAATTACCGTAACAATGTCTCAAACTTTATTGTGGTCTATATACTTTTCAGTTCTACAATGAAGAGGAAGCTAGAAAATACTCTTCAAAGTAAGAATTTGATGTTGTCTTGATACTGTTAAGGATTTAAATTGCAATACAACATTAAAATATTTTTTTTTGTCATATGTTGTCTCAATGTCTGTGATAAATTGTCCGTTAAGTTTTAAATTATCTATTTAATAGCCAGTTAACAAATAATGGGAAAATTTTATTTTTTACAATCCTTTCTGGGTATTAAGATTTTCTTTCATTCCCAAGAATTGGCTTATGTCTTAATCGATTGCACAGACTACTTTTGGTAACAACGCATAATTATATTTTTGTTGTATAATAGTTTCCTGTTGTTTATTTACTTAGCAATGTATGTTCATCATTAGTGCTAATGTTGTATTGCTTTTGTCCTGCAGTACCCGTATGATAGAGATTCAGGGCCAGTTGTCGGAGAGAGCCATAGAACTGCTGGCATTACCGGAGGACACACCTTGCTTTGTACTCGATGTGGGGTATGTAAACCTAATTAATGTGTTTGGCATAAATTAACAGTTTTAAATGGTACACATTAACAAAAAGGTTCAGCTTTAATTTTGGTTGTATTGGTATATTCAGTAATAAAAAGTACTCTTCATTGTACCTTTTACTCATTTGGATATTATTATGCCCATATTGCTTTGCACATATTGGTCAGAGTGTCAGTATGTCGGGCGTAGGTCAGTAGACCAAAGATTGTCCGAGGCCAAAAAAAAAAATAGGTTCGTTTCCGGTCCTTCCCAAAAAAAAGATGGTAGGTAGGTAGGCATTTTTTTTTTTTTTTTTTTTGGGGGGGGGGGGGGAAGTGATCTAGAATAGAAGGCGGCTGACTTTTATTCAAAAACAACCATATTAACTGCGTATGAGACAATTTTAAAAGGTACTAAAGCATAAAATGTAAATACAAGTCCATTCATTTATTAAGAACTGTATAATGTGTATTAATTATAATGTATAGATATACATTTTCTAGAATATAAATGCATGTATTGTTGAACATGTTTGTCTGTATGACAGATGTCGAAAAAGAGTGCCTCAGATATGTCAATTTTTCATATTTACCAATTTCACATTTGTGCTATAATGCTATTCTTATATTTGATAGAATATTAAAATTCCAAACATTGTCAGAAGCTGTTTTTGTCACTTCAATGATCTCCGAAGTACACCTGACCCGTGTTCACAAAGCATTTCCATTCTCAACTGAATTAAGAGTATGAAACTTAATTTCTTATTTAAATCTCAAAAATATGTTTAGTACTAAATTTAAGACACTAACTATTTGAAAGTGATACCGTAATTCACCTAAGAGTTCGGACACCTTAAATTAATTATTTTTTTCGCTGTCCAAAAACATAGAAAATTACCATTTTTACATTTTATTTACATGTTTGTTTAACCTGCCTTTTTTCTTCATGTTTGCATTTTACCACTTATTAATTTATCCGTAGTAATCAATGGTCATAAACTTATTTATTAAGCCTGTAGTGAAAATCCTTCATCAAGTTAATTAAAACACCATTTTATACATGCATTGAACTGAATAAACACATTCTATCGGCTTTAGATCAAAGAGTCACACTGTGTGACGTCACATAACTTACAGCTATACCCACGAGGATCTCGTGGAGAGCATGGACATTGCTATGCAGGATTAATATATAACTGTACGATTATTGACCGACGAACTCGACATGGGTGCCAGGGTTCGAATTTAACTTTGAGGAGCACTCGCAAAATTTTGCGAGTGCTTTTTGAGGCAACTCGCAAAATGAAAAATCAACTTGCAATTTGATTATTTGCTTTATTCCCTTGTAATATTGTCTAATTTAAGTAGAAATTTACACCTAAGACAAATTATGAATATTAAAACGTATCAATCTTGAGTAACTCAACTACTAGAACTTGTTTATGGCTTTTTCTTTTTGGGGAGTACGAAAAGACTCATCAGATGCTAGACGCTTTTTGATTACAAAGCTGTCCAATAATTTGACATTGTTCACTTTGTATATTTACCCTTACCATCGGGTAATATCCATTCGACAAGCACGGTACAGATTTCATTAAATCTATAAGTATTAAAAGCAATAACATTATAAATTTTAATAAATGAAAGAAACAGTAAAATTAAATTAGCGAGGATGTTCTGGACCATGAAATATATCGATCGACGAAGTCTATTCACTTTGGCAGTTCGGCGGAAATATATCAAAGGTTGATGGGGTTTACATATAGTGCGCGATGATTACGTCATTTGTATTCACTTTGTATTATGCACGCCTCGGAAAGATTCGAGATAAAACTCGGCCTTTTCCGTATATGTTCTATTTTTGAAAACTTACTAGAGCGTGACTCCGTACTATCTTTTTTATACTGGTAGTGTAAACATGCCACTTATATGGTGTTTACACTCGACTACGCAGCGGAATTAAGTTCATATTTATTCTACTGTCTTTTTAACATTTTGTGGTCTAGAAAAAGCCACTCGCAGAATTTTGCGAGCTTGAATAAAAGTCACTCGCAATTTGCAAATGTCGCTCGCATTTTGCGAGTATGCGAGTCTAAATTCGAACCCTGCCGGTGCCGCCATTTTAATAGAGTGCTTATCAAATTACCGAATTCGAAATGAGACCAAAGAATTAACGGAAAGAAAGTACCGAAAAGTACTAAATATGCGCGCAGTTAACTTTTACACCAATAAAAAGTATAGGGTCGGCGCGGAAATAAGAGGGTCGGTCGGGCGACCGGAAACAGACCTATTTTTTTTTTTGGCCCGAGTGATAAATTGACAATGCCTGGACATATGGTCCACAAACTCAGCTTGGATGTTGGGCATAACCTGAAGATGACCCCTATTGATTTTGAGGTCATCAGCTCAAAGGTCAAGTTCACTGTGACCTTGAATTTCAAAAGCTTGTCAGATGTCCGAGTGATCACAATGTCTCAAACTATGGTCCTCAAAATTGACTTGGAGGTTGGGCGTTACCAGTAGATGACCCCTAATTGATTATGAGGTCATCAGGTCAAAACACCTGGCATTTCGGTCCATGCATATGTTGTTCAATTGTCTAAATATTACTGACAACATGGCGCTAAGTGGGCATAATATTTGACAAACATCTCTTTTTAGATTAATTTTCCCAGTCAGGACACTTTTTCAAGAGTTCTTTCACTATTGGGTAGTTAACTATTTGTTAATTAAAACATGAGTACATGTCCTCTGTCTGGGCTGTACACATGTCATAAAGTTGTCAATGGGAAAATGCAAATCTTTTATATGTAATAGGTGACTTAAATTCAAACCATTGTAATGCTAAGGGCTTTGCAAATTTTTGATGTAGAAGATTGGGCCTAAATAATTTCCAGTAAGGAATTTTTTCTTTGTAGAATTCAGCTGGTTTCTTTTTATATAGATGTGGATCTGGGTTGAGTGGAGAATGTCTGACAGAGCAGGGCCATTTCTGGGTGGGCGTGGACATCAGCCCTCACATGCTGGGTAGGTATGGAAACAGTGGGAAATATAACGATGCTACGTTATAGCATTTTGATTTTCTATAAGGTATCACTTATCTTTCAATTATGGTCAGGATCAATTGATAATGATTCATTCATGAAATTTGATAAAATACGAGAACAATGTCGTGAACTGTCTTTAATACCCAGCTAGAGAGGGGCATTAGTTGACTAAAGATGTGAGGGAAAACTCAATATTAACATGACATTCTAAAACTAAACACATTCTAGACTTATTTTATTGTACCTGGCCATTGCTGACCACTTTTTCAGCAGATGTAAATGCTGGGTGTATCATTTGTGACCTTGTGATTTGTGATGGGCATATAACTAGTCAAATTAAAAGTACAACTCCATATAACATATTTTACAGCTGGGCAATAAAACCGAACTTGGAACGGAACTGACCACATAAATTTACTGCCATGCCAGCTGATCAGCATGCAATTATAATTAATAACATGTTGTTTTTTTGACCATAAAAGGTGCAATCAATATGATTATTGAACTTCTTTAGTAGTACCACAGACCTATAAATCTATATGTTTATACTTTAGGTCTGTTGTAGAACACTGCTACACAAGAATATGCATTTATGGCACTTTTTGATTGACATTAAATTAAAGGGTTTGTCATTATATTTGAAATTGCTTCATTATAGCATTAGAAGCTAAATAAATACTCGGTCAGATTCCACCACAACCATTTAAAATCCAAATTAAGATGATTTGCGTAAAAAGTGAATGGTAGTATATTTCATTGTGTTACGGTAATGGATTTCATTAATAGATGTCCACAGCTTCAAATTTAATTAGATGTTCAAAAGATTAAGATATTTATTTTTTGGATATAAAATTTGGTGCTTGAAACCTACTATATTTGCCTAATTCCATATACAAATTATTGTTCTTACTTTTTATTAGTCTCCCCTTTGACTGGAGATAACATATTGCTCTTGGCGTGGTTGTCAGTCTGACTGCTTGTCTGAAACAAGTTTGTGTCTCAAAAAGAATAGAAGCCAGATTAATGAGACTACAGGAATGTTAAGCATTGTGTGGAGTTGTGCTCCTGGGGTTTATGGGTGGCTGCACCCAGTAAGTGCAGAGTTATGGGTCTTGACTTAGTTAAAAAAAAAAATCAATCTTGTGCTGCACATATCTTGTGCTGCACCTAACACGTATTTGTGAAATTAAAATAAAATGAAAGCTTACAAAAAGCTGTGCACCTGAGATTTTGTTTGAGCTGAGTTTTGCTCCAGCACAGTTGTGGGCCTTAACTTAGTTAAAATTGTTATAAATAGGTGTGAAATTTGTGTTGTGTGTCTCTCCTTCGGTATTTGAGGTATAGCCATGAACATTAACAAGAATGTTTATCAACAGGTCAACATGAGCACTTTGGTCTCTGTTGGTGGTGAAGCCCAGATACAGCAGAGTTATGGTCCATTACTAAGTCACTATAAAGAGGCATGAATTTTGTGTTGCTTACCGGTATATATTGATCATTTCAATTATTTATTCTTTTGAAATTATTTATTATTTATAATATGGGAAATGCAGTTTTAATTACAGTGTGCATTAGAAGACTTAATTCACATGGTACACTGATAATACAATGGTTCTGACCATTCTGCAAACAGTGTTTAATACATCTAGCATGCCTATAACATAAGGATTTGATATGATTATTTTTAATTGCAAAGACAGTTACTGGTAACTTTAAAATGAGGAATGTTTCTTTCTATATAAATCACTAGCTAAGCTCAACTTAGTCCCAGCAGTCCAAGCCCTTCTTTTGTTTTTTGAAAATGTGCGATTTATGTTCGATAAAAGACTGACAAATTCATAAATTATTTGGCCATACGTGTACATGTACTACTCTTTAATACGCTGACGACAGGTCTGTTATAAAGATTTTTATGCTTCATAAGGATGGTATGTATTATTTGCTCCATCCGTGCCTGTGTTTATTTCGCAGAAGTATATTTTGAGGATTGTTTCACCTAGGAACATCAGACTGCATTTGTAGTTTGCCCTTGATGAGAATATGACCCTTGCTGTTTTTGGGGATCACTGTTTTGAGGTCACTGTCAACATTCTCATGAAAACATTGACCGGACAATAACTGAAAGGGTTTGACCTATGACCATAACAAGTTGTTGGTTGCCATTGACCAGCAGGTGACAATAGAATGTTATTTTTTATGTTTATTAGTTTCCATTTTACAACTTCAGATGTTGCTGTGGAGAGGGAAGTGGAGGGAGATCTGTTGCAAGGTGACATGGGAGATGGAATGCCCTTCAAACCTGGCACTTTTGATGGAGTCATAAGGTACTTACTTCTGTTAAGATGCTCAGAGACCAGTAGTGGAGACTTCTGTTAAGGTGCTCAGGGTACAGTAGTCGAGACTTATGTTGAGTTGCTGAGGGAACAGAAATCAAGACTTCTGTTTTGTTGCTCAGGAAACAGTAGTCGATACTTCCGTTTGGGAGGTCAGGGAACAGTAGTCAGTGCTTAGGAAACATTACTCGAGAATTCTGTTTAGGTGCTCAGGGAACAGTAGTTGAGATTTAAGTTGCATTGCTCAGGGAACATTAGTCGAGACTTCTGTTAGGTGCCTAGGGAATAGTAGTTAAACATTCTGTTTAGGTGCTCGGAGGAACAGTAGTCGAACCTTCTGTTTAGGTGCTCATGGAACATAAGTTGAGACTTCTGTTTAGGTGCTCATTGAACATTAGTTGAGACTTCTGTTTAGGTGTTCAGGGAACAGTAGTCAGTGCTCAGGGAACATTAGTTGAGACATCTGTTGTATGTGCTCAGGGGAACAGTAGTCAAGACATCTGTTGTATGTGCTCAGGGGAACAGTAGTTGAGACTTCTGTTGTATGTGCTCAGGGGAACAGTAGTTGAGACTTCTGTTTAGGTGTTCAGGGAACAGTAGTTGAGACTTCTGTTGTATGTGCTCAGAGGAATAGTAGTTGAGACTTCTGTTGTATGTGCTCAGGGGAACAGTAGTTGAGACTTCTGTTGTATGTGCTCAGGGGAACAGTAGTTGAGACTTCTGTTGTATGTGCTCATGGGAACAGTAGTTGAGACTTCTGTTGTATGTGCTCATGGGAACAGTAGTTCAGACTTCTGTTGTATGTGCTCAGGGGAACAGTAGTCGAGATTTCTGTTGTATGTGCTCAGGGGAACAGTAGTCGAGATTTCTGTTGTATGTGCTCAGGGGAACAGTAGTTCAGACTTCTGTTGTATGTGCTCAGGGGAACAGTAGTTGAGACATCTGTTGTATGTGCTCATGGGAACAGTAGTTCAGACTTCTGTTGTATGTGCTCAGGGGAACAGTAGTTGAGACTTCTGTTGTATGTGCTCAGGGGAACAGTAGTCGAGACTTCTGTTGTATGTGCTCAGGGGAACAGTAGTCGAGACTTCTGTTGTATGTGCTCATGGGAACAGTAGTCGAGACTTCTGTTGTATGTGCTCAGGGGAACAGTAGTTGAGACTTCTGTTGTATGTGCTCAGGGGAACAGTAGTTCAGACCTGTGTTGTATGTGCTCAGGGGAACAGTAGTCGAGACTTCTGATGTATGTGCTCATGGGAACAGTAGTTGAGACTTCTGTTGTATGTGCTCATGGGAACAGTAGTTGAGACTTCTGTTGTATGTGCTCAGGGGAACAGTAGTCGAGACTTCTGTTGTATGTGCTCAGGGGAACAGTAGTTCAGACCTCTGTTGTATGTGCTCAGGGGAACAGTAGTCGAGACTTCTGTTGTATGTGCTCAGGGGAACAGTAGTTCAGACATCTGTTGTATGTGCTCAGGGGAACAGTAGTCGAGACTTCTGTTGTATGTGCTCAGGGGAACAGTAGTTCAGACATCTGTTGTATGTGCTCAGGGGAACAGTAGTTCAGACTTCTGTTGTATGTGCTCAGGGGAACAGTAGTTCAGACATCTGTTGTATGTGCTCAGGGGAACAGTAGTCGAGACTTCTGTTGTATGTGCTCAGGGGAACAGTAGTCGAGACTTCTGTTGTATGTGCTCAGGGGAACAGTAGTCGAGACTTCTGTTGTATGTGCTCAGGGGAACAGTAGTTGAGACTTCTGTTCTGTTGTATGTGCTCAGGGGAACAGTAGTTGAGACTTCTGTTGTATGTGCTCAGGGGAACAGTAGTTGAGACATCTGTTGTATGTGCTCAGGGGAACAGTAGTCGAGACTTCTGTTGTATGTGCTCAGGGGAACAGTAGTTCAGACCTGTGTTGTATGTGCTCAGGGGAACAGTAGTCGATACTTCTGTTGTATGTGCTCATGGGAACAGTAGTTCAGACCTGTTTTGTATGTGCGCATGGGACCAGTAGTTCAGACTTGTGTTGTATGTGCTCAGGGGAACAGTAGTTGAGACTTCTGTTCAAGTGCTCTGGGTGAAGTAGTTGAGAGAATATTGTAAGGAAAACTAACAATGTGATATGTAAATATCAGCAAACAAATTTAAAATGTTGTTGAAAAGATGAAAACTTATACTCATCATATTCATGTTTTTGATATATATATATGTATTTATATTTTGATCGTTATTTAATACAATTTATGCCAATGTTGTTGGATATTGTATACCCTAAATTAAACAAAGGTTATAAAATGAAGTGAAAGATGTTGCTAAATGTTGCTAAAGGTAATCTGTTTTGTGCAGATTATAAGAATGTTTTAATCAGCAATGTGTTGGTTATTTTTCAGTATATCAGCATTACAGTGGCTGTGCAATGCTGACAAAAAGTATCATCATCCACCAAAAAGATTATTGAAATTCTTCTCAACACTGTACGCATGTATGGTATGGCATTAGATAAAAATGACTTAATTGTCTTAAAATTTCATAAACTTTCAAAAACTTTCTATCATGGGTAATTGTATGAAAGCATTTATGCCCATTACATGGATCTAGTATATTTGCTATAAATCTTAAACATACATTGTTTAAAAAAAAACACTTTTTTGTCTGCTGTCATTTTAAAAGAAATGATGTAACTATATATTATCATCTAAAATGTATTCCTTCAGTCTCGAGGTGGTAGGGCAGTGTTCCAGCTTTATCCAGAAAACAGTGCACAGGTATGATATAGCCTTTTGATTCTAGAAATAAACTAAAGGATTCATGATACATGCATTCAAATTAGTAAAAATCTTAGTTTGAAGTTTGAGATATTTAGATAAAATCATAAATTTTCGTGGGACATTTATTTTCATGGATTTTGTGAGATGGCTTATCCACCAATTCAAGATCTTTACAAAGCCCTTAATTCTGAAATCTTAATGAGTATGTAATAGAGTACACATGATGATGATAATGTATTCACATGAATATACATGGTCGCTGTATACAAGTTGTAGAACCTAAGTCATTTTACTGTTTAAATGGTTTATATTATTTAACCTCCATGATAATAAATTGAAGTCAATGACATTAGTACTTGCATTCAGTTTTTAGCTAAACTATTCGAAGAATATGGAGAGCTATACTACTCACCCAAGCGTCGGCGTCACACCTTGGTTATGGTTTTGCGTGCAAGCAAACATAGGTTAATATCTCAGCAACTACTTGAGGTATTGCATTGAGACTTGATACAATTGTTCTCAACCGTCCAACCTACTTAATTAACCAAGTTAGATAACTCTAGTTTGCATTTAATACAAATAATTGCCCTTAATTATTTGACTTAGAAATTCTGGTTAAGGTTTTGTGTGCAAGCACACATAGGTTAATATCTTAGCAAAAACATGTTGGTTAAAGCTATCAATCTACCATAGAATCAACTTTGTTGATTTGATGGGTTTTACATTAAATATTGACAACCAATGTATACTGCCATCATAATTCTGTTCCAATGGAAGGGTAGGGTTAACAAGATGTTCAAAATTTTCATACAACCCTCAAAACAAGTGTTTTGATGTGAATAAAGCGGCGACTCTTTGAAGTGGTTTCTTTTAGAAAAATTGAGAAAGAATGGGCATCTGTTGATTGACGTTTCTGCTTGATAATGAATTTGTAAGTTGGGTAGGCATTAGCTGTATACTTACAATACCTCTTGAAATACTTGAACATTTACATCATTCTTATTTAGTAATTTATATGTTATGCTTATTACAGTTGGAGCTGATCACCCAGCAGGCAATGAAGGCTGGCTTTACTGGAGGCCTCGTGGTCGATTATCCTAACAGCACCAAAGCAAAAAAGTATGGTAAAGCTTCCAGCTTTATTTATGGTCCTATACACTTTATTATTTTCTTAGCATGTTCTTGTCCTATCTTCCAAGCAATATGTATCCTAAAGTTTTGTGACAGACTTATCACACTATAGGATATAATATCAGGATGCATCTGTAGTTATGACTCTTAAATTACCGATCAAGCATTAATTGACATGGGTATCTGCGCTGATTCACATTTCGTCCCATTGTAGTGTCATCAATCATGTGACGTAGATGATACATAGCACTAGATCAGCGCATGGTGAATTTGCAGACACTTTTGGATCGTAGTTTGAATTAAAAAAAAATTATTTTATTAAAAAAAACATGATTTAAGTACCCACGAATTAGTCCATTTTCGCAAAAACCACGAGGCCAGAAATATTAATGAATTCAGTTTTTAAAATTTGTTTTACCAGTATAATTAAGTGTTTCATAAATAAGGTTATTGCAACTTACATCACTGGAAATGTCAAACATTATCCGATGCCTCTATAATAACAAAGTTCACTCAGTGTAAATCTGTATTTGCTTTAAGAATGTTCCTGTGTCTGTTTGCGGGTGGCCAGGTCCAGCAGCTGCCAAAGGGTCTGGGGACAGAGCAGGGGCAATACAGCCAAACCCAGGCACAGTTCACAGACAAAAGGTACTCTTCATTCCAATGAATGAGAAATTTTCCTTTGCAGATTGTAAAATTTCTAATAATTTTGCTAGAGTTAGCAATTGTATGGACAAGGTTTTCTATTGATTGATGACTTTGACCTTAACATAAGGGGTCCTCAACTGGTCAGTGTTTTCTCTAGCTATTGTGTTGATAAGATATGAGCCGCATCGCGCGATTTTGGGCCTTGGGACATAATTATTACAAATGAAATAAAAATGCCAAAAATAATGATTTTTTCTATGTAAATCATTTCTTCCGGACTTCTTTCTTTTTAAGGTTTGTCGTTGATGCATCATTTTCTCGATAATTTATGACCATTGGTTTACTCATGTTTCCATAGCAACCATGGATTTCGTCCTGACATATTTTGACTGGATTGATAGTCTGTGTTTAAAACGGCCAATGTATTAAAAATACAAAAATGATTCATTATTTTTATCTTAATTTATGTTCCTTAAAGATTCTGTGATAAGAAAATAATTTAAATTATAAGCTAGTTGTAATATTGATACAATAATTTTGCACGTCATTTGAATAATGCACTTTCGTTACAATGTCATTTGAACAACGTCAAATTTAGTATTCAGAATGCGCAATACATGATCTCTCTTGTAAACACGGTACTTACGCAATTTAAGAGATATCATCATGAAAATTTCAGAATATCTTTCTGAAATTACATGGCATTCAAATACCTTAAAACATTGTAATAGCAAAAATATGTCCGAAGGCCCAAAATCGCGCAACGCGGCTCATATGGTCTTTCGACAAACAAGATTTGTAAATCTATATGCCCCATTGTTATCCATGCAAGTATATAATATATATATATATATATATATATATATATATATACAAACAAATGTATACATGAATTTGTGTTATTATAAATTTAATTGTTACAACATTATCTCCATAATTGTTACAAAGGGAGCGTATGAGAAATGCAAGAGGAAAGTCTCTGAAGAAGAGTCGGGACTGGGTACTGGAGAAAAAGGAGCGGCGGCGGCGACAAGGGAAGTATGTATACAGGAGTTTTGATTGTCAGTTTAGTTTGGATGTAAATCAAAGGTTGGCTTTATCTGGTTGAATTGTCCATTTGATTATGGTGGTCTTTGTTGCATTGATTTGAATATTCACAATTTGTTGTTGTCTTTTTGTAAGAAACAAAGGTTGAGGAATTGTCTCAGCAATGGTGATGAAGCCATGCAAAAACATAGTTGACCATTTATTATTAAGATGAGATTACATGTACAGTGGAAACTCACTAAACCGGATCTCCACAAAACCGGAATCCTCGGGATACCGGACTTTTTTCAGAGTCCCGGTTTTCCCCTTCTATTTTCAATGTAAAAAAATCCCTATAAAACCGGAACCCCGGAATTCCAGACAAAAAATCAAGAAAATTTGTTAGTTGTCAAAGTAATTTTACCTCACAAAACCGTTTATTTGTTCAAACGTGTCAAAATAATTTTGTGTATTAGGAATTCGCGAATTGCATGTCACTTGTTTTGACAACCGGTGCGTCGTTAAATATTACACCTGTGCTTTTGTGGTAACTTGATAATCAATAATGATGATTGCGCTGTGGATTGACTGTCGCGCTATAATCAAACTTGTGAAAAGGAAATTGATTGAAACAATAATTTGTTTGTTGCAGAAAATAAAGAACTAGAAACGGTTATTTAGTGATCATTTTGGAGGGTTGTTTTATCTAAAGACTTTTATGATTTAATCAAATTAGAGCAGTGTGTTAATTAAACTATTAAACATACTAAACAAGCATTAAATTACAGGAGTTGTTTTATTTCAAGACTTGGAAAAAAGATGATTATAAAACGCAGAAATGTTTAATTATGCTTATCACTTTTGCAAGTGCTTTAATCATGTCTCAACCTCTGTCTAAACGTTGGAGAATTGAACTGTCCCTAGAGGACAAAAGCCTTAGGGTTAACTCAGTTAATATTTTGAGTAAACTTACTCCGTACATCAAATCCTCACTAAACTGGAATCCTCACTAAACCGGAAATTTTGCCCAGTCCGGACCTTGTCCGGTTTAGTGAGTTTCCACTGTACATTCAACAGTGATTTTTTTTGGTGCAATTTACTGCCTTCTGAAGGTTGTTTCCCTTTGCAAAAACCATTTTTCCCAAAATTGATAAATGCAGATTATGTTAATGAATTAATTTCCTGATATAGAAACAAAATCTTGTCAAGACATACTCTTTCACAGCATAATGTAAGCATAAAAAAGTTAAAACATGTATATTTTCCATTATATTAGCTATTTTGGCCAGATTTGCTATTTTTCCCAATTTGCAAGGCACTGATTTATTTGTAGCATGTTTAATTACTCTGTCTATAGTATAGGCTCTTAATTCATGTCCCTAGGTGAACTAAAAAATTTTTTTTATTATTATCGACCTATTTAAATAGATAAAAGATATTTAACACTACACATGATCTGCTTTCAGAGAGGTTCGGCCAGACTCAAAATATACAGGAAGGAAGCGGAAACCCTGTTTCTGAATTTTTCTTCTTATGTTTTTGTTATTGAATGCAATAAAATTATTAAGAGTTTGTGTTAATGTTACATAATACATATAACATCATAGTGACGTCCTAATACATATAACATCATAGTGACGTCCTGTGTGTCTAAGCTGCTAATGCTAGACTCATGGTTAAGGACTTTCTTCAAGGCAAAGTGCACAGCATGAGATATTGAATTATCAAAGACTAGACAAGGATGGAATTTTGGTACTAAGTATTTTGATACAAAAACAAGAGGCACATCAGTGCCTGTGCTCCACTGGCCAAAAGGTTCAAGCAAAGACCACCTAACGAACATTTTCGTCAAGTTTCATAGAAATACAATCATCAATTTTTGAGAAGTTATTTAAAAAAATTTTTTACTTTAATAGCTCTGGTTGCCATGTTGTGCAGTGGACCGAAATGATTTGGGCAATTTGAGTAAAGGAGCACCAAACAAACATTTCTGTCAAGTTTTATCGAAAAAAGGTCATCGGTTTCGACGACAAGTCGTATAAAGTTTTTTTTTATTTTTTAGCTCTGGCAGCCATGGTGTGCAGTGGACTGGAACCATTTAACAAATTTTGGTTAATGACCACCCAAGGAACATTTATGTAAAGTTTCATCAAAATCTGATCATCGGTTTCTGAGAAGATGTAGTTTAACGTTTTTTTCTATTCTTAGCTCTGGCTGCCATGTTGTGCAGTGGACCAGAACTGTTTGGGCTATTTTGGTTAAGGACTACCCAAGTAACATTTCTGTCAAGTTTCATTGCAATACGATCATCGGTTTCTGAGGAGAAGTCGTTTAAAGGTTTTTCTATTTTTACCTCTGGGGGCCATCTTGTGCAGTGGACCGAAACCATTGAAGCAAATTTGATAAAGGACCATCCAAGGAACATTTCTGTTAAGTTTCATCAAAATCTGATCATCGGTTTCTTAGAAGATGTTCTTTAAAGGTTTTTCTATTTTTTTGCCCTGGCAGCCATGTTGTGCAGCGGACCGGAACCATTTGAGCAATTTTGGTTAAGGACCACCCAAGGAACAATTCTGTCAAGTTTCATCAAAATCTGCCTATCCGTTTCAGAGGAGATGTCGTTTAAAGATTTTGCTATTTTTAGCTGTGGCGGCCATATTGTGCAATGGACCGGAACCATTTGAGCAATTTTGGTAAAGGACCACCAAAGGAACATTCCTGTGAAGTTTTGTCAAAATCCGCTTATCAGTTTCAGAGGAGATGTCGTTTAAAGTAAAAGTTTACGCACGCACGAACTCACGACGGACAATCTGTGACGACATAAGCTCCATGGCCTTCGGCCAGTGGAGCTAACAAGATCACTTTGTGAAAAGAAAAAAACAGCTTGTTAATTAACCCCGTTGAGGCTACAACTTCAGTCCAATGTTTGACACTTGATATAACCTCGGACAATTTTGATAATGGGTGGTTAAATCAACGAACCATTGTAGGAATGTCATACAATACAAACATTCTTTACATTTTCCAAGAATGATCAACACTTCCTTCTCGTCTTTAGTGAGAATATATATGGCACCAGTCAGAATATGTACTTGTTAAAGTTGAGTACTAATGACTTCATATTTTGGACCAGACCTAGTTTGAATACAAGCACACTGACAATGCTTTTAATAAAACATATTGGTGGTCCATGGTTTGAAATAGAAAGAAATGTGCAATTGTTTTCCTTTATTTCTTCTGGGGTTCGCATGCCAAATTTCACATCATTTCTTTTCTTTAGCATATAAGTTATATTACTGAAACAATGCTGATGATGATTGTGTCTCCCCCTGTTCATGGGGAGACATTTTTTGCCCCGTTGTCAGTCAGTCCGTATGTCACTCTTCATTTCTGCACAATAACTATAGAATGCATTCAGCCAGGAATTTCATACTTAACTACCGGTATGCTGGTTGATCAGTAGATGAAACCTATTAATTTTGATACAAGAAGGTCAAAATTAATATCATTGTCTGGGAAAATGTTTCCGCTCAATAACTGATGATCCTTTTAGTCAAGGAACTTCATTTGGTATGCGAGTCGGTCATGACAAGTAGTAACAACTATTGATTTTAAAATCAGGAGGTCAAGGTCACAGTGATCTTCAGGTGAAATAAGATGTTACCTTAAGCTGAAAAATGGTTTCCACTCAAAAGTTCAAGAACGATTTCACTTAAAAATTGTTGGTCATGAATAGTATTTGACCCTCATAGATTTTTAGATCAGTATGTCAATAGTCAAGGTCGCTTCAGCTGATAAATGGTTTACACTCAATAACTAAGGAACGCTTGCACCTGGGAACTTTATACTTGGTATGCCAGTTGGTCATGACTAGAAGATGACCCTTTCTATTTTGAGATCAGTAGGTCAAAGGTCAAGGTGACCATGAGATGAAAAAACGAAACTATTTTGTTCATTAAAGAATGCTTGCACCCAGGAACTTCATACTTTGTGGCAGTTGCCCCCAATTGATTGTGACCTAAGGTCAAAGGTCAAGATGACTGAGCTGAAAAATGGTTTCCAACTTATGCCTAAAAAAAAATTGTTTTTCAAAAATAGGTAGGCTTTTTTTTTATTTATTTTTTTTATTAGGCTTTATATAAGAATGTCATTTTCATCATTGGAGAATAGTTTAAAGTTATCTCCTGTATAACCATTTAAGGTTTTAAACTCCATATTTAAAAACCAAAAAATTTTTTTTTATGTTTTTAATTTTTTTTTCAAACGGACTATAAAAACGGTAGGGTCGGCGCCTATTCCGTAGGTAGGGTTGGGTAACCCGAACCAAATGTATTTTTTTTAGGCCTTATTGCATACTCCAGATTGAAATATAACAAAATGGCAGTGGTCGAAATTAGCACTGGTAAATTGTCTTCTAGGCTTGCTCAAATTCTGAATTTTATATAGCAGGGCAAGCAATAGTATAAGAATTCGGACTTGTTCATCCAAAAGTCTAATTTCGATGACTGAAATGGTACTTCTTATATCCACCTATCACATAAATTATTTATAAGAGCACTGATCTCATTCAGTAGATGTTCACTATTGAATACCGGTGAAAAAGCCAAACTTCGAGGTCACTTGTCTTCAATCCAAATTTCATGTCCATTTCTGTCACAGACAGCTACCACCACACATTATAGATTTTTTTTTTGAAAAGCTATCTCCTTAAATTTTCCTCTCATCTTTCCTTGCATTTTGACATATCTGCAACATTCATCAAGTACGGTATTAAAAGAACTATGTGAAGAAGTAAAATGTTATTTCATTCAGACCATTGACCTGTAATTATGACTTCAAAATTGCGTATGCGACAGTCTTTTGGATGATGAACATTTTAAAACTCTTCCTGGTTGGACACAATTGTCCAAACACTTCAGAACGATTGTTCTCAATTTTGACCATTCATACCATGTATAACGGCTTGCACTAAATAGTTTCTCATCATTGTGAATATTTGTCACAATACTTCAGACAAGTGGATGTTTATTTTGACCCAACACAAGGCTCTCAAGTCAATCTCAATATGGTGAAAATTTGTGGTCTTTCTAAATTTGTCGAACAGTCAAATCATGACCAGACAATTAAGCAGGACTAGGTGGGCTTCGGATGACATTTACATAAAAATTATGTGATATCCATCTACAACTATTGAAAGCTGACCATAACTATTGAAAGCTGACCATGTTATACAAAGACTACAGGAAAAAGTTATTTCGCTTCCTTTTATTTTTGAAAACATCTCAAGAGCAAATAATGTTAGTTAACAATTTCAATGGTATAAAGCATAGAAGCATCAAAATCTGAAAGCAAACATGATATACTTTACAGCTATCAAGATATTTGCCAAATACAAAATCTTCGCAGCAAAATAATACATCATAATATACTTTGCATAATCATATTTTTTTGTTTCTTTACAATGGCCAGTTGCTCAACTGTTTCTTTTCCATCTTCGGTTATTTCTATAAAAGCTAAAAGTAAAATTACAGTAGGAATTTTCCTTTTTAACCCAATAAACTTTTAAGGCAAGTCGAGCCACTGGCCATTATTTTTTTTACAGAAAATGAGCTATAAGTGAAAATCACAAAGTAAACAGTTGCATTTCAAAAATCTGAATAAATGAAACGTTACAATTGTATATATTTAAAAACCTTTCAAAATTCATAATACAGGATTTGTTTGTTCAAATTGTAAAAAAAAACCATCAATGAAATGCATCTGTAACTTTGTTACTTATTAATGAGTACCAGTATGTATTTGTTTTATTGTTTTTGAAACAATGCAGCCCCCCACAAAAATCTGTATACCCAAGTCTTAGAACAGACTCAACTTTTAATCCCTGAATTGTATCATGTTCAAGAGAAAAACAAGTACATACGCTTGTGCTGATCCGTTCACAAAAATATACAAACTCATGTTTTTCTAAAACATTTTAAGTTACAGACATTTTCCTACTTAAATACATCTCATACGATTTAAAATTAGACAAAGGCTAAATTTGAGCATAGCTATATATTCTTTTAAACGATAACTACAACATAGATTTCCAGTGCGTAGGAAGATCTCTGTTACTGTGAAATGCAAGAAATTGATCTCGTATTGAATGGCCTTTCCCGAAAAGTTTCTTTAAATTTCAAGTTCTGCTTGATTATACATGTGTATAAAGACAGATTTGTTGGCCCAAATCTATGCAGTTGAGTTACATTCGATATGAAAACACAGTCTGTTCCAATATCATTATCACTGTTGATAAATAAGAGGGTGGTAAACCTTTCATTATAATTCATCATCATCATCTGGTAAGGCAACATTTGCAGCTTGCTGAAACAAGAAACAATACACCATTATAATATATGAAACACTAAAAAGGTTCACATTGAGTTTTAGTCTAAAGACTGAAAATCTTTCTTTTAATGTACAATTGTTTTCAGAAGAGCAATAATGGTTCAACTTGTCATATATGCTGCAAATACAATGTTTAACAATTAGTAAAACCTTGTCCATTTTTTCTTATTAATTATCAATTATTCATGAAATTTAAGAATTCACTTATCTGAGCCTGAGTCTCAAACTTAGACATGTAACATTAGGTTAAATTTCAAATAGTTTAATTTCAATAGGTAATGCACCCTTTGACTTTAGTGTAAGGTATTCATCTGCAAAGTAATTTTTAAATATTTCAGTTCATGCAAAAGCCCTGACTAAACCAATTCTATGCTTTGTGCATATATGCAGCATACCATAATGATCTGAACTCTAAATATGACCTTGTAGGGTCATTGGTATTGCACATGAAACATTGGGCATTGCTAATACTGATATGTTAAATTCAAGAGTTTGAGCACTGATCAACTTAGTGGTAAACAGACTAGAGCTAGATTTAAACAGATGCTGAGCTAGGAGCCGAGGCATCATTTTGGCTTTAAGCAGTAAATGTTTATTAACCCATTTCATTCGGGATACACCTTTTGGTGTAGTTACCCTTTACATGCGGGATACACCAAAAGGTGTAGTTTTTGACGTACTGAACTTTCACTTTATTTACTTTCGTTTTGACTGTATTGTTTCCGGTTTATACGTTTTCCGGAATGGCCGGATGTTATGCGCAGATAGATGCGCAGAAAATTTTAATGAAGAAATAATTTTAAAACTCAAAAATCGAGTTAAATTTAAGCTTTTTATTGCGATTTTGATGCAAATTTTGGTTGAAATGGATAGGACTCTCGACCACAGTGACGATAGTGATATTGGGATGGTTATAATGACGAAGTTTATGTGAATTAGTTTGATACAAACAGAAGACATATTAAAACATCGATAGAAATCACAAACTATGACATTTGCATTATTTGGTGGAGTTTTTATGACGATCTTGAGGAGTTCTAGAATGATTGAATGACAAAGAGGATCACCCCAAGGTTTCCAAGTGGGAATACAAAGAATGGTGGTCCTAAAGAACAATATGACCCAAGAAAGCCAGGATATTGCATTACTGTCATTTATCAATAAAACTGTTATGGGGGCAAGACTTCTGGACCTTACTGGTCGAGGATTCAATATGCTATTCCAACCAACATCGCGATGAACATCCACCCGCCCAATTTTCTCCGAAGTGGATATGGGATGATATAAACTGTTATAACTTTTTATAGATTTGAAATATATGCATAATTCTTTCTGCATTTTAAAGACAGATTAATTTAGAAACTTTCATACATTGGATTATGTGACATTTGAAAAAAATTATGTGTGCTTTTTTTGCTTTCAATTTGTGCATATTTATTTTTTGGTTTTTTTTTTTTTCATCATCACCTGGTTAACTTGCAAAAAATAATTTATTTAAAATCATTTGCTAATAAAACTTACATAAACATGTGCATATTTTTATTTCCTTTCCAAATATGTAATCTTTATTGGGTCTTGTACCAATAATAAAGAAGTTATTAGTGTTTATACAACACAATGGTCATAAAAAGGCAGATGGCTTATCAGTTATTGGAAAATGCCCAGATATTCAAGGTATCATATCTAACTGGGTCTCAGAATGAAATGGGTTAAATTAACACTGACATACAATAACCTATACATAGATTAAACAGCACTGTTTTATAAGATATTTACCTCAAGCTCCAGTTCGGTCTGTTTAACCAAGTCTGCACTCATGATGAATTCTGGGGGAGCTAGAGCAGGCATAGCCACAAACTCTAGGTTGGGGTCACCAACAAGCTTCCTTGCCAGCCAGAGGAAGGGCTTCTCAAAGTTGTAGTTACTCTTGGCACTGATGTCATAGTACTGGAAACACAAAAGTTAGTTAATTATTGGTAAGAGTGTTTGGATTCCAAGTCTTTAATTGGAGAAATAGTAGTCATTTTTTGTATTTCTCAAGTATTCTGACCATAAAATAAAGACTCTTTTTATGTTTAGTGAGGGTGTTGAGTATATTGACACTGTTGATGTCACATCAAAATGTGTAAAACGGCGTCTGCATGCTGATACATGCGAATTAAGAGATACTCTTAACTTTTACTTAAGTTCAAAATTTTGCTTCTCATCAGGTAATTACAACATTATACAAGTCATTCTCGTTAGCACAATGTTACCAGAGAGTGCGGACTTGTGTTGTGGGGGAAACCGGGGAAACCAGATTAACCGGAGGAAACCCATTTGTTTCCCTTGGTAACAACAAACCAAACTCCCAAACACCTAGGCCTGGGTCACATAGCTAACCAGACTTCCGAAAGTACTACTGAAGCACTTGTTAACATCTCTACTCAGGGTTCGCCAACTTTTATTTGGCGAATTTATGGAGACAAAGATAAAAAAATTTCTAAATATTTTCTTAAAATGATGTAAGCAGAGCCCATGCGGCCTGCATTGATAATCGATTCTGTCACTGTCATAAATCAACCGCATCTGCTGATGCGACAACAAATCCGATAATTAGGGCAAGCAGTCACAACCCAGTCAACACCTCGATAATTATTGCGGAAATTTATTGCTTTCACGGATTAACAATGCCACCCTTTAACTAGTATGTCTCTTATTAGCAAACAATTTTAAGATTTAGCTCAACAGCTTTGTTGTTGCGTAATTAACGGGTTAGTTTTAAAAATGCAATTTTCGGTTGTCGGAAAGACACGTGATATGCAAATTTCGTAATGACGTTTACGCGCTAAAAATAGATTTGCTTTCGGTTTTGTCGCAATATGTAATTGCTATAAATGCAGCAATTTAGCGGTTTGAAAAGTGTTAAAAAGATTAACAGAAGTCATTGGGTATGCTTACAAATAAATATAACTACATCCCATTTGATAATAACTTGGCTGGAGTAAAGAGTAGACACTATTTTATTCGGACAGTATGGCCTTAGTTTGACAATGTATATTTCTTTAAAGTTTCCATTTATTTTAAGTTTATCTCATAATTTCATAATTGTATTCTTTAATTCTATGACACTTTTGTATGCAGGCATTCAATTTAAATCAACATATATGTATATGTTGCATTTTTTGGCAATATTTCTTTTTTTTATTTATATACTTGTCCATATATTTTGTCAATAGAATAACAATAACAATATCTTGGGCTTCATGTACAACAATATTATATTATGTTCTGCACGACAATGTGCTAATTAAATGCAATTGCAATGAGCTTCAGGGGGCTTTGCCCCCTCGGAACCCCCACAAGGGCGCTGCCCTGGACCCTTTCGCGGCCCCCTTAACCCCCTGCGAAAAAGTGGCGACAACTTTTTAGAACCCAGGGGGAACCCTGCTACTGTAAATCTCTATTACTGCAACTTAATAGATGAAAAAAATGCAGTATATCCTACCTGGAGATTCTTCTTTCTGTGGAAAACAATGGCCTTGGCTTTCACTTTTCTGTCTTTGATGTCAACTTTGTTGCCACATAGAACAATTGGGATATTTTCACACACTCTAACCAAGTCTCTGTGCCAGTTGGGCACATTTTTGTACGTGACTCTGGATGTAACATCAAACATGATAATTGCACATTGACCTGTAAGTTAAAGAGAATACGTACACTAAATATATTACAACAAATATATCATAATGAAAAAGATACAAATACAAGAGGTCCTGTATCACTTAACAAACAATTTAAAGATGAGTCATTTAACAAATTACCTCAGGTACAAGCTAAAACTATAACATTGCCATTGTACCTAATTGAAAAGCAAAATAATAACACTGAACACCATCTAAAATCTTTACAAGAAAGGAAAAGATGGCATGGT
Organism: Mya arenaria; assembly: GCF_026914265.1. Lineage (NCBI taxonomy): Eukaryota > Metazoa > Mollusca > Bivalvia > Myida > Myidae > Mya > Mya arenaria. Next base: position 59,932,303 of record NC_069125.1, on the reverse strand, counting down.
CACTGCAACCAAAAACTAGTCTGATTTGCAAATTTTACAATAAATCACCATCTTAAAATGATTAAAGTCCTATTTGACAAAAGGACAAAGACATCAAGTTACCTTGGATGTAGTATCCATCTCTGAGCCCTCCATACTTCTCCTGGCCAGCAGTGTCCCAGACATTGAAGCAGATCTCGCCACGGTTAGTGTGGAATTTTAAGGGGTGCACTTCAACACCCAGTGTGGCTGGAACAATTTTCATTCAAATATAAGTCATGTCTAATAGAAAGTGATATCATGCATGTTGTAACAAGTGGGCTTTTGGCCATATTTAAAGCAGACATTATGGGCCTAAAAAATATGATATATTTGGTTCTGCTTACCCGACCCTACCTTCGCAGCATAGATATTTGTAAGAAAATGATGACAAAATTCCCTATTCCAAGGGAATATGTCATTATCAAAAAAAAACAGGAAAAAGGTGAAACTGTACCCCTACTTTTTCAAGAGTGTGCAAGTCAAGTTGACAATATCGAATATGTAAGCAAAATATCTTGATAACAAGTCATATTGCTAGCATTTTATGGGATGAACACATCTTGATTTATCTGCTTCAAACAGAAAGACATTTCCAAAAGTCAGAACGAATAACATATGGTCTTAAACTCCAATCCGGACAATCTAAAAATAGTCAGCCAGAAAGAATCATACAAATAGAAACTCAGAATGGATATCCTTTTTTCCGAAACAATGCTAGGTCCATAGTATTACTATATAAACATTTGCTTTAAATCCTTCGAATCAGACACTTACCAACATATTTTTTCTCAAATTCACCAGTCAAATGACGTTTCACAAAAGTTGTTTTGCCAACACCACCATCTCCAACCAATACAAGCTGAAAAAGTATAAATGATGTTATTGGTAGTGATGGGCCGATTAGCGGGTATAATCGATTAACGGCTAGAAAAGCCCAACTGATTCCCTGATCGATTGTGTTTTCCCCGAGTCGATAGCGGGTACGACTACTCACGGGTACGAACGAAGATTTCCGAATGGGAAATAACTCTGAAAGCGAGCAAAATGGCCGGTCTAGCAGACGGCAATAGAGTCAGAGATATTTAATTTGCCACCGACGAAGGACAATTTGAATATGAACATCGCCATTTGTCGTCTTTGTAAAAAAGACTTAACAAAAACACCGGTTAGTTGAATCTTTTGAAATTTCCCGTCCAGTATTTTAATGTCAGGCTTCAGCATTATATTTTGGAACTTAAGAGCTGTGTTTGTGTAATCATCATTAATGTTTTGCTAATATATTGTCCCCACTTTAATAGAAAGAAGGCGTGCCTGTCCGAAAGTTTAAAGTATCCGAAATATCAGACATGATTAATGCTTAACGGTTAAAACCGAAGTATGCCGGCAAATGGTCAGCCAATGAAGCGTTAGTATTTCGTTGCAGATATCCAATGAAAATTGATTTAACATCGTACAGTTAGGCACAACTGTCAATATGGCGGCGCCCATAGTGCAAAAATTTAGTTCGAAAGAATTAGCAAATCTTTGATAGATTTTCATATTTTATAACGGTATGTCGATTGAATATAACTGTCGACAAGGGACAAAAATGCTGTGACATTTCTATATCCATTATTATGTAATATCGGTGGAAAAACTTAGTTTTTTATGCAACTTGATTTTTTCAGTGACATTCAATGTACATGTTAAAGTGTAAAACAGTTTTTTTATGTGAATAATGCTGTTGTTTGTACTAAATATCTAGAAAAAAAATATTATAAATAAGTTGTAAACTGTCTTTGTGTTTAAATTTGTTGTTTGTTTAAAACGGGATGTTTTTTCATAAATAAAAAGTATCAAACTTGAGATGTAAGGGTGTAAAAAGAGCATGTATATAAAGCAGAAATAATACTATAATACCAGTCAGTTCTCTCAAATGCCAGCTATGTATACACCAGATTGTAATTTAAGGTATTAGCCATGTAATACAACTCGGGAAACATCGGGTAACTTCGACATATATCGCCACTCGCCGTAACAGATCGCGACGAACATCGGGCGTATTCGGCCTGTACCGGATGTTGCTATTTTTAGAAACGGAAGGTATTTCCTGGCTATTCATAGGTCAATAATGGAATTTCTACACCTTAGTATTTGGAAACATGGTGATGATTTTCTCATGAATATACGTTTAAAATAAATAAACACTAAAAGTACATGCTGACAGTTGATAACGATACATCTAACAATTTGAGTCATTACAGTAAAACATGGATTGTAAGTGAAATATACGCGTAGGAGAAGATTTTCTCTCGAAAAAACGAACTGTCAACAATCGGCATGGAACTGGGATATTCAGATATTCGTATCAAAGGGCTCTGAATGTACCGTATTTTCTCGACTATAAGGCGATTCGCTTATAAGACGGCCCCCTAACTTTGCCCATGAAATCTGGTGCTTTTTGTTTCGACTCGCTTATAAGACGGGGTCAATTTTTAAGCAAATCTAAAATGCTAAAATTCTTCTTAATGTGTAAAAATGTTCAAGCTCAACGGACAATTATCGACTTTCGCGGTAACTGGTTTTGTTTTACTCAAAGAAAATGGCGGTCAACTGTGAGCTCTCTATTTGGAGGTAGGTTAAAAATTAGTACATGGTTACGCGTTTAAGTTTGCAGGACAGGTCGTTACTTATCGGAATTGTAATAATTAATCAATAACAACATATGTTTGTTTTAGTTTATTTTTTTATTGAAGACACCAATGAAGTTCTTTGGCAAAATAAATGGCTTCAATAACATAACTGCGAAAAGCCGAGGCACGAATAGGTGTTTGTTTAGCAATAATGCTTTAGGCAATATTGTCCCTTGATTGGCGACGAACATAAAGGATTCATATTCGCATTGTCATTTGTTTGCTTAATCAAATTGACAGTTAGGTACCTACATCATATTAAGATTATAATTTATTGATTTGATATATCTGTCAAACTAATTATACTGACACGCGCCATGAGAAAAAATGGAGTGCAGATATAACGGTACACTGTGTGACGTCAGAGCACGTGCGGTGAAGAGATTTCGTGTTGTTGTTTACTTAATTGCCCCATACTTGTATCAGGAGACGATATACTGGATAGACGAATACCCTATGTAAAATTTTACTGATTTTGACTTGAATCTTTTTTTAATGTTTTATCGACTCGCTTATAAGACGGGTCCCCTACTTTGGGAGTAAAAATCGGGACCCAATTTCCCCGTCTTATAGTCGAGAAAATACGGTAAGTATCCTTGAACAGTTTTGTACGTTGGTGGGTTCAAAAAAATTTGTTTTTTAATTTATCTTTGGACTTCTTAAATCATTTTTATTAGCTAAATGTTTAGACAGCATGTTCATATTTTACATGTACTTATGTACATGTTACATATTTTACATGTACTTGTGTACATGTTACACATTTTACATGTACTTATGTACATGTTACATATTTTTATATGTACTTATGTACATAACTTATGTTTATGATATGATATGAATATGTAATCTTTAAATTGATTGTGTTATCTTAGAAAAATATTAGACTTAAAATTTTGTTTAAAAATGATGTGTTTTGGTACCTGACCCATTTCTAACATACCATTATACATGTACATACCCGTTATTTGTTTACAAAATGCATATTTTCAAAATTAGCCTGTGAACAAAAGTTGTATGTGGTTTGGGGCTTGAAGCCGCATCTGCTAGGACACTATTGACATTCATTGGCTTGGTGTAGGTCTCGTTAAAACCCCATACTGTTGTGGATCATTATCAACCATATGCACAACAACTACACATTTATGCCTACCAACCCTTACTCTTGGCTAAAAAGGATATTAGTGCAGAATGTATAATACTTGTGCATTTGTATTTTACGGTGGAAGTTTCTGCTGGCTGATAATCAGAAGTCTAATTTCTTTCAGGCTCCTACTGACAGAATATTGCTTAGTCAACAACACTGGGTTATGAAGAATTCCAGCCTGCATTAATACTATGTTGGATCCTTGAGAGCGGATTTGACAGCCATGTCTATCCACAAGGCAGTCGCATCTGATCGAAATGATGTGAGTATTTCATATAAAACATATTTGACTTGGTTTTTGCTTTTATAAACACACTGTATTCAATAATCAAGTGGTGGTGGTGGTGGTGGTGGTGGTGGTGGTGGTGGTGTTGATGATGATGATGATGATGATGATGATGAATTTTATTGATAAATTTAATAATTTTCTTTATATATATATACATGTATGTATCAGCTTGTTGTTGTTTTTTCAAAATAATGTCGAGAAATATTAAACTGTTTATATTTTATTTTGTATATGTATGGCAGTATAATTATCTATACAAATTAGTTAGAAAGGCTTTAAAGTACAACTTTTTTTCTTTACAGCACTAAACATTCTTGATGGGTAAAGTACCTGAAGGTGCATGAAAACCAAATCAGCATTGACTCAGCATTAAGTAGTTATCATCTGTGCACACACTACAAGTACAAAGCATTGGAACAGACCAAACTTCAAATGTTGAAGAGTGAAGAATTATTGTGAAAAAAACTAAATGTTAGAATACCAATGACAAAATAAAACAGATAGACATCAAATTACCCACAGAGATTGTTTACATGTTATAATATTAAAAAAAAAACATTAGTTGAGAACTTTCACTCTGATATTTTTGGAGTGTTGAGCCCACTTAGTGTTCTTGTTTCTTCACATATTTTAGTTTAAAAGTACACTCATTTGTTTTAAACTCTGTATTCTGAGTTAGTATCATAAGTTAAATTCATTTATTTGAAAGAGTACATTTTATGAATAAGTCCAATTAAGCGTTATAAATTTTTACAAGAAAAATGTTGATTTTTAAGCATTTTATTAGCTATAAAAATGTATGGTAACATGACATTATGTATATTTTCTTCAAAACTGGACGGTAAACTATCATAAATTGTCTTTTAAATTGTTCAATAGACATCATAGATAATATCTAAAATGATTTCAGCAGCTTGCCTTATATTTAACTATTTTTTATGAATTTTATAAAACTGCTTTATATTTTCAAACATCGAAAAACTGCTCTTTTCCGAAGAATCACAAAATCAATCAAAATGATTTTTTTCCATGTCTATCAATAATGTGTTCGTTTGAACTTTAGTTTTCTGTTAACGGAAGTTTATTTTACCAGAAACTGTTGTGTTTATTTCATAATCTCTGATAATGCGAAAAAAATTCAAATCTAGACAAAATATTTACTTGTCGCTCTTTGTAGCCCTTGGAGTTTGGGGGTGGGTGTAATGGAACATAAATAACTTTTTTAATTCACGGTAAAAAATCTTCAAAATTTGGACAAAAGTCCCATAGTGTACCGTGATTATAACTATGTTGTCGGTTAAAGCTTTTATAAAAGTGTGTATTACGCGGCTAATACCTTAAGTGCTTTACTTTTTCAAAAGATCATTAGAATTTAAGTAAAACAGTCACTTTTAAGACATAAATATCTGAATAGAAAATTATGAAAATAAATAACATTTAACCGATTATTTTTCCGATATATCGCATCAGTTTGCTAACCGATTCCAACCGATAATCGGTTGCAGTTCTCCAACCGATATCCCATCACTAGTTATTGGTATTTTCAGACTAAAAATTAAACCTCCAGATTATAGTATTCCTATGAAAACAAATAATAGTTAATGGTTCATTTTCTCTTTAACAAAACCAGTAAATCTGCATTCTGTTCCGTTGAATTAAAATAAATAATAACTAATAAAAATGTCCATCATTTTCATTAAAAGCCATATGTGATAAATTTCAATATCCATCTGGAGAACACATTGCTAGAAACATGAGCATAAACACTAACTGGATAAGCTTTAAACATGCAGTTTTCTTTCCTTTAAGATTTTACAGCTTGGCGTCTTACTTACCTTAAAAGTAGGAATGTTTGGTGCTGCCATTTTTGTTGATCTTGCTTCGTCTGAAGAAAAAAAAGATCCATCATTCCTAGTGTATACTATAGCCACAAAAACAAGTGAAACTTTAAAATCATCCTGGCATTTGTTATGTACCTCAGTCATGCCACAAGTACATCCCACACAGACAACGCGAAAACTTTTTTTCTTCACAGGACATTGCGACAGGTAAACACCTTAAGTTTACCTGTCGCAACAAATTTTTACCTGTCGCAATGTTACAAACAGTATTCGGTTACATCAGCCGAAACCTTGATTTTAAGCATCTTTTTTTAAATAAGTTTTGCAAATCCCCATTATAACAGGTTTAGATCTATTTGGATAGATTTGTCTTACAGTTCTATAATAAATTACAAAAAAAGCTAAATATCATGTAAAAAAATCAATATTCGGATCTTATGTCATAATTTTTTTCTTCCCTTGCCTCCCAAAAAAACTCATATATGGTTCGTCTACCCATGGAACAGCTAGATCTTACTCTTTTAATTCATCTTTAAATTAAAGATACAGTACGGTTATAAAATGTAACGAATTGTACTACAAGTCAGGCACAACATTTATGCAAAAACAAAAGTAGATTTCTTGTTATTGGCAAAGTTAAACAGAGCGGAAAGAAAGTCAGCTCGGTATATTAATCATCATATCTAAATTAAAACGATTGCCGGGAACCACTTCGCCGAAAATAAATACATACGGAATTTTGTAATTTCCAAACATTTCCGTAAAATAAAAGTATTAAATTACGAGCTGAAATCGGAACCTTACGCGTTTTATCGGCTTTTACGGAAACATGTCGAAACGGGGTTTACAAATAGTGATACACGGATTAACACGCTGAATAATCATGATATAATAGTTAAAAATAACTCTGAACATTTATTTAGAAACTGAAAGTAAATTTTCCGAAAATTAAACGGTGCTGACTGTAATTTTTCACCGGACATTGTGACCGACCAAAACAAAAGTTTCGTCGGTCAAAATGGAAATATACCGGACATGTCCGACTGTCCGACGGACATTCGCATTGTCTGCCCACATTGCCTGCATTCATATTTAAAAGATCTGGAAAGAACCTACCAAACGTACCTAAATTGATGAAAGCCCAACCAAAGTTGGTGCTGTAAATTTATTTTACTTTCAAAGAAATATTTTATGGATATGACATCTGCATTTTTTTCAAATAACTGCTTCCGATTTGGATTTTCTCTGTACTTTGACTAAGTAATCACTCCTAGCATTACAAACAGAGAAGTGTATGAACATAATATCTCAATTTAAGGATTATTATCAGAGACGTTGAAATAAGAAAAGAAATCAATATCATTTCACAAATAAATTTGAAATGAATTTGATGAGACCTGTGAATAGCCTCAAACGTGAGTGATTCGCAAAATTTGTAGTTAGTTTTTTTTGGCAAAATCACATATATATCAGTGGCGTAGCTGTCGTTACGCACAATACGCCCGTGCGTACAATTCGTCGCACAAGTCAGAAAATATTTGGGGCCAAAAATGCAATAAAAACTGAAGGGTAAGGGGGTTGAAGCTTTCGCGGGCCGCCTATTTTAAATCTCTGAGACAATAAAAAAAAACAAAAAAACTATTATTCAGTAAGAGCCTCGTTTACCGTTTAGTTGAAGGAAAGCCTTTTTATCCATGCACTAGACAGGGTCAGTTATACAAGTTATATATATATATATATATATATATATATATATATATATATATATATATAGAGAGAGAGAGATGCCTGGTGAGTAGTGTCCCTTATTGTTAGATCATGAATGAATTGTCGATAAAAACTGAATATATCCGAACAAAGTTTACAAAGCGGCAAGTTTCAAAATATCAAACGCCAACCTTGAACCTCCTCATCTTGACATGTTCAAAGATAATCTTTAAACAGTTGACAATGCTGATAAACTAAACTTTTAGCAGCAAAATTGGAACATTTCTATGAGCTTTCATCCCATAAGTGGTACATTTTGTTTAGGTTATTTGTGAAGCATAATTAAATGTGTAGTGTCCCGTAACATTTGATATAAGAGGACGATACATCACACATTTAAGATAGAGGTGTCTGTTTTAACTGTTAATATTCATGATACATTTGGTATATTTTGATTTCAAATATCAGATACACAAATATTCTCTACAGATATTGACAAGACCATTTTCTCAAAATTGTCGAATATACTGCGGGTAAAATATGCTTCATGAATGTTCACGACTCGGTAAATTAACGGCTCACTGCAGCTTGTGCTAATACTGATGAGTAAGACAGAAATTGTCCTGTTACATTACATTACGATATATTTTATATACCCCCCCCTCCCAATTTTTCGTCACTTGTCTTGAACTGCTTCATGTTTACCGTGAACGGGAAATCGAAAAGCAACGGGTAATAGACATCTTCGCCCAGAAAAAGGATCAACATATTGCATTACTTTTTCGGGTGTAATTTTATGGAGTAATCGTTGACAAATAGAAGTTTGTTTCGTGTTGAAAATGTTAAATGAGCTAAGGAAAACCTTTGAACAAACGTTTGTATGCATTTTCATTCTTTAAGACCATTACCAATTTTAAATTTCCTACGAAGCCGTTTTAGACATAGCAATTTTGCATAGATTACATGAAGTGAATTCTTAATGATTAAGAATGGGCGGGGCGAACGAGCCCTTCTTTATTATTAAGAATTCACTTCATGTCATCGAACTGACTTAGAATACAACCTCATTGGCTGATACATCGTCAACGCAGAATCTGACGCGGGGAATGTGTATCGGATGATTGTCAGTAGGCGGATCTTTAAACACGCGCGGAAGTTGAAATTCTTAATGATTAAGTCTATAACTTAATGACTGCCTATCTGCAATTCATTGGCTGAAAATGTAGGATGTATTACGGTCGTTGATTAAATGCTGATGATCCTGTACTAATAAATTTATTTTGCTATACATTATCATTATGACCTTTGACAAAACTGAGAGCTCCAGGGGGGCGAAGCACCCCTGACCCCCCATAAAAGCCTCTGCCCATTCCAATCACAATTGTGCGTATTCTTCGAAACGGCCTAGCTATGCCCCTGTATAATCAATGCTGACAAGTATTAATTTGAATTTTCATAACATTTTAAAATGAGGTACCAGCGTCTAAAATGAACAAAGCTTTGCAAAATCCTCCTTGATAGAATCATTACATTTAAATTGTAGGTGGACGTCTTAGTCTGCCTGGTACAAAAAATACTACAGTACATCTGCCAAGTATGCAGAAGACTAAGACTAGTTTAAAATCACACAAGAAATAGCAAACATAGGGCATAAAGAGATAATTTAAGAAAACAAATGCAACTGTTTATACTTTCCTCAAGCATTAATAACAAATAATTAATTACTTGTTAACCAACAGAATACGAATCTGTTTGGATGCCGGTGGATATTCTAAAGATGTTCAGTTATGGCGCAATTTTCTAACAATCCGGAAAAATCCAGATTGAACTCAACTCGATAAACGTTTCCAACAGTTAACCAAACACAGTTTTAACTTCAGAATAAAGTAATATCAAAGCTCTTATTCATTCACTTTTTTTGTGTTAAAAGACATTTATTTAATAATCAGGTTAACATTTTCTTTTAAAATTTCCCTACCTAGATTTTCTTTTTTACGGAACCGGAAAGAATTTCTTTGCACATGCGCAGACTGAACCGGAAGCGCTCGATATGGTGTATATATTAAAATTGTATTGATTTTTACAGTTTTTGTGTTACTTACGGATATTAAATGATTTTCAAGGGTATTATTGTACGGGAACTATAAACCTCAACCCATACTTTGTCGCTTTATCCGGCAAATATGACAAAAGACCGTCTACCGGCTTTGAAAGCGGTAGGTGTTTCCTATCTTCCTAAACGGTGCAGACATAAATTTTACCCATGCACTTGTCAAAATTATCATTACCTTTTTTCTCTTCAATATTATGACATACAGCATATTTGAACACCAAGTAGGGTAAAAAGTGTTATTATTTAAAAAGGAAAACATGATTTCAGTTATTTTTGTTTCATTTCCCATCAGCTTTGTGCCTACTAGTTTTGATGATGTTATTAACTGATTAATATTCTGACATATTACAAAGTAACATGTATTATGGCATTAACATTTATTGTCACATATGAATGTGTTATTCAATCAAGGCAGTGACCTCAGTGGCATGCTTCATCAGACCTAAGTTCTTTAGAGCTTGAAGTGTACTTTAAATGACATTCACTTAAAATGAATGAAAATGCGTTGTTGTTTTTTTAAATATTTATACTATGAAATAACAGTTCTTATATTCAATGCATTCAAAAATTAAAAAACAAACAATTTTCTCAAATTCTAATAAATTTATAACTGATATCTATTTTTCTATTGATAAGTCTGTGATATAACTTATATATTTATAATAATAATATATTATAAGCCTTGATGATATAAAAATCATATTGATGTTTCTTCCAAATAAATAAATGGCTAAAAAAGTTCTGTATTTTGTTTTTGTGCAGTTTAGATTGGAATCCGTATTCATTTCCTTTAAACAATGTCTATAACATACCCGATATATATTTTAGATATACATATATATGTAGCACAATTACTCATTATTTCTTGAAAATTAGATCCAGGTCAGGGCTTTTTCTAAAGTACCCACGGGTCCGACTATCGGACCCATTTCCAAAGCAAAATATAAGATATTTTTCCCAATCTTCGGAAAAAAATACCAATCAAAAATACAAAAAAATAAAAAAAAATTTTTACCTGTACTGGTTCATTTTCAACAACCTTATAAATTGTGTGATGTAAAGTTTTTTCTAATAAATGAACTCTGAAATCATTGATTTTCATTACATTCAGAGATCAGTATGAAATATTATCTGTCATGATTTATTGCAATAGATATTTACACCCCAAGGATTGATATTTTTTGGGTCTTTTAAAGGGAAAATAAACTGAAATTAAATCATTTCCTAATACGCAGGAGACTATACAGCCTTTTCTTTTAACTGTAAAATTTCCCAATTTCAGCATTTTCTAGACGCAAAATTTCCCAAAATGTCTAGGGTCTTTTTCCCAAAATGGGCAGAAAAAGCCCTGCAGGTCTAGTCGGTTTTGTTGATTTTCTGCTTTAAAAATTAGAATTGATAAGAAACATGATGATTTAAAAATTCATGTTTTATCTTTTTAATTAATGTCAAATAAGTGTAAAACTGTGAATTCTTTTTTTCAAATCCTTTTTTACATGTTTATCTGTTTTTGACCCATACATGATTTATTATTTATTTTTTAAAAGCTTTATTGCTTCTACAGTTGTGTATTAGTTACATGCAAAGAAACATTACATGGTTATGCAGTCAATTGATTTTTTTCATAAATCACTAAAGTTTGTATTTGAATATTTAGCTTTGAGTATAGTTTAGTATTTCTTAATAAAAATAAAACTTAAAGTTTAATTAGAGCCATCTTGGCATCTTGGCAAATCAGACATAGTTCTCTAATAGGCCAAAGAAATAATATTTGATTGAGTCTTATTAAAAACATGATGCGCTTGGCAGCTGTCATTTGTTATATAGGTAGGCATTTCTTTTATGTATTTGTAAATGATTTATTTTGCTTTTTTAATAAATTGCTTTGTATTCTTAAAACAGTATCGCCATGATATATATATATATATATATAAAATTCTTACCTTTTAATAAGTCTGTGTAAACAGTCTCGAGTGATTTTGAAGTGTCCAACAATTGATTTTACAGCCTTTATATATATGGTATTTTACTTACAACTCTTTGTTGACACTGAGACATAGTTTTACTGCCTTTATTGGTGTTAATTATGTGCATCCTGTGAACCATTTGATCTTTTCTATTACAAAACTGATAGGGGAGATAAGTTTCAATTATGTCTTAATTTGAATTCCATTACAATTGATAAGTCAATGACCATACATCTGCTATGATTGATGGTGACTGTATAAGGATTTAGGATGTGTTTTCAATTGATTGTTACACAAATTCGCTGTAGGTCAATTTTAAGTCTGTGACATGTGTTACATTACATTTTCATTTTGAAAGGATAAATTGTATTGAACAACATTTTAAAAGGCAGTATGAATGATTAAAATACAATTGAATCTGTTATTTCATAACCAATTGTATTCTCAGTCCTGTTTTATCATTTCATCTCCACTATAATGCATTTTTTCTTGATGTATACAATGTTGATAAAATTTGAATTGGTGAATTGTCACATTTTTTTCTGATTTTAGACACAGAGTGATGATGATGACGCAGATGATGTACAGGTTGGGGTGGACGCCAGTGGATTTATGGATGAGTTTTTTGCCCAGGTATAATATCTATGGACCAGAAGGTTCCTTTTCAATTCCATGTATAATTGTGTTACTGTGGTGTCCCTTTCACATCATCTCCTGAGGCAGCTGCATTGGATACTCTGAGTATTATTTATATTTTTCAAAATCTATATGAAGCTTTTAAGTCATATAAGAAGGTTTTTACAGCAATTGTTTTTAAGGAACATGTATCTGGGTAGTCTGGTATCAGTGTTAGTATGTTCCCAAGCTTGTTTGCGGGTTTGCTCTGTCAAATAAGACTTTTGTATGAACAAACTGGAATTCATATACTATTGCTTGGCATAGAATTTTTGAACAAACCCTGCTATATAGAATTCAGAATTTGAGCAAGCCCAGAAGACATTTTACCAGTGCAGGGCTTGCTGACTTATGTTTATTTTGACCACTGTTTACTATGAGGATTTTTGTATATTGTGCAGGTGGAAGAGATCCGACAGATGATAGACAAGATAGCTGCCAATGTTGAAGAAGTGAAAATGAAACATAGCGGCATTCTGTCTGCACCCCAAACAGACGACAGTAAGACATATATATTCACACTTTGATTTACAAACTGTTTAACATGAAAGAGAGAAAGACAAGTATATGAATTATTCCCTTTCATTAAAAATCTGATCATTAATTTTTAGCAAGCATTGGTATAAAATGGAAATATTTTTCCCTGATGTTTTTTTACAAGAAGCAGTATTTCAGATATCATAATAATATGTTGTTATATTAAGTGTAACAGCGTGGAGTTTTATATAAATATGCATACGGCGACAAAAACTATGATGAATGAAGTAATTTGTTGAGAGCAACATGTGGTTTCTGAATACCAGTGGTTAAGATTGAATATATTCTGTTCATGTAGAGGACCTTTGTGCTGTGGCTCAGTAAATTTGCACAACCTTTCACTTTTACTTGGAATAGGGTCAACACTTGTTTATGCATCATACACTGGTCAGGGTTGGTCTGGGATTTCATTGTTTGTCTTTGAAGTCTTTTTCTCGTATGAGACAGAGACTATGTGTATTTGCCTTTGCAATTAAAAAAAAATACATATATTTAAATCTACAATAGGGTTAATTAGTCAAAGCACTTGAGCTCACCCACGCTAATGTCATTCTCCTTTTGAAGGGACTATTTTGTGAGGTTCCAGGAAACTATATCAAAGGGAGTAAAACTGTCATTGTTTTCCCTTTTTTTGTCATTCTTCAGTCCAGAATGGACTATAATAAGTGGAAAATCTTTTAAGAGGAGAAGCACACAATGAAACAGCAGATTTCCATTATGATTTACATCAAACAAATTTGGTGCAAGAAGTCTTAGTCAATGACTTGCCTGTTTTGATTCATCTTTTTTTGCGCATGTGTCATTGATAAATGATTTTGCTATTTTTAAACAAAAGGAGTAAGCTGTTTTCATAGTAGTATTGGATAAATTGTTATTGCCAAGTTTTTATGCAAATCCTTTGCTGATTGCTTAAAAAAAAGAGTGTCAAGAGCCCGTCTAGACAAAAACTAGAGACTTGATTCTGTTTGCCCTGTGGATGACTTAGTTGCTTGTACTGCTGGTATTTCATTTGCTAAGCTTCTTTCATAATGATAAAATCACCCTGTTTGGATGAATGGTTTGTTCTATGAACATTAGTGTGTGATGTATATGGAAAACCTTTACAGATCAATGATGCTATTATAATTAACTGTTCTTTCTCTGGTATATTATTGAATCCCAGAGGAAAATGGCTTTCACCATTATTCTGTTTTGGCCAGGGGATAAATTTTCACCGATCTTGTCAAGAATAAGAACTGATTAACAGCTATGTTAAGAGCTTTGTTGTTTTGTTTCTGTAGCATTAACAGAGTTAGAATAACAAATAAACATGATTCATTTTTAAAAAGCAATAAAAAACAAATGCGTGTTTTATGGGACATTTTAAATAATTTTTGTGTAATTGTTGATTGCCAATTTTATGGTCATGACCAAACTGACCATTGATATTCAGTTGGCATGGAAGCAAGAATTTCTTTATCAATTATTGTAATATTATGGTCACCATTTCATTAAAAAACAAAATGATGGCCTATGCACTGTCTCCTTTGGCCTATGCACTACTGCCTTCAGCCTATGCTCTCAGTCGGCCAACGGTGGCCTGTGCACTTCCATATAACAAACCTTGTGACTTAGTTGTGAGAAGCCAACACAGTGACTATTTTGTGTCATTTAAGGACTTCATTTACTCTGCAATGAACTGTTTAAAACCCTTCAGTCTCTTTGATAAAGCTGATGGCTTGCCTTCCGACAGATAATAAACGAAATAAACATTGATTGTGGAGAAGGCAAAGTAATCTTTGGTCTGATTATTGATCTTTGTCTTCATGGGATATTCCAATGGAATGAGCTGGTGCAGGCAACGAGTTCCGATACTCCAAATATACTCTGCAAAAATAGAATATTGTCTCTTATATATCATAGGGCTTTGCCAGAATGGTCATTGTGACAATTTAATGAACAATCTTGCATTACAAGATATAAAGCCGTTACAATTTAGAGTTTCAATGGAAGTCATAATTCCCAGGTATAAAATAGAGGACTTATTTGTGTACAATAAAAATGACTGCCAAATTATTCAAATGATGTATACCATGGCTTTTGAACTATCAAATGTTGTTAATAAATGAGGTGTATAAATACAAAGCAAATGAAATGTTTTGATTGGTTTATATCCAAAATGGAAATGCACCAAATGGGTGTTAATTGAAAATATTTTCTTTATTAACATTGAAAGCCAGTAGAAACATCGAAACATATTAAAAAGATAATATGTGTAAGTTTTTTTAACCAAGACCTGGAATTATTTTTTTTTACTAGTTCATAGTTTTCAATAATATATGATCGAAAGATACCCCTTACCTCTTTTAATTCCTCTATAATTAGGTATAGAAACAGAATTTATTCAGAAAGTTAACATATTGAAGTTATAGTCAGAATATCGGAACCCGGGTCTCTGCCTGGCCTTTATGGCTTGTCGGGCCTTTCGTGCATTCCGCTGGCATGACATGCTTTAATCCATTCAGTGACACCCTTATCAAAACAATCATCAATTTTGACAATACATGTTTTTACTGTGATTGCAACGGTTGACTTACATCAGAGGGCGTGTCAGGAGTATAACAATATTTGTATCACCTAATCAGGATTGATGACAGCCACAAGACCAACAGTGCTGTTTACCCAAACTTCTCCTATAATTTATTACAACGGGTAGGTGTGAAAAACACCACTGTTTTAATTGGGACCTTCATCCTTATAATCTCCTATAATTGCGAAGTTACCGATAAGTTTTGATTTGGGTAACATAAATTACATACCCGGTAAATAACATAAATTGTGTGTCATATTTTTTTTTTCAATCCAAAGTCCTTTTCCTTATTGTCCTTTTGTTTACCAATTATTAAATTGTAATTGAGAAGCATGGTTGAAGAAAAGATGATACCTAGTATCATTGTTCTACTTAATTTGAATAAAGATAAATAAATCTGAAAATACACATTTGCATTCCCTTATTATTTACCTGACCTGCAGCTTTAAAAACACCCACAAGCAGTCACCTTACATGAAAAGGTAAAGGTCATGGTATTGTCACCGTCACAGTAATTTTGTTTATTTTACCCAACCTCATACTGGTTAGGACCTAGATCTCATAGTTTAAGTGCTCCAGGCTGTTTGGTGTTCCAGCATGAAGACTTTGTGTTTTACAAATTTCAATGTGATGTCAACGGTGTCAATATAAGCAGTACATATGAGTTGATTTTACTGTCAGAATACTGATGAGAAATCCAAAAATAAATGAAGAGAGACATTTAAACCTTTTTGCAAATATTTTTTTATGTAAATCAGACGGTAGTAGGTTGAATTCTAAATCAAAGCAACAGAACTGTTAATGGTTTAAAAATGGAAATTGCACTATTTTGATTACAAGAATACCTTAAAAATAGCCGGAGGGAGGGTCTCCCTTCCCGAACAATCCCACCCTCCCTTGAGAGAGCTCGTACTAAATGAACCGAATATGGTGGAGTAAGCTCTGTGGGAATTGTCACTAAAAATGATGGAGTGAGCTCAATAGAGAATTTCCAAAACGGTGGAGTGAGCTCAGAGTAATTTGACTTAAAAAGGGAAATGAGTGGGGTGGGCTCTAACTGAATTGACCATAAACGGTCAGAGCGAGCACAAAATAAATTCACCAAAAAAGAAGGAGATAGCTCAGAGAGAGTTGACAATAAAAGGATGGAGTGAGCTAGGAGTGGGTAAACATAAAAGGTTGGAATGAGTTCAGGACAAATAGTCCAAAAAAGGGTTGAGTGAGCCCAGAGTCCGCTCCTCCTTGTCTTTAAAATGGTACTGTTTTGTTCGAACTGATTTAAAATATAACTTGTTTTTAGAAGTCAACAGGTAAAAGTATTGGCAAATCAGCTATGCTATTGACTTGAATTGTTGGTTTTATTCCAATAGAACTGTTGATTTAAGGAAACAATGATAAAATACAAGCACAATGTCACACTTTAAGTTTCAAGATAATGAGTTATTATATAACATGAACCTTTTTCTATTTTCATGATGTTTTTATAATAAAAATGTCATTTTCTTGAGCAATGATGCTATTTTCAGTTTAATGTCTCTAGAAATATCCATTACTGAAGAACCTAAAAGTCTGAATCAATAGCATAGGAAGAGAGAAGCTGCGTATGAATTTCAAATTATGTAATATTAAGCCCACAATTTGGTTTTAAAGACTTTAAGGAAGTAAGACATGAGGAAACAAAGCTCGATTTTCTATGTGTATATAGAGTGTCCTGTTATCTGCTGGTTTTTGAAGTGTGCTGTTGAGTATGTATGTGACAGGTTTGTTCTGACAGGAGGCAACAGGTTGGCCGATATATGACTCATTCTTGTGCATTATCATGACATTAGTACCTCATCTATGGCAATGGGTATACCAATCTCTAAGTTTACTGGAAAATATTTTATACTGCTTACTTTAAAATTGCTCTTGTCTTCAGATTCCCAACTTATTACAATAATACCTTGTTGAGTGAATTGAATATTCATATATTAGCTTACCAATGGTCTTATGTTTCCATATGATGCATATTCGTTCAGTTGAGAAAAAAAGGATCTCACAAAAAAAAGGCCAGGAAAGTAAAGTTTTATGGGCCAAATGCCAATAATGATATCAAATGATTATATATAAGATTTATACCCTGACTCACACAGGTCTGTCAGTTTGTAGTATACTTTATCCTGATAGAAGACTCGCCCGAGTATACATGAAAGACTCGCCCGAGTATACATAAGACTCACCCGAGTAAACATTTCATGTATGATAATTGTATGAAATGAAATACAAAATTAATAATAATTTTATTGCACAAACACATACAATTTTTTATCATTTAATGACCAAACTTTTTCAGCTGAACACCTTTAGTGAAAAACACATTATTAAATGAAATATAAGAATTTTCATATAAGATAGGTTTTTTATGGATGCCTTTTGACTAACTCCATATTGCTGAACTGAAATTGCGTAGGAAATTTTACTGAATGAGGGCTATCCATTTTCATTCTAGTATTATGGGCCTGACATGATAAATTCATAAATAACTGCATTTCCATTTATAGGAAAACGTTTGTTGCCAGACGGCTACAAATTAAATAGAATCTGTAACATTGCCAGATATTTGTATTGTATTTATTTATGAAAACTCATGATTTTGTGATGGTATCTGTCTCTGTCTTGGATATTGCATTGATGTATTGAATGGGTTTTCCTGTGATATTGATTGGTTCCACAGATTGGCCATCATTTATTTATCATCGTTGTCCTTTTAATGAACACATACTCTCTTGTACGATGTATAATAATGTCCAGGTGGAGCGTATGTTACAATTCTCTCCCTAATTGTGTTGTCTCAATTTTGGACAAAATTGTAGAAGCACAAGATTCATTCTGAATTATCTTTGGTTCTTTAAGTCAACATGAAAAACCAATTTAAGACTGCAATTGTGTTGTCCATGGGTGCCTAAGATAGAATTTGTCAATGAGATTGCTAGAAAATGATAATGAGTATGGTACAATAATATACATTACTGTAATATGTTATTTTGGCCAGATGTATTAAGCTAAGCACAAGCAGGAATTTGCTTTGAGACCCGCCATAAACATCTACAAGCCTTGGAAGTCATTTAATCGTTATGCGTTGTCATTTTCTCTCTTATAAAAGGAATTTACCCCTGAATTTATGAGATCGTCTCCAAAATAGCAACAAAAGAAATCTGATCCATGGCATCAATGTTGCCCGATGAATTGTGCATGAGTATCGATGCAGGGGTCTTTAATTAATATTAATAAAAACATTTATTAAGTAGTGTCTTGAGACCAATATGCAGTATGCATTTTCCAAAACCTGCTTTGTGTATTTTTACTTGCCTATTCTAATGCTCTTCTTTGCCAACCCAATCCGAACTACTATATCTATAAATCTTCTGTGTTTTATATCAAGGGACCTGAGTAATTGATTGTTATTAAAAATAACAGATATTTCACACACCAAAACATTATCTGATATATATATATAGCATTCCAATATGAAGCATAAATATTTTTTAAACTGATGCAACCATTTATATTCCCATGTAAAAAAAAATGTGGTAATCATCTGAATAACAATGTCTCCTACCATTAGCAATCTGAAAATGAAAAAAAATTGAGTTGCCGCCAGAAAGAACCACAAAAGAATACTGTATATGAATGTTGAAACAATTGTTTCTTATTTGCATAACTGGTTTTGTTGAATGGTACTTTTTTATTACCAACATTTCTAAAGCATGTATGCTGAAGTACCTGACATTTTGCTACAAATTCAATAATCATGTTATCAAGAAGTGTGTATGTATACTATTTCATTGCAGAATTTATGAAATCAATTTTAGTGTCCATGTGAAATGCCTCTGTACTCACCAGTGTGCAGCTTCTAAATAACCCACTTTGTAAACCAATTAATGACTAAATGGGCATGCTGCTATTGTTATTGTTTGAGGCTTTCTCTTAACAAATAAATCAGAATCCTCTGGCCATCCCAATGTTGGAGGCATGAGTGTAGACACTTGTATAGTTTAATATCTCCGGGTGTACTTTAAAGTTCATTATCAATGATGGCAGAAACACAGATATTTTGTTTGTGCAAATGTTTACAATGTTGTTTTTTTATGATTTATTGCAGAAACGAAAGAGGAACTGGAAGAGCTTATGAATGATATCAAGCGTACAGCAAATAAAGTTCGAGCCAAGTTGAAGGGTAAGTGTAGCCCATGTGTATGTTAAGTGTTAGCCAAGTTGACCAGTAAGTGTAGCCGATGTGTACACAAAAGTCGAGCCAAGGTGAATGGTAAGTGTAGCTGATGTGTATGTTAAGTTTGAGCCAAGTTGACCAGTAAGTGTAGCCGATGTGTACACTAAAGTCGAGCTAAGGTGAATGGTAAGTGTAGCCCATATGTATGTAAAGTTTGAGCCAATTTGAAGGGTAAGTGTTGCCATGGGTACATTAAATTTAAGCCAAGTTGAAGGTTAGTGTAGTCCATATGTACGTGTAGTTTGAGTCAAGTTAAAGGGAAGGTATTGCTGATGTGTACATTAAGTCTAAGGCAGGTTCAAGGGTAAGTGTAGCCCATGTGTATGTGTAGTTCAAGCCGAGTTAAAGGGAAGGTATTGCTGATGTGTACATTAAGTCTAAGGCAGGTTCAAGGGTAAGTGTAGCCCATGTGTATGTGTAGTTCAAGCCGAGTTAAAGGGAAGGTATTGCTGATGTGTACATTAAGTCTAAGGCAGGTTCAAGGGTAAGTGTAGCCCATGTGTATGTGTAGTTCAAGCCGAGTTAAAGGGAAGGTATTGCTGATGTGTACATTAAGTCTAAGGCAGGTTCAAGGGTAAGTGTAGCCCATGTGTATGTGTAGTTCAAGCCGAGTTAAAGGGAAGGTATTGCTGATGTGTACATTAAGTCTAAGGCAGGTTCAAGGGTAAGTGTAGCCCATGTGTATGTGTAGTTCAAGCCGAGTTAAAGGGAAGGTATTGCTGATGTGTACATTAAGTCTAAGGCAGGTTCAAGGGTAAGTGTAGCCCATGTGTATGTGTAGTTCAAGCCGAGTT
Source organism: Mya arenaria (assembly GCF_026914265.1). Lineage (NCBI taxonomy): Eukaryota > Metazoa > Mollusca > Bivalvia > Myida > Myidae > Mya > Mya arenaria. Next base: position 59,911,701 of record NC_069125.1, on the reverse strand, counting down.
AAAGGGAAGGTATTGCTGATGTGTACATTAAGTCTAAGGCAGGTTCAAGGGTAAGTGTAGCCCATGTGTATGTGTAGTTCAAGCCGAGTTAAAGGGAAGGTGTTGACGATGTGTACAGTTTGAGATATGTTCAAGGGTAAGTGTAGCCATTTGAAAGTAAAGTTGGAGCAAAGTTCTAGAGTAAGTGTAGCCCATGTGTATGTCAGTTGCTAGCCTGGTTCAAGGGTATATCATTATATGTAGCTCATTTTACATGAGAATGTGGTCTTATGATGTGGGAGGAACTGGAGTACTCCTAGGAAACATACCTGTCTGCTTGGTGACAAAACCAAACTCACATGTGCCCAGGCTGGAAATCGAACCCATGTCGCCTAGAAACATGAAACATTTTAATTTGATGAAACGCCTATTTTACGTAAAACATATTCAATGGCGTTGTACAAATAAATAAAATAAATGTAAAAGCAGGTTAATAGAAGCAATGTACATTATACTGCTAAACTGGTAATACTTAAAAAAGTAAGAAGCAATGTGAATAAATTCATGACTTAAGAAAATGTAAAAAGCATTTAGGGACACATTATGCACTTAATGTGATACAAAGTAAAAATAAAATCAGTTCTCTAATACACTTTTGTTACTATCACAGCCACTACAGCCTAGGTGAGAAGCAAGTGCGCTATGATATTAAGTTTATTTTGGTTAAAACTCAGAACAGTTAAAGCAAATCCTTCTTCTTTTTAAAGCATGCAATCATATTCTTTTCAGGAAAAACAAAATAATTCAACGCCATGTCCAAGTATGGTTTGTCACGTAAAGTTTATTTGCAGTTTCCAACAGGGAATACCAACAATCAATAGCAATATTGTAACACGAGACACTTTTTACGACAAATCAGACACATTTTGCAACTTTCTTCACCACAACGTCAACAGAACATGTAACCAACAGATAAGACATTTACTATTTCATTTATGTTTTAATAATCTGTGGAAATGATGATTAATAATCTGTGGAAATGATTATATTTGTAACAAAGTATTGGCCAGCATTTTACTGATACTGTGATAGATATATTTAATAAAGCAAGATCAGCAACATTTTTAGATATAGCAACATCATTACATTTTCTGCTCCTTTTAGTATACATATTATAGTTGTATATGCAGCATATAGGCAGGCAGACCACATTCAATTATCAACAAATTTGGTCAGAATTTGTATGGGCCTAATATCTAAGACATTTTGATAACCAGCTTAATCGCCTTAGTTGCAAGAGTTATTACCCTTTGATTATTACCTAAAATTGGTCTTGTCTTCTCACTAACTTTAGAAGCCTTTATCCATTCTTCACCAAATAAGGTCGGAATGTGTGTGGGAATAATGTCTTGGACCAGTTCGCTTACCAGCCATAACTCTTAATTCACTCTAAAGTAATCAGCCTTGAATTATATAAATTACATAAAATCGGTCTTGCCGTAATAATTTGGAACCTTTTCCAAATCATCACCAAATTTGGTCAGTTGGTGTAAGGGGCAGAATGTGTTGGTTAGGTTCAATAACCAGCCATGTCTCCACAGTTACGACTGTGTTATGACTCTTGAATTGGCAAAATCTGTATTAACAGTGTCCCCTCTCAAGATTTAGCTTACAAACCACTTATCACCAAATTTGGTGACCTTAAACTAGGACGGGCGTATTTTGTGACAACATATAAGCGTTCTAGTTTTATTTTTTAAAATTCTGGTTTAGACAATAAAGCAATAAAGCAAAACTTTAAATATTGCTTCCCCAGTTTTTCAATTAATTTACTTTAATATTCGAAACAGTATTCCAGTCGATCAATCTCCTTTGTGGATATTACCAATTTACAGCCATAGGTTCAGAGTCTACTACTAGCTCTTGTTCTTTTAAGTAATATGAAAATGGCATGAACCAGAACAGTTTAAATGATTGAGGAAAGCTTGATCTTGTGAAGAAAACAACCCTCAGATTAACTTAAAATTTATGAGGTTTTTTTTGCACAATCTCTTAAAACCAGTAAAGGATGGGTGTACTTTGTGTTTTCCCCCAAAAAATCAGAAAGATGCCAGCATGTAATCATGTGTTCTAATTCTGACAGATAAAATAATAAGATTATAATCAGTAAAAAAAGTCTTGGTTTAAAACAATATTTATTTCTCAATGGACAGTAAATTAGATTTCCAGAAATGCAAATTTGGAGCACAAGGGATATACTGTGACAATTATACATGAAAAGTATACAAATGATATATGCACAACTAAATAATCCTGGCAGAATAATGGAGGAGGATGTTTTGAAGCTTTTACTATGTCTCGCCTCTGTAGGTAAAATGATTTGGTGCCTTAGCTGCACTTTTTTTTCATTTTTCTGGAAAGTTGATATTAATAGAATGTGAAGAGATCTTGTATTCTATTTTGCGTTCATGATTTTCAATACTGAAGAAGGAGACTAAATGACTCCTTAAAGTAACAGTGTGTATAATAAAAGCTAATATGAATTACTCTAAAGGTCTCTCCTACCCTTTTGGTTGGCCGAACAGGTCTGTCCTGACTAATTTACTAATGTTTTGTTTTTATTGCAAGCCTTACATTAGTGAAGTTTTGTGAAATTTTTTGTGAGAAGTTGTTCAATCGTTGCATAAAGAAATGAATGAAAATAATCAATGTGGTGTTATGAAACTTCTTTATCAGGAGGGAGGCAGTGAATAGAGCTTCAATTAGTGGTATTGCCTTTGGATTGATGAGCGAAATATCATAAATAGAACACAGAAGGATCAATAACCCTTGACACTTTCAATATTCACTCACCAGCATTTATTACCATTCAGTATTGCGCTCACAATAGTTAATGCTTGAACTAAGGTATTCAAAATATTATTCAAGGAGACCCCCTAACTAAGTAATTGCAGTTTTCTTTTTAGGTTTTCCAAACAATTAGTCAGCCAAAGACACAGCCCGTCCTGCCACCCTAATTGTTAAGCAGACCGAAATAAAACTTAACTATCATTAAGAAGGCAGTAATAGCATTTTGCACACCATTTTATTTCTTTTGTCAGATTTGTTGCCAAAGCAAAAATACTCCGCTTTAACTGGAGCTTGGCATAAATACTAGAGCTATGTTCATGAAACTTGGTATGTAGATAGAGGGCAATAAGGAAATTATGCTTGTCATTTTTTATTTTTTGTCAAACCAAATATGTGGTTGTTTTGGCAACATAAATATTATCTCTACTTCGGTCAAGAAAAACTGGATCCTGCGATATCTCAAGAAGTTTGCAAGCTAGTTTTAAGAAACTAAGTATGTGGTTAGAGGGCAATAAGGAGATTATGTACATCATTTATTTTTTACTTGTACAAGAACATTGTTGCTATGGCGATGAAAGTGGTTGGAGACTATAGTTAGCAATATGCACAGACTTGTTCAAACTCATTTCATTCGCTGTGCATTCCAAACAAACATTTTCTGCCAGTAAGCAATGTTTTTCAATTTATCAAAATTAAAATTTCACAATCAAAATGGAATATTCACAGATGAATAAAAATGATTTTCTTTTTACTTTTTCAGTGATTGAACAGAATATAGAGCAAGAAGAGCATTCTAGTAAATCCACTGCCGATCTCCGAATACGCAAAACACAGGTACATTTGAGGAGTATTTGTATGTAAAATTAAACGCTTTATAACATCTGTTTAATCTTGATTCCTTGGTCATAAGTGACTTATTGTCTTGCTTAAAAGTCACCTTTTACGCCAAAAAAATCAAATAAAACTTAAATAGCCCTTCTACATTCTTGCTAAAGTCAGCTTGTAGTGCATCTTGGGGTACTTGCAATGGACTCATAACTGTTGAATCAGTGGTCTGAGTCCTGGTCACAGTGCATCTTGGGTTGCCTGCAGTGGGCTTGTCAATGTTATCACAGTGGTCAAAGTGGTGGTCACAGGGCACCTTGGGCACCTACAGTGGGCTCATCAATGTTATCACAGTGATGGTCACAGGTCATCTGATGGCACCTGCAGTTGGCTTGTCAATGTTATCACAGTGGTCAAAGTGCTGGTCACAGGTCATCTGGGGGCACCTGCAGTGGACTTGTCAATGTTATCACAGTGGTCAAAGTGCTGGTCATCTGAGGGCATCTGCAGTGTTATCACAGTGGTCAAAGTGTTGGTCACAGGTCATCTGGGGGCTTCTGCAGTGGGCTTGTCAATGTTATCAGTGGTCAAAAAGCTGGTCACAGGTCATCTGGAGGCACCTGCAGTGGGCTCATCAATGTTATCACAGTGGTCAAAGAGCTGGTCACAAGTCATCTGGGGGCACCTGCAGTGGGCTCGTCAATGTTATCACAGTGGTCACCGTGCTGGTCACAGGTCATTTGGGGGCACCTGCAGTGGGCTCGTCAATGTTGTCACAGTGGTCAAAGTGCTGGTCGCAAGTCATATTGAGGGCACCTGCTGTGAGCTCGTCAATGTTTTCACAGTGGTCAAAGTGCTGGTCACAGGGCTTCTTGGGCACCTACAGAGGGCTCGTCACTGTTGTCTCGGGGTCAAAGTTTTGGTCACAGTGCATCATGGGCCACTTGCAGTTAGCTGGTCACTGTTGTCTCGGGGTAAAAGTGCTGATCACAGTGCATCATGGGCCACCTGCAGTAAGCTGGTCACTGTTGTCTCGGGGTATAAGTGCTGATCACAGTGCAACATGGGCCACCTGCAGTGAGCTGGTCACTGTTGTCTCGTGGTATAAGTGCTGATCACAGTGCATCATGGGCCGCCTACAGTGAGCTGGTCACTGTTGTCTCGGGATCAAGTTTTGGTCACAGTGCATCTTGGGGCTCTTGCAATGAGCTGGTCACCGTTGTCTCGGGGTCAAAGTGCTGTTCACAGTGCATCTGGGGGCGCCTGCATTGAGCTGGTCACTGTTGTCTCGGGTCAAAGTGCTGGTCACAAGTCATCTGGGGGCACCTGCAGTGAGCAGGTCAATGTTGTCACAGTGGTCAAAGTGCTGTTCACAGTGCATCTGGGGGCACCTGCAGTGAGCTGGTCACTGTTGTCTTGGGGTCAAAGTGCTGTTCAAAGTGCATCTGGAGGCACCTGCAGTGAGCTGGTCACTATTGTCTCGGGGTCAAAGTTTTAGTCACATTGCAACTTGGGGCACCTACAGTGGTCAATGTTGTCACAGTGGTCAAAGTGCTGGTCACAGGGCATCTTGGGGCACCTGCAGTGAGCTCGTCACTGTTGTCCCAGAGGTCAAAGAGCTGGTTACAGTGCATCTAGGGGTGCCTGCAATGAGCCTGTCACCATTGTCTCGGTGGTCAAAGTTCTTTTCACAGTGCATCTTGGTGAGCCTGCAGTGAGCTCATAGCAGTCACAGTGGTCTAAGTCCTGGTGACAGTGCATCTGGGGTCACCTGCAGTGAACTTGTAACTGTTGTCCCAGTGGTCAAATAACTGGTCACAGTGCATCTTGGGGTCATGCAGTGAACATAAGATAGTGTGTTGTTTTTATGTTCAAACTAAAAGGTGGCAGTTCAAAACTATGGTTCAGTTTGTTTGATCTGTAGTTTTGTTATGCTTTTGATGAGACACAGTTTCTCCATGATAAGGTTGTGTGTCATGTGCATGCATTAGGTCTGGTAGCTTATACGTCTAGGTCAATGTCAAAGATGGTCTTTTTTGCAATCTGGAGCCAAATTCACTAATCCTTAGACAAGCCTCAATCATTTTGTTCAGTGTATTGGTCAATTAACTTTACAGTCCAATCAAAACACTTGGTTTCTGCTCTTAAATTCAAGTAAAATTTAAGTTAGTTATTGAATAAGCCCCCTGGTATTTTTATGCCCCCGAAGGTGGGCATATTAAAATCGCACCGTCCTTCCGTCCGTCCGTGTGTCCGGCTCAATAACTCGTGTCCGGGCTGTTACTTTCCCATGTATGGACAGATTTTAAAATAACTTGCCACATGTGTTCCACATACCAAGACGACGTGTCGCGTGCAAGACCTGTGTCCCTACCTCTAAGGTCAAGGTCACACTTAGGTGTTTATTCACAATGGAGTGCTGCATATAGGACATAGAGTATAGGTTGTCGTGTCCGGGCTGTAACTTTCCCTTGTATGGACAGATTTTAAAATAACTTGCCACATGTGTTCCACATACCAAGACGACGTGCCGCGTGCAAGACCCGTGCCCCTACCTCAAAGGTCAAGGTCACACTTAGTGTTTATTCACAATGGAGTGCTGCATATAGGACATAGAGTATAGGTTGTCGTGTCCGGGCTGTAACTTTCCCATGTATGGACAGATTTTAAAATAACTTGCCACATGTGTTCCACATACCAAGACGACGTGTCGCGTGCAAGACCTGTGTCCCTACCTCTAAGGTCAAGGTCACACTTAGGTGATTATTCACAATGGAGTGCTGCATATAGGACATAGAGTATAGGTTGTCGTGTCCGGGCTGTAACTTTCCCTTGTATGGACAGATTTTAAAATAACTTGCCACATGTGTTCCACATACCAAGACGACGTGCCGCGTGCAAGACCCGTGCCCCTACCTCAAAGGTCAAGGTCACACTTAGTGTTTATTCACAATGGATGCTGCATATAAGGACATTGAGTATAGGTTATCGTGTCCAGGCTGTAACTTTCCCTTGTATGGACAGATTTTAAAATAACTTGCCACATGTGTTCCACATACCAAGATGACGTGTCGCGTGTAAGACCCGTGTCCCTACCTCCTAAGGTCAAGGTCACACTTAGGTGTTTATTCACAACAGAGTGCTGCATATAAGGACATAGAGTATAAGTTGTCGTGTCCGGGCTGTAACTTTCCCATGTATGGACAGATTTTAAAATAACTTGCCACATGTGTTCCACATACCAAGACGATGTGTCGCATGACAGACCCGTGTCCCTATCTCAAAGGTCAAGGTCACACTTAGTGTTTATTCTCAATGGAATGCTGCATATATAAGGACATAACAGTGTTGGTTGTCAACTATGGGTGGTATTTTTTTATGTTTAGAGGCAATTTAAAATAACTTGCCATATGTATTTGACATGTAAAGGCAAGATCAACTTTTCATGTACTGACCTTGTTCATAGGTCAATGTCACAATCGGGGGCATTCGTCACATACTGTGACAGCTCTTGTTTAGCCTTGTGAAAATTGTTTAAGTCAAGGCATATATTTCCAGATTTTAAATATGTAGTGCTTACATGTAAATAGAGAACGTCTGTGTCCTATGATGATTGAATTGTGTTGAAATGTTGTTAGCATGCCATGACTCGAACTGATCCCTTTTTCAAAGATGCCCTTTGAAGTGTATTGGGCATAGCAAATAATTGCAAAACAATTTGTCTTTTTTTGTAGCAATTCGCTTTGAGAATCGTTATTAGAAAATTAAACAAATGTGTTACAGCACAATAATTTCCCAGAAAGCAATACTGAATTTTTTTCTTGTTACATGGGCCTGTAATTTCTGTTTACCATTGTACAGAATAATATTCATCACATTGATTGTAACGAGGGGGCGTGATTTGGCGGCTCCTGTCTTATGAATGTGCAGCAAGGCTTACATTATTGGTTCCCAGTCAGTGAGAATTACCACCTCAAGAGAAAAAAACTGGAACAAAATAGAAATCCATTTAGCAGATTATTGTTATTATGGGAAATTGCTGGAAAATTTTAACGAAAATATTTCTTTCACATGCTGTAAAGATTTCTAAATTATGGGTTTTCATATAAGGCTGTGCTGTACGTGGTAATTGGAACTTGCAATAATGACAAATGTTGTCATGCTTTAAATGTATTGTTTGCCTAAACCTGTCACTTCCTAAATAATTGATACAGTGGCACTGCATTGTGAGAGTTAGCATGATGTTCATGTCATGCAAAAACTGCATGGTGGCTAGGTTTAGTCCAGATAGTTTCATGTTCAGGCACAAAAGCAAATATTTGTAGATTGCTATAAATATTGACACATATTGACACTTCTACTGTTTCAGTCTTTCATATGTTTTATTTTCAGATACCCTGATGTGAAGCATTCATTTTAATCATGTTTTCATTTCTGAATATCTTATTGAACATTTGTATAAAGCCTGTGGAACAACCCTATAACAGCCATATGCACCATTGATTTAATACTGTGTATGTTTTTTAGTACTCGACAATATCACGAAAGTTTGTAGAGACGATGAGTAACTATAACCAAGCACAAATAGACTACCGTGATCGGTGTAAGGCCCGAATACAGCGACAGATGGAAATCAGTAAGAAGCGTGCGGGGAGGATAAACACCTCGCAGTCATTTTGATAGATAGTGTTTCTGTTCACGAAGGGCTTGAAATTATACACATCAGAGTGCATATCATACATTGTTATTCCTCTCATCACATAATCTTTTCCAATTTAATCCTATGACAAAACAGCGTTCTTTTGCTCATCATCTTTTCAAAAGAGAAATGTTAAGGTATTGTCATAGCCTTGGTGTCATTGTCTGCATTGCTATGCACAAATCTTAAATCTTGGCCATACCTCAGATATAAAAAATAATGAAAAAAATAATTATGCACATGAGCTTTAGTACTAGGTGCCTGGGTGACTACATGCAAATCAATAGCAAGACCCTACTGCTCGCATTAATAATTGTCAAAACAAAAACAAATAATGAAGAGGCCAGCAAGCTCTGCACTGGTTACATGCCTGCTCCTATTCTAGAGTTTATATGGCAGGGCTTAGTGGCAATTGTTTATGTAAGAATAAAGGCTTGTTCAGTCAAAAGTCTGATTTTGATGACTTCATCAACTAAGAAAAATGGAGGACTGTTGGCGACTCAGCTGAGCTGTAGTTTGTATTGTATAACAACGGATGAATATGCACTCGAATTATGTATCTCTTCAAGTCCTCCAATACTTTGCATCTTATTTAGTACTTAAACATTTTTATTACAGTTCACATGTTTAGTTGTTATAAAATTGTTACTTTGTCTTCATGAATTTAATTGTTTTTTCTTTTTTCTTTGTTTTTATCATATAGCACGCAACATTATCACGTAAATTTGTCGAAGTTATGAATGATTACAATGCGTGTCAGATAGACTACAGGGAACGATGCAAGGGGAGAATACAGCGTCAGTTGGAAATAAGTAAGCTATACCCAATGACCTCCCCTGCTTATGCATTTGCCATTTTTACATGGTGCTAAAAAGCCAAAAGCTTTGAAATTTGATTGTTTTAAATTTACTGCTTTGATAATCAAGATGTCTGTGAAGCTTCTTTTCATATAGTTTGTGACATGGTAAGACTTACTTTATGTGTTCAGGTTGTTATTGCATTAGTCATACAAAGTCTAAGGCACTCACACAAAGTTCATTTTATTGTAATATCATCATCATTTCGGTATTTTATTTCAAATTTGTTTAGTTTGTGTGTTTAATTGATATTGTGAAAGTTATAATAGTCAATTCGCTCTTCTTTATGTTAGATTTTGAAGCAAACATAAAATCTGTTTTTGTTGAAACTGTTCCTAGAAATAACAGAAGTATAATAAATTCTCTGTATTTTTTCATTGAGTTTCATTTTACTTTTAAATATTAAGTTATGCCCCCCTTCGAAGAATATGATGGTCCATCAGTTGGTCAGTTGTTAGACCAAAGCTTGTCCAATTGATAACTTGTCCTCAAACTTTGTAGGGATGTTGGTCATGAGCAGATGATCCATATTGATTTTGGCCTTGAAACAATATCAATTTTGACCTTGAACACAAAAACCTAAAAAAGCACCTAGAGTATGCTTGGGTCTAAGGTCCTCACACCCTATAGGTTGGTTGGTAATGACCAGCAGATTACCCCTATTGATCAGTAGGTCAAAGATTGAGTTCTCAGTGAACTTGAACACGAAAACCTGGTCTGATCAATATAAAGTGAACACTTGGACCTTCTATAGTCCTCAAACTTGGTGTTGGGGCTGGTCAAGACCTGTTAATCCCTATTGTAGACACCTATGAAATTTAAAATCAACTGATCAAAAGGTCACCATATTGACCACAATCATAGTCATCTTTCGAAACAGGTTAAAACATAATATATAATGGTTGAGTATTAAAATGATTTGCTTGAAAGTTGCATGAAATTGACAATTGTGTAATTATTTTAAACAAATTGGTTACCACTTCAGTTGACCTTTAAGCACCTATCTGTAGATTTGTATAACTTGCATTGCCCATATTCTTAACTGTATTCAACCATTTAACGAATTCACCGCTATCGGAAGGTAGCATACAGGTCTTACTGGAAACTGTAACTCATCAACTCCTTCAGCAATATCTAGAACTAGTCAATAACTTTACCTTCTATCCTCAATTGTTCAGGGATGTTGGTCATAACCTTAAATTACCCAATAGATATTTAACGCGAAATTACTAATTGGCTGCCATAAGGGGGGCATACATGTTTTGCAAACATCTCTTGTTATCAATGTATACTTTGCATTGTTTAATGTTTGTTGTTATTGCTAGGTAAATGGATTTATTTAAAATATATTTATGTTAATGACTTTATAAGTGATCTGAATAATTATTCAAGAATAATTAAAGTACCCTTATCAAAATGTAACCCTTATGAAAGTAATTGCATTTTTTTAGTGTTAATGATTTATAAATAGGCACAAATAAGTGGGCCATTTAAACATATGTAGGCTTTCTTAACTTTCATAACTTACCAAATATTGACTTCTTCTCATAATATTTGGAATAAATGTGAAGTAACTTATTGTTTTAAAGAACCATACCTTTATTTAATGTGTTTTCAACAGTGTCTACATATTTTTTGAATGGCTGTCTTATAATCCTTCATTTTTGATCAGTTAAAGAAAACAAAAGCACATTTCTTTGCAAATAATGAACACAAAACCTAAACATTCACTCACAATACATGTTATGTATGTTTTAGCTGGTAAAACAACAACCAATGACGAGCTGGAAGAAATGTTGGAGTCTGGCAACCTACAAGTGTTCACCCAGGATGTAAGTTGTCAATAACACACCTGTCAATGTTCTGCTCCAACCTATCAAGGAGTTGTAGACAACTTACAAATTTCACCCATGAAGCTAAAAGTCTAGTGCGCTTTGGAAGGAGATCTGTACGATGGTCTCCCCATGCCTGTCTACAGCTGATCATTATGTGCCTTTTATAATGTCTCTGATTGGCTAAAATTTTCAATGTTTTCACTCAGGGTGATTGAACTAGAGTGTTGTACGCAAAGCATTATCAATCTGGTTTAGAAAAATGCAATCACTATATTTAAACATGGCTGGCCAATAGAAAATTTATGAGTAGCATTGCAATCAATGTCAGGTCAATGCATAGCCATTGAATGATATTGTATGGTTGAAAAAAAAACCCAGACTGATTCTACTTTTATTACATACTGTGTACTTTGGTTCACAGATTATAATGGAGACCCAACAAGCAAAGCAAACATTAGCTGACATCGAGGCGCGTCACGCAGATATCATGAAGCTAGAAAAAAGTATACAGGAGCTACATGACATGTTCATGGACATGGCCATGCTGGTCGAACAACAGGTAACTCAACCGTTGCTGCTGGAGCTAAAAAAAATCCTTTGCAAAATATTGTGGAAGATCAAGCACAATTTAAGAGATTGTGTTTTTAGCTCACCTGTCACATAGTGACAAGGTGAGCTTTTGTGATCACAATTTGTCCGGCGTCCGTCCGTCCGTCCGTAAACTTTTACTTTAAACAACATCTCCTCATAAACCGCTTAGCCAATTTTATCCAAACTTCACAGGAATGTTCCTTGGGTGGTCCCCTTTGAAAATTGTTCAAAGAATTGAATTCCATGCAGAACTCTGATTGCCATGGCAATGGAAGGAAAAGCTTAAAAAATCTCCTTCTCCCAAACCACAAGGCTTAGGCCGTTGATATATGGTAGGTAGGATCACCAAATGGTCCTCTACCAAGATTGTTCAAATTATGGCCCTTGGGTCAAAATTGGCCCCGCCTTGGGGGGTCATGGGTTTTCTCTATATGTTTATAGTGAAAACTTAAAAAATCTTCTCCTCTGAACTTACTTGGCCTAGAGCTTAGATATTTGTCATGATTCATCGTCTAGTGGACCTTTACAAAGATTGTTCAAATTATGGCCTTGGGGTCAAAATTGGCCCCGCCTTGGGGGGTCATGGGTTTTCTCTATATGTTTATAGTGAAAACTTAAAAAATCTTCTCCTCTGAACTTACTTGGCCTAGAGCTTAGATATTTGTCATGATTCATCGTCTAGTGGACCTTTACAAAGATTGTTCAAATTATGGCCTTGGGGTCAAAATTGGCCCAGCCCCGGGGGGTCATGGGTTTTCTCTATATGTTTGTAGTGAAAACTTCAAAAATCTTCTCCTTTGAACTTACTTGGACTAGAGCTTAGATATTTGGCATGATTCATCGTCTAGTGGACCTCTACAAAGATTGTTCAAATTATGGCCTTGGGGTCAAAATTGGCCCCGCCCCGGGGGGTCATGGGTATACTTGATATGTTTATAGTTAAAACTTCAAAAATCTTCTCCTCTTAACTTACTTGGACTAGAGCTTAGATATTTGGCATGATTCATTGTCTAGTGGACCACTACAAAGATTGTTCAAATTATGGCCTTGGGGTCAAAATTGGCCCCGCCCCGGGGGGTTAGGGTATTCTCTATATGTTTATAGTGAAAACTTCAAAAATCTTCTCCTTTGAACTTACTTGGACTAGAGCTTAGATATTTGGCATGATTCATCGTCAAATGGACCTCTACAAAGATTGTTCAAATTATGGCCTTGTGGTCAAAATTGGCCCCGCCCCGGGGGGTCATGGGTATACTTGATATGTTTATAGTTAAAACTTCAAAAATCTTCTCCTCTTAAATTACTTGGACTAGAGCTTAGATATTTGGCATGATTCATCGTCTAGTGGACCTCTACAAAGATTGTTCAAATTATGGCCCTGTGGTCAAAATTGGCCCCGCCCCTGGGTGGTCATGGGTTTTCTCTATATGTTTATATTAAAAAAAATCAAAAATCTCCTCTAAACTTACGTTGCTTAGAGCTTAGATATTTGGCTTGATTCATCGTCTAGTGGACCTCTACAAAGATTGTTCAAATTATGGCCTTGGGGTCAAAATTGGCCCTGCCCCGGGGGGTTAGGGTATTCTCTATATGTTTATAGTGAAAACTTCAAAAATCTTCTCCTTTGAACTTACTTGGACTAGAGCTTAGATATTTGGCATGATTCATCGTCAAATGGACCTCTACAAAGATTGTTCAAATTATGGCCTTGGGGTCAAAATTGGCCCCGCCCCGGGGGGTCATGGGTATACTTGATATGTTTATAGTTAAAACTTCAAAAATCTTCTCCCCTTAAATTACTTGGACTAGAGCTTAGATATTTGGCATGATTCATCGTCTAGTGGACCTCTACAAAGATTGTTCAAATTATGGCCCTGTGGTCAAAATTGGCCCCGCCCCTGGGTGGTCATGGGTTTTCTCTATATGTTTATATTAAAAAAAATCAAAAATCTCCTCTAAACTTACGTTGCTTAGAGCTTAGATATTTGGCTTGATTCATCGTCTAGTGGACCTCTACAAAGATTGTTCAAATTATGGCCTTGGGGTCAAAATTGGCCCCGCCCAGGGGGGTTAGGGTATTCTCTATATGTTTATAGTTAAAACTTCAAAAATCTTCTCCTCTAAACTTACTTGGACTAGAGCTTAGATATTTGGCATGATTCATCGTCCAGTGGACCTCTACAAAGATTGTTCAAATTATGGCCTTGGGGTCAAAATTGGCCCCACCCCCTTCGGGGGTCATGGGTTTTCTCTATATGTTTATAGTGAAAACTTCAAAAATCATCTCCTCTGAACTTACGTGGCTTAGAGCTTAGATATTTGGCATGATTCATCGTCTAGTGGACCTCTACAAAGTTTGTTCAAATTATGGCCCTGGGGTCAAAATTGGCCACACCCCGGGGCTGATGGGTTTTCTCTATATGTGTTATAGTGAAAACTTAAAAAATCTTCTCCGAACTCACAAAGACAAGTAACGTCTTAATTTAAACTGGATAACATATTTAGTACACATACCAATTTTCAATATGGGCCACATACAACAATTAATAACAAATATACATATATAGATACACACGTAAAATAAAGTAGTGACAAGAGCTTAGATATTTGGCATGATATATCATCTAGTTGACTTGTACCAATATTGTTCAATCTTTGGCCCCACCCGGACGGTCATGGGTTTCCTTATATATGTATATGATGAAAACTTATAAAATCTTCTTCTCCGAAACCAAAAGGCGAAGGCCTTAGATATTTGGTATGAAGCATTGTTTAACGGACCACTATTAAGATTCTTCAAACTTTAGCCCTGGGGTCAAAATTGGCCACGCCCCGTGTTCATAGGCTTAGGTTTTCAATATTTTTATATAGTCTTATATAATAAAACTTTAAAAATCCTCTTCTCCAAAATATAAGACCTAGAGCTTTCATATTTGGTATATAGTGTTTCCTAGTGGACCTACACCAAAGGTATTCAAATTATTGTCCTGGGGTCAAATTGGCCTTGCTCAGGGGTCATTTGTTTTTACATTGTCTTGTCACTTAAACATCTTTTCCTCTAAAAGTAAAGGTCAGAATGACTCCATACTTGATATGTAGCATCCTTACATGGTCCTCTCTCAACTTTGTTCAAATGGTTTTGTTTGGCACCTTTTAGGGGTCACCAGAGCAAAAAATAGAAAAACCTTTAAACAACTTGATCTTATTAACTGCTTGATGGATCTTCAAGTCTGAAGCATCCTAGCATGGGCCTCTGTCAGGTCTTTTCAAATAATTTTGTTTGGCCCCTTTTAAGGGCCACCAGAGCTAAAATTAGTAAAAAAAACTTAACATTTTCTTCTCATGAACCCCTTGATAGATCTTCAGCAAATTTGGTTTGAAGTGTCCTTGCATGGACCTCTCTTAAATTTGTTCACATAATTTTGTTTGGCCCGGTTGCCATGGCAACCTAAAGGAAAATGTCAACAATTGGTTATAATCATCTTCTTCTCCTAAACCGCTTTGACAATTTTGATGAAACTTCAGAGGAATGATCCTTGGTTGGTGCTTTTTCAAAATTGTTCAAAGAAATTAATTCCATGTAGAACTCTGGTTGACATGGCAACCTAAAGGAAAAGTGTCAACAATTGGTTACAATCATCTTCTTCTCCTAAACCCCTTGGACAATTTTGATGAAACTTCATAGGAATGATCCTTGGTTGGTGCTTTTTCAAAATTGTTCAAAAAAATTAATTCCATGCAGAACTCTGGTTGTCATGGCAACCTGAAGGAAAATATAGGCTGTCGTGTCCGCCCTGTGGCTTAATCTTATATGGACAGATTTTAAAATGACTTGCCATATGTTTTCGACATACCAAGACAACGTGTCGTGTGCAAGACCCATGTCCCTACCTCTAAGGTGGAAGATACACTAAGTGTTTATTCACAATGGAATGCTGAATATGAGGACATAAAGAGTGTTGGCTGTCATTTAGTATGATTGTTTTTTTTTCTATGCTCAGAGGCAATTTAATATAACTTGCAATATGTATTTGACACATAAAGGCAAGATCAACTTTTTATGTACTTGTTCATAGATCAATGTCACATTGGGGGGCATTTGTCACATTCTTTGACAGCTCTTGTTCAATATTCTTTGAGAAACAAGCTATATTAATAACAAAGGTTAAACTCTTTTACTCAGGTGAGCGATTTAGGGCCATCATGGCCCTCTTGTTTCAAATTTAATCTTAGGTTTATGTTATGGACTCTTTAGTCATTTATTTGTAAGCTACATCATTATAAAAACAATTAAAATACCAAGTAAAAACGATATTATAAATTCGGCCCTATGGCCTTCAGCTGCAAAGTCTAATTTCAGACATGCACTAATTGGGCTGACACGCCTTTATCCCCACCGCAATGAGTCTTATCAAAACTCTCTTCAACATTGGCAATTTACAGCTGAAGTGCCTGTGTAGTTGTTGATTGACAGCAAGAAGACGTGCCGGACGTACTATCTCAATCATTCAATGCACAATGGAGGCTACCTCCCATTGTAAATAGTCTAGACAGGCACACCCACAATTATTCTATACATATAGATGGGCATTCCAACAATCATTGGCACACCACAATCATTCTATACATAAAGATGGGCACACCCACAATTATTCTATACATATAGATGGGCACACCCACAATTATTCTATACATATTGATGGGCACACCCACAATTATTCTATACATATAGATGGACACACCCACAATTATTCTATACATATAGATGGGCACACCCACAATCATTGGCACACCCACAATCATATTAGACATACAGATGGGCACACCCTCAATCATTCTATACATACAGATGGGCACACCCATGATCATTCTATACATACAGATGGGCACACCTACAATCATTCTATACATAAAGATGGGCACACCTACAATCATTGGCACACCCACAATTATTCTATACATACAGATGGGCACTCCCACAATAATTCTTTACATACAGATGGGCACACCCACAATCATTCTATACATATAGACGGGCACACCCACAATAATTCTTTACATACAGACGGGCACTCCCACAATAATTCTTTACATACAGACGGGCACACCCACAATCATTCTATACATATAGATGGGCACACCCACAATTATACTACACATATAGATGGGCACACCCACAATCATTGGCACACCCACAATTATACTATACATATACAATTGACTGACATGCATTCAATTGCTACAGCATTCTTAGTAACAATTAATATGATTCTGGTTTATTTACTACAGGGAGAGATGATAGACCGGATAGAGTACAACGTGGAACAAGCGGTGGATTACGTTGAAACAGCCAAAATGGATACAAAGAAAGCTGTCAAATACCAGAGCAAGGCTCGACGGGTAAAAATGCAGACTTTCTATACTTATATTTCATATATATGCTGCACCTTGCAAAAAATGTCTAAAATAAATGATTTGTTATTGTTCAGCTAATTTCAAAGCTGTTTGTCTGAAATGAGTCCACCCTCTCTGTCAACAAGTATATTTAAGATATATATTTTCTGGATGTATTTACTGTAAAAACATGTAATTCTAAAATTCTTCTTGTCAAGAACATCAACTTAATGGACTATAGAATCTTATCTGAATACCAAGGTGCAGCTTTAGAATTACCAACTTTATGAAAATCGCATGATTTCTTTTACTTGTGTCAAGTGCAATTTCTTTCAATGTTTGAGTGCATTCACAAGATTATTTTAAGTTAAGTACACTCCAGCTTAGTTTGGCACCATGTTCTCAGTTCATAGATTAAGTGCAATAAGATCTCTTCATTTTCACAGGTTGTTGAAAGTATTCTGGGTAGGGCCAATAATCAAAGACCACCCTAGGTTTGCAACTATTGCCAATGGTTCATTATTGCATGAAAGGATTCTATGGGTTTCTTTAACATGAATAGACTTGACGTTATAAAGGAAAAGACAAATACATTATGTGTACAATGTAGCTAACTATGGTAGCATCAAGGTCTGTATTCGCCATTTTCAAGGTATTTTGAGCTGAAAATGCAGATATTTTCATACAAAAATGCATATCTGTCTACTATACACAAAAATTGAGGAATTTAATGAAGCGATAACATAAAAACTAATTTGTGATAATCATTTGAGTGGATCAGAAAGTATGAGACATTAATTAGAGGGAATGGTTTGTTATTCATTTTATTTTTGTGTTGCTATATTAACCCCTTATTTTAAAGATCAATTAAAATAAATAGATAATGATATGTGTAAAATTTAGCCCTTAACATTTAAGATACTGTCAAAAGAAATTTAGAGATAATGTTTACTTAATAAGTATAATTATTATTAATTGTCCATTCTTTTTAAACATCACCAATAGTTGTAGTGTCTGTGACGGCTAATTAACATATCCATATTTCGGACAATAAACTCATAATGAACATTTCTTTCTGGGTTTGAAGTACCTTGTGGTATTTTCATCTTGCTAAAATATTCAGATCTTTCTAATTTTTTGATAATGTCACAGTGCTGATGTGAAACTGTGATGCTGTCATGTATGTGACACTGTTGTGTATGTGACACAGCCAACAGTTTCTCCAATTATTTGATCTTATTTTAATTAGCTTTTACCTTGATATTTAAGGTCTAGATGGAATATGGGTAGATAACAAAAAGTCCTAATACATCATCATTCAATAGTTCATCATTTATTTATGGATATAACAATGTCATTTTTTCTCATAAAAATTTATATCAAGAAATGTACTTCTCTATTAAAGGGTTATTTTCCAGGTTTAATAGCTTTAAATACATGAAATGATTCAGAAAAGAGTAAAACATAATGATTACCTTTTTGATTGAAGTGTCAGAGTAAAATTACTTTATATCATGAAATACAGAATATGGTACATGACTTTGAATGTAAAATAAATACCATTGAAAGAAGTTCATTTTTTCACCACAGTGAAACACAGCTGCTCACAATACTGAGAAAATGGCAAATGGGTGTTGGAAGATGTAATACTCCAGATATATGTTTGGCATAAAAAATCGGGTCAAATACAACTAATGATTCGAGACTGCCAGGCATTTGCATCCTGATTAATAATTTTTATTTTGAGTTTTGCGATGTAAATTGTGTATAGAAAGTAACAATACGTACTCAAGTTTACTAACCATTTATTACATAATTAATCTACAAATCCTTGTCCATTTTCAATTATCCTCAAAACAATACAGCCTTGTATGTTTGTACAGTAAATTAACAAGAAAACAAATATAATTATTATTCACAGAAAGAAACAGAATGATAATAACAAGTATTGTTTTTGTATGAAATAAGCTTTTTGAGAAAGATTAAATATGACTTTTGCATTGAACTTCGAGTTTTAAATTGATTGCATGTAAAATTATGATATACTTGACAGATTTTTATGCCCCTGAAGGTGGGCATATTAAAATCGCACCATCCGTCCGTCCGGCCATCCGGCCGGCCACCACTGTAACTTTCCCTTGTATGGACAGATTTTAAAATAACTTGCCACATGTGTTCCACATACCAAGACGACGTGTGGCGTGCAAGACTGGTGTCCCTACCTCAAAGGTCAAGGTCACACTTAGTGTTTATTCACAATGGAGTGCTGCATATAAGGACCTAGAGTATAGGTTGTCGTGTCCGGGCTGTAACTTTCTCTTGTATGGACAGATTTTAAAATAACTTGCCACATGTGTACCATATACCAAGACGACGTGTCGCATGCAAGACCCGTGTCACTACCTCAAAGGTCAAGGTCACACTTAGTGTTTATTCACAATGGAGTGCTGCATATAAGGACATAGAGTATAGGTTATCGTGTCCGGGCTGTAACTTTCTCTTGTATGGACAGATTTTAAAATAACTTGCCACATGTGTTCCACATACCAAGACGACGTGTCACGTGCAAGACCCGTGTCCCTACCTCAAAGGTCAAGGTCACACTTAGTGTTTATTCACAATGGAGTGCTGCATATAAGGACATAGAGTATAGGTTGTCGTGTCCGGGCTGTAACTTTCCCTTGTATGGACAGATTTTAAAATAACTTGCCAAATGTGTTCCACATACCAAGACAACGTGTCGCGTGCAAAACCCGTGTCCCTACCTCAAAGGTCAAGGTCACACTTAGTGTTTATTTACAATGGAGTGCTGCATATAAGGATATAGAGTATAGGTTGTCGTGTCCGGGCTGTAACTTTCCCTTGTATGGACAGATTTTAAAATAACTTGCCAAATGTGTTCCACATACCAAGACGACGTGTCGCGTACAAAACCCGTGTCCCTACCTCAAAGGTCAAGGTCACACTTAGTGTTTATTCACAATGGAGTGCTGCATATAAGGACATAGAGTATAGGTTGTCGTGTCCGGGCTGTAACTTTCTCTTGTATGGACAGATTTTAAAATAACTTGCCACATGTGTTCCACATACCAAGACGACGTGTCGTGTGCAAGACCCGTGTCCCTACCTCAAAGGTCAAGCTCACACTAAGTGTTTATTTACAATGGAGTGCTGCATATAAGGACATAGAGTATAGGTTGTCGTGTCCGGGCTGTAACTTTCCCTTGTATGGAC
Organism: Mya arenaria; assembly: GCF_026914265.1. Classification (NCBI taxonomy): domain Eukaryota; kingdom Metazoa; phylum Mollusca; class Bivalvia; order Myida; family Myidae; genus Mya; species Mya arenaria. The sequence goes on along the minus strand of NC_069125.1, from coordinate 59,891,437 downwards.
AGATTTTAAAATAACTTGCCACATGTGTTCCACATACCAAGACGACATGTCACGTGCAAGACCCGTGTCCCTACCTCAAAGGTCAAGGTCACACTTAGTGTTTATTCACAATGGAGTTCTTCATATAAGGACATAGAGTATAGGTTGTCGTGTCCGGGCTGTAACTTTCTCTTGTATGGACAGATTTTAAAATAACTTGCCACATGTGTTCCACATACCAAGACGACGTGTCGTATGCGAGACCCGTGTCCCTACCTCAAAGGTCAAGGTCACACTTAGTGTTTATTTACAATGGAGTGCTGCATATAAGGACATAGAGTATAGGTTGTCGTGTCCGGGCTGTAACTTTCCCTTGTTTGGACAAATTTTAAAATAACTTGCCACATGTGTTCCACATACCAAGACGACGTGTCACGTGCAAGACCCGTGTCCCTACCTCAAAGGTCAAGGTCACACTTAGTGTTTATTCACAATGGAGTTCTTCATATAAGGACATAGAGTATAGGTTCTCGTGTCTGGGCTGTAACTTTCTCTTGTATGGACAGATTTTAAAATAACTTGCCACATGTGTTCCACATACCAAGACGACTTGTCGTGTGCAAGACCCATGTCCCTGCCTCAAAGGTCAAGGTCACACATAGTGTTTATTCACAATGGAGTGCTGCATATAAGGACATAGAGTATAGGTTGTCGTGTCCGGGCTGTAACTTTCCCTTGTATGGACAGATTTTAAAATAACTTGCCACATGTGTTCCACATACCAAGACGACGTGTCGCGTGCAAGACCCGTGTCCCTACCTCAAAGGTCAAGGTCACACTTAGTGTTTATTCATAATGGAGTGCTGCATACAAGGACATAGGGTATAGGTTATCGTGTCCGGGCTGTAACTTTCTCTTGTATGGACAGATTTTAAAATAACTTGCTACATGTGTTCCACATACGAAGACGACGTGTCGTGTGCAAGACCCATGTCCCTACCTCTAAGGTGAAAGATACACTAAGTGTTTATTCACAAGGGAATTCTGAATATAAGGACATAACAGTGTAGGTTGTCAAGTATGGATGGTATTTTTTTATGTTCAGAGGCAATTTATAATAACTTGCCATATGTATTTGACACGTAAAGGCAAGATCAACTTTTCATGTACTGACCTTGTTCGTAGGTCAATGTCACATTCGGGGGCATTTGTCACATACTGTGACAGCTCTTGTTTGTTTATGAAATATTTATTTGCCGTCTGTGGTCAAAAGTTTGTTAAAATACACCTGTGGAGATGCAGTTCTTGCTGATTAAAAAAATCAAAGCCCTTTTAGGTACAACGCTTTCTTTGAATTATATCACTTTGAAACCGATTGGCTGAATAGAAATGTTTATCCATTTAACTATTAAAAGCATATTATATTGTGTAATTCTGTTGACCATGCCTTTCATAGACTGACCAATGTTGGAGAAGCATACCGGTATATGGTTGATGTGGTAATAGTGTTTCACACTGACTGAAATGCAGCAGTTTTGGTTATAAGAACAAACAGGATTTTCTTGAGACTGAAACATGTTACTACTACGATTCTTGCTTAATTACTGTGTCCACACCTATTTCTCCATAGGTGTAATCTTGGTTTTCAGTTTCAAGATTTCAAAGGTGAAAAGGTGCATGTGTTGCATTGACATATATATTATAGATATTACATGCATAGAACTGTTTAAGGAATTATGGTGAACAGAAAGCACTTTTTTGGGGGGATGAAATGATTTAACTTATTAAGTTTTTAATATGGTTTGCGACCAATATTTATGCGAAAAGCTACAGAAACAAGCTCAGTAGCAAAAAATTTAAACAAACTGCAAAAAACAAGAATGCGAAATTTGTCCTATATCAGTTATATGTATTTAAGTAAGTATTTTTATTTATTGATAATTTTTGGGTAAAATGAAGGGATTTTATAGCACAGCAGAATTGTGTGTTGTTTGACATGGTTGCCAATGCATCATGGTGATTAAAGTAGTTATTGCATCCATTATTTTGCAATAGAAGAATATAGCTTCACTTTTACTGTAATGTGATTTTTGGTAAGAAGTGCCTATTTGAGTTGTTTTGGTATACACTATTCATTTTGTTTTGTTCTTTTTCATTTCAGAAACTGATAATGATAATAATTTGTGTAGCAGTTCTTATTGCTATAGTTGCAATTATATTATTATCAACACTGACCTAGATGACAACTGACCAAAGTTACATCAATGAATTTACATTCCTGCTGTCATAGCAGCTAGACCATGTGACTGCAATGTGACAATGCTTCAGCAGTGAATATCATGTGATCTAATTTACCTGAGCGCAAAATTTTGCTGGAAATCTGAAAGTATGTTGACTGAAGATTTACGTTCAAACAGGACTCTAGGAATATTGGAACTCGGTATCTGGAGTTGCAGAAAAAGAATCAGTAGACCGGAATACACACATTTTGTATTGAATTCGATCATCATGGTGTAATTCACTAGATTTATATTTTTGCTAGTAGGCCATATTTATTGTTAATGTAATATTTAAACAAATGAACATGAAGCATGAACTCAGTTGTGTACCACAGTTCATTGTGTTGTGTTCTTTTAAGCACAAATCACGAAGAAGAACTTGTCAACGTTGATTTTTTGTAGATTTCTGACTTTTATAGATATTGGCTTTCAAGTTCCAGCTTCTAAATGAGTGTTTTTCATCTAGACTAAGTGCTTATGCTACCAGCTCAATGTGCAGAATAATACTTGTTGAAAGAAATATATCTTACTTTACGAATAAAATAGGATTGAAAATTATATAAAAAATACAAGATGAAAACTGCTTCAAATGTTAATGGATTATACATATTCTATAGAAGTTTTATACAAATGATTTTCAATGTGGTTACTTTTAATATAGGTACCAATGCTTTAACTAAGATCTCTATAACATTTGAGAGCATTTTTTCATGAGCTGTTTTTTAGAAAAAAGTATTTTTGTTTGTCAAGTTGTTTTTATGCTATTTAAAATATGGCAACAAATTATTTGCAAAAATTTCCTTAATTTATGATAAAATTGTTTAGTTAGGCTCATGATTGTCTTATAATAATATCGCATAAGAATCCTGAAAATATCTTATGGAATTTTGAGTCACCTGCATGGAGACACCTTGGGATTACTTTGTCCTGCGGCATCGGCATCACACTTTGTTTCTGGTCAATAGATTTTGAGTCATTTGCTGTAGAATCATCGAACTTGGTATTGATAATGGTCAGTAAATGATGTCTTTCGATATTGGGGTCAGTAGGACAAAGGTCAAGGATATGATGATCTTTACAAGAAAAACTACCGGCATTTTAGTTTCTGATGAATAACTTTGAAACAACTTGGCGGAGAGTCATCAAACTTATTATGGTATGCACATAAGTGATGGTCATGAGATACCCCTTATGGCTTATGGGGGTCAAAGGTCAACAGGTGATTCATGCGATTCGTGGAATTCATGTTTTTTTTTTAGAAATCCTTAATTTACAGTTTTGCAATATTATAAAAATACTGAATTGCTTTGGACAACAATTATAATTACAAGAAATAATTTGTTTCGTTTGATTGTTTCTTATATATCTTTTGAAATAGCTTACCTGACTGTCATTCTTTCTTCCATATCCTTATGTTTTAAGAGATCTATGCAAGTGTCTATTTGTTTGTCATTTTTTCATGTTTAGTGTATTTAAAAACTATGATTATTAAATAATTTCAATGTTTTCTAAACAACTAAATTGTTAATAGCACAAGCTCCTTAACTTTTTTACTTATATCATTTTGAAACATACATTATGCTATACTTTAAAAGGACTCGCTTACAGATTTATATCAGGAAATACTTTTTTTTTAGCTTCGTTGAAATTGAGTTATTTTACTTTTATGAACAAACACCATCCAGCAACTGACAGATAACCCAATGAAGTTTTGTTAATCTTAGCCTAAAATTACTCAATTTTTATATGTGTTACTAATGTTTTACGACCAAATATAGCATTTTCCATGATATTTTCAGATAATTATTTTTAAAGCTAAAAACGTTTTTTTTTCCGAAGTCTGACCCTATAAAATGTGAACAAGTCCCTTTAAAACTATTGCCAATTTGATTTACAATTACAAGAGCAGTATTCCTGTCATAACAATTTTGGAAACAGTAGTCAGAAGTACTGGTATGGTAATTATCCACTTTCACTTTGTTAAATGGACAAGGGCTATAGATGCTTGTAGTGACTGCGTCAACATTGAAACAGGAAACTTTAGCATTGAAATATAAGCACAACACTGCTTAAGTAAATGAGTATATTGTATAAAATAAGCAAAGCATGGTAATGAAACAATTTTCTCTAGGATATTTATATAAATGGTTAGGAAGATCAGCATTGTCAATCTATTAACTGACAGGTTCATATTTATTGACTTGTTACAGTCATTTTGTTTTGAAGGCAAGAATGATTAATTTTGAAGTATTGAGTTGTTTAATCAGAACAAACAAATATAGAATAAGAACTCACATTATTGAATTATTACCCGTTACTGAGTGAATAGCATGTTAAGAGTATCGTATTCTCTGTTAAAAACTATAATGAAAATAGGAAAGATTGTTGGTTTCTGTTTATTGTAAAGAACACAATGTGTCACATTGCTACAGTTGTTTTTTTGTCTCATGAATTTGAATATTCATGTAAGGTTATGTGCAATAATATGTTATATTTGTTTTTTATCACTGTAATGTTATAATAGCCAGAGCTGTAAATTAGAATGTAAATAGCTTTATTTATATTAATTGTCAGATGGTGAAATGTGCTTTACTACGGAGTAAGGTTATAAGAATTAATGTGCGCCATATTGTTCTATGTATGTGTTCATTGACAGTATCCCCCATAACTCTTACTCAAAAATATGCAATCAAATTACAATTTCTTTTTTAACTCTACTATTTGCATTGATTTATATGAATAAGATTATTATATTATGTCAAATTCAAATTCAATACACCATTTCAATTAGTGGAATATAACACAATTCAGGCAATGTAAAAGTCCTTTGTAAATTTATCTTCTATACTTTTTATTCTTTTTTAACAAATCATGTTAACATAATTTATTTGACACAACTATCATCATGTTTTTCGTTCAGATTTCAACACTTTGTTCATGGGACCAAAATATTTACTTTTTTATTGATTTGTATTGTCATAAAAATTCCATTCTCATACAAAGAAGCATTTTGTAATATACGAGTCTTTGGATCAATGGTAGTCTGGTTTTTATCCATGGCAAGCAGAATTTGTAAAAGGTAACAAAGTTGAACTTTTTTATTTTTCTATTGCTATTAGAATCATGTTAAATCAAACACGAGTACTGATATTTTCCTATTTATGACTGCTTATTTCATCTTTCTTAAGTTTCATATTCATTTAAGCTTTGTAATCTACAAACAACTCAAGTCCTTTTAGGACATGAATTTTCAATTATTTAAGTACAATACTTATTACATAAGTGATGAAAGTGAATGATATTAAAGCTGTATCAAATCATGCTTATATTTATTCAAATAAAGTTTTTATTCATTATCTCATCTTTTATTTTTTGTTCTCAACTTCTGTTAGTGCTTTATATTTGTTTCAGTATTTATGTGGTTGACAGCTTAGTGTAGCAACCATCTAAAGATAACTTAGTCAGGCACGGCCAGACTGCAACTCTTTCAGAAGGGGGGATTTTGAAATAATTATAATTTGTTGTTTTTTATGTCCAAGTTTTTGAAGGTCACAGGAAGATGCCAACTCTACTGCAATCCTGTATCCGTGGACATTTTTGTTAATTATCATGACATTATCTTCGACCTTCTTTGCTTTGAAATAATGTGGTACAAGCGTTAACAGCATTAAAACAATTGGTCATGTACAAGAGCCAAAATCCTGGTGGATAGGTCAAGGTCACTTTAAGAAAGTATTGGTGCCATTATGCACATACTTTGTGTATAGGCTGTACTCTGTCCTGCTTACAATTTTTTTACAGATGTTAATTACATTGAGACACTATTCCATGTACAAGACCCAGAGATCCTTGGTAAAATGTCAAGGTCCCAAATCAGTCAAATCAAGTGTTTCTTCCACATAGAATAGAATCAGTGACTTGAGCTTTTTTATGACCAACATAAATTTTAAAAATCTAAGTTATGAGCAGATTGTCATGTTACTATAGGCTTCAGATTGGTTACTTATGCAATGAAAAACATTTAATTCAGCTTTAATAGTAAAGAGAAGATAAATGTTTTGAATATCAAAATTAAGTAATAACTGTCAGACACAATACTTACTTTTAAACTGTGGTATGTTTTGGTAACACAATCATTTTTTCTTGTTTTCTATTTTTTTCTCATATACATTGGCAAGAAATATAATAATAAACCATCGTTTTTCAGCATTTATAAAAGTTATATTGCCGAGTGTATGTATTGTGTTTTAGTATGGAGACCATAGATGGATGTTGATTGTTATAACATGTAATTGTAGCTTGCCTTTAGGTCATTTTTAAAATATCAATTTTTCATTAATATTGCTGTTAGACTTTGAACAAGGTTAAGTGAATGAACATGATTTCATAAATTAGAGGTGTGTGTCATTCATTGTTTAGCATATATCTATGTTGCCATCAACCACTTCATGTTTGAATAGACGGTGAAATATTGGGAACTATATTATAAACCATTTCTGGCATTCATTTTTCTGTAAGCGTGAGTAGTTGTCTTTTTGTATTGTTTATTTTTGTTCAGTGTACAAGACGGGCGTGCAATGCTGGTTCAGCAACTTACAAGGCATTGCAGTTTTTTCACATTAATTATAATTTATATATTATATAATTATTATTATTATAGATGAATAGCATTTTTATATTAACAGTTTCTTTATCTGCAGATGACGATATTAATTGTTCTAACAATTAATTGTTTATTGTTATGTGAATAAAGTAAAGAAATCTAGAAAAAGTAGTAAAAATATAATGGTTTAATCATTATAAGCTGTCGTAAAAGATATAACCCGGAATTTACTGGGTGTTCCCATGTCGGTACAAATAAAATGTTCTTTTTAGGCTATTGAAATACATGGAACAGGTCAATGATTCTTCTGAAGTACTGTAACCTGCGTCTATTAAAACATTTCAATGGTGTTTATACTGGAGGATAAGTGTGGAAAACCAGATTGTTTATAATTCCGGGTTTCAACTATTGCAAATTGTTTTAATACTAAAATTATTTCAATAATTCAAAGGTTTTTGTCATACATTTTTGTATTGCTTTGTAACTTACAATGTAAATCATGGATGGTTACTCAAGCAGGAATTGAGAATGTAAATTTAGAAATCACTTTCTTATTTAATATTATAACTTTTACTAGCTTGGTTGTTTAATTAAAGGCATACTGCATGTGGTCGTAGCTTGACGTTGCTGGGCAAGAAGTAGCCACAATGTTCATATCAAACTGTACAAGTCAAGTATAATACTCATATGTTTGTGTAGAGGGTGGTTTACTATAGTTCACTTGTCTTTTCCTCTGAATGCTTCTGTGTAGAATGTGCAGCCTCATACAGATCGAGGTCACACTTAACTTGTATCCATTGTGCATTTATATTGACATTTTACTTAGATTATATTGTGATAAGATGTGAATTACAGTTGTACTATTTGTTATATTAAACTTTAATAGTCTGCCAGAAACATGTTTGTTTTCCTCATGAAAGTACAGAAAATACAACATCACCAGTGTGTAAAACATATTAATTTGCAGTATGTATATTTGACCAAAATATATCACTTATTCTTTGTGATTAATTTACATTCTGTGGAACAGTATTATAAGTTAGGGTTTAGTAGGTTACCCGATATGGGATATATACAAGGCAAAGGAAACCATATCGGGGAAGAGCAAAGCATCGAACACGAATATAGTTTCGTACGCCCCGTATATCCCATATCAGGTCACCTACTTACCCCATAACGTATTTATCTAGCCAACAGCCTGTTAACATTTTTGAATGTTTCATTTATTCATCGGAATATTCATTGGAAACAGAAAATAGACTCAAAGGATTTAGGTACGATATAAATTTGGTGACCCAATATTGAAAAATATGGGGTTACCGCATGACCAGTCCTGGACCAATGGCATTGCATCATATATGTTGGAGGCGTGATATAAGATAATAGTGTACATGAAATTATTAATCTGTCAAACTCTGATGTCTTTCAACAAGTAATTCCAGTGGCAGTGGTGCTTATAGCTATTCCATTTTTCAAAGGAAAAACTTGAGGTAGTGTCTGTGCCTTTGTGTTGTCGGTGGTCATTGCATGCGAAATTAACTCTTGTCACAAATACAAATCTGTTATTAGATATAAGATACCCCTTAAACTTCGTAAACATGTTAGTACTGACAATATACATATGTGAACCATAACTCAGGCACTTAAATAGTTTTTTGGTTATTGCCCTGGAATAGTTTTTTGGTTATTGCCCTGGATTGACTGAGACTGACGAGCGTTGGGACTGGTCACAAATAATTCAATACAGAGCACGTCATTTTATAAGTATCCAGTCATAGGTAGATGCATGATGCAAAATATTCGAAGATCTACAAGGCCGAGCATCATATTGGTGGAAACTTACATGTGTCTTCACTGTTAGACTTGCCTGAAAATGCAATCCCACATAGTGAGTATGCACAGTTTTCTTCATTATGTTTAGAGCATGTCCGATCGTGTCTTGCTACATGTATCACAATCCAATGTGTTCTTATTTAAATTGTGAATGTATGTTTATTTAGTTACATTTTGAATATGTTTTTAGTTTATTTCAATTTGCAGCAACATGATGAGCATTCTATTTTGAAAGCAATCATCGTACAAGTAAAGCATACTCTTAATAATTATTTACATTGTTCCATAAATATCACCTGGGTATAATTGAAATTAATGTATTAATCCAGGTTGTTGTTTTTTTCTTGCAGAAGAAGATCATGATGTTAATCTGCTTAGCAGTGCTTATAGTGATCCTAGTGTCAACAATTGGCGGATACTTTGGCCTATGATGCCTCCCTGTTCGAACTAGCCTACTCCATCTCATCACTTCATCCTGTCTCCTAACTATACGCTGCGCAAAGGCATTGTGTCTCCAAATGGTCACTCTCTTAAAAAAAGTGAAGAGCATTTTGCAGCTGGCTTTGTCAATGTGTATATAGCAGTTCTGGTTTAATTTCCAATATCTTCTGTAATATAAAGGTACAAGAGACAATTTAAGATGGTGTGTTAAACGTTTGGAAGTTGGTCGTTCTTTAATACTTGTTTAAAACTTTGATAACATGCATATGAAAGAGGTGTGGATAGTTAAAATAATTCAATTATTTTATGTGTTCTAGGATACTTGATATGTTTCTGGAAATTTCTTAAACATTCTTATCAAAGGGGCCAAGTTTACTTTAATTCACATCCTTCTTGTAACCATGTACTTATTATTTAAGTTATAAATACATTGTTTGAATCAAATTAAAAATCTTTTTTCAATAGTCTTGGATTTTACAGCAAAGTTGTATGTGATAACTGTTGTATCTTTATAATGCTGTCAAAACTGTTTACATGTTAAATGTTACCATGCACATGTATAGAGTTTATATTCTATTTTGTACTGTTTTTTCTTTAAAAAAAATGAACTCACTAATTATTTGCATAGTTGTAAAATAACAGTAAATGCAGTGAATGTGTACATGTATTCATTTATAACAGTACTTAAAGACAGATTGTCCATTTAATAGACTTCAAAATAGATGTAAAATCACCATTCCTGATTTGTTTTGGTAACCACTTTTGCAACAGATTATTGCTTTTGGCAGAAATATATCTATACAATGTTTTGATCCTGACAAACATTGATGATCTTCGCTCTATGATAGAGGTTGATGATTTTTATGTAGAATAATTTATCAATGTCTTCAAATGAAATATAAGTTTGCCCTTAATCTCATGAGTGTTGTTCAATCAACAAGGAGTTCTAAAGTTGAGGAGAAATCTTGAAATCAGAATTAAGAGCTTTTAACTTCAGACTTTTGCCCATTTGCTCGGAAATTGCATCAAAACCGTAGGGAGCTGCTTGATTTTTATCCGGATTGACATTTGTCAGCTGTTAGAACCATGATCCATACTGATTTTCTGCAAGTGTACAATGTGTCCAGTTTGATAATGATTATGCAACTTTGAATACAATTTTGAAATGGTTTTGTATCTAAATAAGTTGTCCTTGTTCATATGTGTCAGAGTGCAAACATTTTTAATCTTAAAGGGACTAGACAGCTGATAATATAATTGCAAGAAAAAAAGAATATTGTCAAAAACTTACATAAAATTAATATCATTGTGTTCAATGCATTGAATCTTAATTACTGATGTATCACATCGCTACTGACACATGTATCAGTCGCAGTTGTTGCGTATTTATCCAATTCGAAATTGGTTTCTTTTGTGGACATACTGTATTTGCCGATTTTGGAACCATCTGGTGTCTAGTCCCTTTAAGAATATCTTGCTGATCATATGAAAAATATTAAAATGATGGTTGCAGGCTTGAGGATAAGCAAAGCTTAACATGCTATATGTTCATGATATATAATGAAATTTCATATTTGTACAGCCTTGATGTCCTCTTGTATCTCTTTTAGGTGGTAAATATCTTTTCAAACTTTGTTCACATTGTATTTGTGTTTTCTTGGACCATTAAGTTGAAACTACATTGCTGTACCCGAAGACTGTCATTTTTAAACTAGTTTACTTTCTTGTAAATGTTTAGAATATGTGCATGCTTTTTACTCCTTTACCATTGTCCATATCCAGGTAGAAAGAAATACTTTGTAAAGAAGTAGAATATATCATAGTTATGTTCACTATGTACAGTCAAAAGTTTGGTCATAGCTTCATGATTAAACTTTTTAAGCAACAGCATCTATAACTTTCAACAATCTATTTGGGTAAACTGAAAATAAATAAATGTGTAAACTGTATATGAAACTGAAACAGAATTAGAACACCTTTTGAATTTTCATTAAAATGTATGCATGATACAATGTACATTCCTGATGGATATTTTTGACATCTACCTCAAGATGCAGTCGCTCATTTCCACTATTCCAATATTTTCAATTTGATGACAAAAAACATATACCGGTAGATTTTCTTCTTAACAGTTGTTTTTGCTTAATTGAAATGGTCCTGGAATCAAAATAAGAAATGCATTCTTACTTAACAATGTTCAGTCTGAACTTATGGCAATATCAGTCTATATTTAGATTTGAAGTCTATCATATGTTTATCTGAAATTAATAAGTATGTGAGCATACCTTAGTTATAAAACTATTCCATGATTACAAAGAATACCAACATTCCATATTATTGATGATTTGATCAATCTTGTATGCTTTGTCATTTCATGTTTTCGTTTTGTGTTATTGTTTTCTATTAATGATCAATGTTATTTCTAGGGTATGAAATCTTTGAATAAATTTTGTCATACTTTGGTCTTATTCATTGTCCATTGGAAATATCGCCAACGCTCCACAAATATTTTCCTGTCCAGCAATGGCTTTATGTTTTTAGGTGTCAGAATTTCCAATGGTCTCTGCTCAGCGCAGTCCTTTATGGCTACGGCTTAGTTTATGCATCTGACTTTATGGTACGGAAGCTACGCCACTGACGGCCACACGCAATGTCAATGCTAAAGTCATTTTATCAGTGGGATGGATTTTATAGTAAAAACCTGTTTATTGTGGATACCATTTCTTTAAAGTGATACTAGACTGCAAAAAAATTAACACAATGTCAAATCATAAGACCCATTAATAATTTCAGAGACTTATGTTACAGAACTCTAAGCTGAGCACCTGGTTTGGTGCAAAGGAGCCACTCCCTCAATAACTGTTATGTGACATGGTCCAAATACCAGTTAAATTGCAAAATAGTATAAAGATGTATATGTTTTACCAACAGTTCGTATGTTTTTCGTAAGTTTCCACGTACATTTTCAACTAAGGTGAAGATACATTTGCGTGCGTGCGTTTTACTAAAGGTTTGGTTTCCTTCATTACAATATTTGATTTGAAAATCTGCCATTGGCTATGAGAAAACCTGAAATTCTCACTTGGATGAGCAGAATTATCCCAGGCCCTGGTAAATGGAACATAACGTGGTTGCCCTTTTTTTGCAAAAGCAAAAAAGGCACATGTCGGTTCTTGCATTCAGTAGGTAGCCACAATAATGGGCATCAGGGAAACTGTTTTATCGTTCTGACACTCGTATGTTTCCCTGTAAGGAGAAGCACAAGTCTGCCAATAGTGATAATCATAAAACGACTCATTAGCTTCTATTTATATGGACAAATTCAGCTGGGTGTTATGTGTGTGTGTTACAAGGGTCAGTCGTAAAGTTCCCGGACTGTCCTGATAAAATTCGCATTTTTAAGCTCTACTAGCCAAATGCCAGAAGAGCTTATGCGATGGTAATGTGTACGTAGTATGTGCGTCCGTGCGTCTGTAAACAATTGTTCGTTAACATGATACAGCCTTCAGTTTTGATTGTATCTCGATGAAACTTGTACAGCATCTACATATCCATATGAGCTCGGTTCCTTTCGAAAAACAGCCAGATCCGCCCATGCATGCCTAGATTATGGGCCTTGATAGTATAAACAAATCAGTTTGTCAATAAACAATTGGTCGTTAACACGATACAGCCTTCAGTTTTGATTGTATCTCGATGAAACTTGTACAGTAGTTAGATATCCATTAGAGCTCGGTTCCTTTTGAAAAACAGCCAGATCCGCCCATGCATGCCTAGATTATGGGCCTTGATAGTATAAACAAATCAGTTTGTCAATAAACAATTGCTCGTTAACACGATACAGCCTTCAGTTTTGATTGTATCTCGATGAAACTTGTACAGTATCTACATATCCATAAGAGCTCGGTTCCTTTTGAAAAACAGCCAGATCCGCCCATGCATGCCTAGATTATGGGCCTTGCTAGTATAAATATATCAGTGTGTCAGTAAACAATTGCTAGTGGCGGATCCGTGGTCTTGAGGTAACACACTTGACTATCAATCCAGGAGTCGCAGGTTCGATCCCCCGGGGCATCACTAAAAAAAACAAATCGTCTTCCGGGAGGGACGTTTAATGGGGGTCCCGTGTGACAGTGCTATACACTAGTGCACGTTAAAGAACCAGGGTAGCTCTAACCAGGGTTACATTCAATCTCATTAAAATCATATCGTGACGTTCACTTCATTTCATTACGTTATGTACGTATAGCGTAACGTCGTGAAGCGTGTATTGGGGATCTGATTTTAATGAGTTTGGGTTACATTCTGTCTGTGCACATTGCTCCAAAAACCTAAAATGACTAACAATCTTAACGGAGCACTCGCCGAATGGGCAAGGCTCGAGTGCGAGTATAAATAAGCTTACACACCCACCCAAACAATTGGTCGTTAACACGATACAGCCTTCAGTTTTGATTATATCTCGATGAAACTTGTACAGTATCTACATATCCATAAGAGCTCGGTTCCTTTTGAAAAACAGCCAGATGCATGCCTAGATTATGGACCTTGATAGTAAAAAAAATCAGTATGTCAGTTAACAATTGCTCGTTAACACGACCAGTCTTCAGTTTTGATTGTATCATGATGAAACTTGCACAGTATTTGGATATCCATTAGAGCTGGGTTCCTTTCGAAAACCAGCTAGATCTGCCCATGCATGCTTAGATTATGGGCCTTGACATGATTAGATTATGGGCCTTGATAGTATAAAAAAATGCGATTGTGTAATAAATGCATAGCCCTTTTGGGCCTCTTGTTATTCAATCGTTTAAATACTCAGCGATATTGAAATACGTTATAGTCAGGTAAGCAAAAACTAACATATCTTTGATGGATATAAATATATTTTTATTTGAACTTCTTAATGTTGTTTAGGTGTTACAGAGCAGTTTGAAGTCTTACATAGATATTTTTTTCTTTCGAATCTTTAAAGTTCCCACGTTAACGTCATGATTTTAGACATGACGTCAGAAACGTATCTGTTGAATACTTCCGGAAAGTTTTGACGTCATATCCGTAATAACAATGGAGATATCGCAAGTTAAGTATCGCTACCCCGCAACAGATGCAATGAAAAAAAACAACACCGACGTCATTTCGCACGGAGCAACGTGCATTGGTTAAGTTAAGTGTAGGAATGACTCCTACAGAAACGTTTAAATTTATGGAAAAGGACCCTAATAAGGTCAGCCAAAACACTAGTCTTTGAATAGCATCGGCCCTTCACGGACTGCAGAGATGAACTAAAAGACAGCTCACGAGCTGGTCGGCCAACATTCAGCGACAAAGAATGAACGTTGTTTGCGCTGTAACACGTGAAATTTCCGACGAAAGTCGGTTGACGAAATAACATCCACCACGTATTTGAGCCATGGAACTGTTAATAAAATTCTTAAAAATGAACTCAACATGAATAAAGTATGTGCGCGCTGGGTGCCGAATTTGCTGTCTGTAACAGAAAGGCTCCTATTGATTTCGCATTGTTCCCAAGGTTAAAAATTGAGTTTCGAGCCGGAAATTTGAATCGCTACAGGAACTGGCGATATCTGCACGGACGCATGTCCAGGTATACGAACCCGTGTGGCTCAGATATGTTTTTGATCAGTTGGTAGAGAGACACCGAAAATGTGTCCGTGCGTGCGGCGATCATTTTGGAAAGGCGTAACGTTAAACGTTATTTTTGTTGTGCAGTGTTCCGTGTTGTTCATGGTTATGTGTAATAGAGTGATGCTATTTTATTGTATGTTGTGTGTTTCCTTTAAAATTTGCTACACCACTTCCAAATACATTTGTCTACCGTACTTTTGTATTATTTTGGTTATAAAGTAAACCGGAGTTTAGATATCATAAGAGAACTTTACGACTGACCCTCGTATATGTTGCATGATATGTCTACACACTCTTACACACTTTAGCCACGTACATTGCTGGTAATTTTAAGGATGAAGATTAACTACACGAACACAAAAACAAAAGAAAAGGTAAATTTCACACATGTAACCTGCCCAGTATCCTGCTCATGAATCTGTTCCCGGGCTTTATAACTGTACCAGGTATTGACCTTATGATGGGGCATAACTTCTGACAAAACACACACCCCTCAGAATGATATCGTTTTAATATGTGATAAAGGGGTTTCGAGAACTCACATGATCCTTGAAGGGTAAAGAATATGTAAAATTATGATTAATATGCGTTCCTTTATATATACAAATACATGTGTATTTTTGTTAAAAACTATGTATGACAAATCATAGGATAATACAATTTCAATATTCTCGGTGCCACTTAAAAGATGACGATAAAGTTGGAAGGTAGTTGGTAGTTGGTAGTTGGGGATTCGAATAATCAACTACTTACTAGTTGCCAGTTGGGGATTCGAATATTCAACTACCTGCTAGTTGCCAGTTGGGGATTCGACAAACACCTGTTTTAATTCACTTTTATTGGTATATTCGCCAGTCGGATATTCGACCATTTCCAGTCGATTATTCGCGAATGTTCAACTGCAAAACAGTCAGTAGTTGGGGATTCAGATTATGTCTATATGTATGGTTTTAAAGGTCACATATGGGAAAATTAATCGCCGAATGTTTCTTTATGCATGTACACATATGTATCTTTGCGACAAACACTGTTTTAATTTACTTTTATTCGTATATTCGCCAGTCGGATATTCGACCATTTCCAGTCGATTATTCGCGAATGTTCAACTGCAAAACAGTCAGTAGTTGGGGATTCAGATTATGTCTATATGTATGGTTTTAAAGGTCACATATGGGAAAATTAATCGCCAAATGTTTCTTTATGCAAGTACACATATGTATCTTTGCGGCAAACACTGTTTTAATTTACTTTTATTCGTATATTCGCCAGTCGGATATTCGACCATTTCCAGTCGATTATTCGCGAATGTTCAACTGCAAAACAGTCAGTAGTTGGGGATTCAGATTTTGTCTATATGTATGGTTTTAAAGGTCACATATGGGAAAATTAATCGCCAAATGTTTCTTTATGCATGTACACATATGTATCTTTGCGACAAACACTGTTTTAATTTACTTTTATTCGTATATTCGCCAGTCGGATATTCGACCATTTCCAGTCTATTATTCGCGAATGTTCAACTGCAAACCAGTCAGTAGTTGGGGATTCAGATTATGTCTATATGTATGGTTTTAAAGGTCACATATGGGAAAATTAATTGCCAAATGTTTCTTTATGCATGTACACATATGTATCTTTGCGACAAACACTGTTTTAATTTACTTTTATTCGTATATTCGCCAGTCGGATATTCAACCATTTCCAGTCGATTATTCGTGAATGTTCAACTGCAAACCAGTCAGTAGTTGGGGATTCAGATTATGTCTATATGTATGGTTTTAAAGGTCACATATGGGAAAATTAATCGCCAAATGTTTCTTTATGCATGTACACATATGTATCTTTGCGACAAACACTGTTTTAATTTACTTTTATTCGTATATTCGCCAGTCGGATATTCGACCATTTCCAGTCGATTATTCGCGAATGTTCAACTGCAAAACAGTCAGTAGTTGGGGATTCAGATTCATTTTTCGACTGGAAATGGTCGAATATCCGACTGTACACATATGTATCTTTGCGACAAACACTGTATAAAATCACTTTATCTCGTATATTTGCCAGTCGGACATTCGACCATTTCCAGTCGATTATTCGCGAATATTCAGTCTGCAAAACAGTCAGTAGTTGGGGATTCAGATTCATTTTTCGACTGGAAATGGTCGAATATCCGACTGTACACATATGTATCTTTGCGACAAACACTGTATTTGCCAGTCGGACATTCGACCATTTCCAGTCGATTATTCGCGAATATTCAACTGCTTACCAGTCAGTAGTTAGGGATTCAGATTATGTCTATATATATGGTAGATGCATAAAGAAACATTTGTCGATTAATTTTCCCATATGTGACCTTTAAAACCATATATATAGACATTATCTGAATCCCCAACTACTGACTGGTTTGCAGTTGAACATTCGCGAATAATTGACTGGAAATGGACGAATATCCGACTGGCGAATATACGAATAAAAGTAAATTAAAACAGTGTTTGTTGCAAAGATACATATGTGTACATGCATAAAGAAACATTTGGCGATTAATTTTCTCATATGTGACCTTTAAAACCATACATAAAGACATAAACTGATCTCCAACTACTGACTGGTTTGCAGTTGAACATTCGCGAATAATCGACTGGAAATGGTCGAATATCCGACTGGCGAATATACGAATAAAAGTAAATAAAAACAGTGTTTGTCGCAAAGAAACATATGTGTACACGCATACATAAACATTTGGCGATTAATTTTCCCATATGTGACCTTTAAAACCATACATAAAGACATAAACTGAATCCCCAACTACTGACTGGTTTGCAGTTGAACATTCGCGAATAATTGACTAGAAATGGTCGAATATCCGACTGGCGAAAATACGAATAAAAGTAAATAAAAACAGTGTTTGTCGCAAAGAAACATATGTGTTCATGCATAAAGAAACATTT
Source organism: Mya arenaria (assembly GCF_026914265.1). Lineage (NCBI taxonomy): Eukaryota > Metazoa > Mollusca > Bivalvia > Myida > Myidae > Mya > Mya arenaria. The sequence continues at coordinate 59,873,702 of NC_069125.1, read as the reverse complement.
GGGGATTAATTTTCCCATATGTGACCTTTAAAACCATACATAAAGACATAAACTGAATCCCCACTTACTGACTGGTTTGCAGTTGAACATTCGCGAATAATCGACTGGAAATGGTCGAATATCCGACTGGCGAATATACCAATAAAAGTGAATTAAAACAGTGTTTGTCGAATCCCCAACGGGCAACTAGCAGGTAGTTGAATATTTGAATACCCAACTGGCAACTGGTAAGTAGTTGATTATTCGAATCCCCAACTACCAACTACCTTCCAACTTTACCGTCATGAATTATGTTGTGGTCGAGTTTGATCTTTGTTATTGAAGTCAGATTATTGAAAAAGCCGTCTCCGAGCCCAGTAATCTAGTTATCTGACAGATCCAGAGTTTGCAAAGTTTGAAAACAGAATATCGTTTTTGACACTTTCTCAATGTTAGTTTTTGTAAGTGATATATGTTTCAAATACTTTAACTCAGAAAACGACAATGTGTCTAATTCTAGAGACATAATTTCCTTGACTACAATCGTATCAATTGATGTATCATTAAAGTTTATACGATCGGTGATATTCAATGTTGACATTTTCTCAAATGATACATATCCGAGTTGACCATTTATAGTGAGATTTTCAAACCCACCATCGGTCACGATGAGAGTGTAGTCGCTTTTCTTTGTCAACGGTTTCCCACAACAGATAGTATTTGAAACAGGAAAATCGTATTTGCCTTCAATGGAGATATTCTCCGTGTGTAGTAAAACTACGTTTGGGAAATAGTTTTGCAGCTGCACAGCTTCCATGTCATTCGACATTGTTTCATTTTTTTTCGTGATATATGGTGAGACTACTGGCATTATTGAACGTCATGTTACATTTTTTGACAAATGATATTGAAGCAAAAAGACTATGTAAATGTTTGAACAATGTGCAATTTTCATGATCATGCATTTGAACATTTGAATCAGAAAGGTTAAGTTCAATTATGGTGTAGTTCTCTTGTGCGAAATTTTGTTCAACATTTGTGTAAAGCATTTGACATCTTTTGAACCCCAACGCCCAAAGCACCGTGCCGGAGAACGGCATGTGAAAAGGATCCAAAAACACCATGCCGATGTTGTTGCAAAAAAGCTGTAGCGTCATAATCAAACGATCGTGTTCTTTTGCTCTTGAAATCAACGAGCTCCAGTTTCAACACTGACTCTGATATATCCAAAGAGCAAATGGTTGTGTTTTCTACCGTTGGAAAGAATATTCGAAAAGAAAGCACCGCTTTAGTATCATCGAGAATTTCGTTAGTTTGGCTACATTTTCGTATGCTACTTTGGAGAGACATTGTACATACACATCCGCTGAAAACTAACCAAAGCACAAACACTGTTATTTCCACACCCATTATGTCTTTACATTAAATTATTATTTCTAAAACGTTTATGAAATTAATCACGTCGTTGAGATAAAAGGACCATACACGTTCAAGAATTACATCTTGTGAAATGAACTAGCAGTCAGTGTGCCGAATTGACATGATTTACCGCCAAAAAAGATTACTATCAAACAATATACACTGAGCCAAATCATTCAGAAATGGCCAATCCTATGGAGTAGGAAGTACTTTGCCATGGTTATATGAGAATTGCCTTTGTAAGATAAATGTAAAGACTTGGTTAGTACCCGTTTTTTAATACCGGTAAAAAGGCCACGTACTTTTATTTCTCAACCGCCCGTGTTTTCCCAGTAATACTCGGGGAGAAAATCAGTCGGAATGATAAGCGAATGCTTGCATACTTTTGTTTTTCGTGCGATGCAATGCTGCATCATATCATCATAAAAGGTGAGTACTTCTTCCCTTAAACAACATTGTTTCAGTTTGACATTGAACTCAGAGGGGAGAAATGTTAACATTTTCATTTTAGAGAATGTAACATACACATGTATGAGTATTAGTAATATAGGGAAAAAAATCGCCCGCTGCTGTTTAAAACTGAATAAGAGCAAAAATATCTCCAAAGTCGTCGGTCGGTATCCGTTGAAGAAAACAAAATTGAATTACATCAAGTGTGTGGCCTAAGAAAACCGCTCCTATTGATTCGTTTCTGCCATCCCTTCATTATACATGGTACAACATGCTTGATCTAATACATTCGATGAATGTACAGAATGGTTGAACGGAGGTATTTAATTTGTGTCCTTTGTACCTCTGAATGACAGTGCTCTGTTAACAATAAGACTTTTGGCGCATTCAGCGTCGGGACTTTGTATCCTTCAATAAGACCGCAGTATGAAAACACAATTATAAACAATCAAGTCATAACTTTATAATAAAATCTGTTAAACTGGACAAAACACAAACTTAATGGTTATTGTATTATGTAACCATCAATAGGCAACTTCCTTTTCGCCTAGTCCAATTGTTTAGGGTTGAAGTGATGGAAGGAACGTTGGTAAGTGTTGGAATAACGTCGGTTTGTGGTGGTCAGCAAGATCAGAGCCTTCCCTTTGTAACCCAATGGGCGCCCCGGTGACGCACAGAACCGCTCATGCCTCTGACAGAGGTATAAAATGTGACTTAATCGTAATGGAGAATTTATTTAAAGTTTTTTCACCAGGATAAGTGCAAGACAATCTCATCGGCATTGCCGGTTTTATCAACAACTCATTATAAATAGCGCCATGCGATGACAAAAAACAAAACAATAGCTGCAACAACTAATGCTCGCTAGACATATTGGAGAAAATATACAATGCTCGCAATCTTACAAGCGCCACATTTCATATACACATGTTAATGGTTGTATCCATGTAGGTTCTTAACGTTTCACCATCTTTTGCAGTCGTTAGACACACTGTTCCTCTACTGAAAATCTGATTAGTTCAGTCAAGGCACAATTTATACATGATAAATCAAAGCCTCCCACCTCCCTCAATTGCTATGGCTTAGGAATTCAACGTAAAAGGAACAGATTTTGGCAAATATATGGATATCACACAGAGTGTACCGAATACAAGATACAAGATAGTTAAAACTTTGTTTATAGTCGGGTATATGATTACAAAAAAATCATACATAAAACAATAAAACATAAGAATGAATTGGTGACCCGGTAATAAAAGCATATAGTTTTAAATAGATTACACATTGGGAGAAGTATTAACAAACGCTGTTTATATATATATTTATATATATATTACAAAATAAAGCAAAATATTCACAAAAAGTGATTGGTGAAGATATCAAATATTCTATTTAAGATATATCACTGTGGACGGGAATGTAGTCCAAATAATTGTACGTGGACTGTTTTTTTTATATGGTAATGGATTAGAAGAATCCTGTATTGTCTAATATTTAAGACTACACTGAAATGGCACTAAGGTAGCCTTAATTGTGACGAGTGACAGGTGTCAGACTCTAGTCCTAGAGAGTATCATCCAACACATTTTAAATAGACTCAGGCATACCCTAAGGAGCGGTCATATGACCCTCTTTTTCTATTTTTCATCAATGACATCTCAAAATATTCTCAACTAAACTTTCCGTCTACCTGAATTGTCAAATGCAACCATCGCATACCTCACAATGCCCGGGGACACCGAGAGCATCATGCTCCAAGAAGAAATTGACAAGGTTGCTCTTAGTCCAAATAATTGTACGTTTATGGATTTGTTTAAATTTTTGATATGGCAAATCCTTTAGGGATTGGAAGAATCCCGTATAACACGTCTATTTTTTTAGACTAGCTTGCTCTATGGGAAGAAAAGTGGAAAATGAAACCTGTGATTGAAACAGCCACCCTGCTGATGTCATGTCAGCACAGTCAATCGACGCCTTCAAGACCTAAAATGCACAAATCCTCTAACAAACGCATCCAAGCATCATCTTCAGTCATTGCCCGGCCTGTTGAAGCTGGCCTGATTTCGGAAGAAAAAGAAAGGCTCTGTCAATTTGTCTCTTTAACCATGTGGAGATCAGCTTGATAAGTAATCTTTTGAGTGTTATGAACACATGAGAATTTAACAATACAAAGTACTACTACACTATTTTCGTATTTGATTTATCATTCATATCCATCATCATCATCATCATCATCATCATCATCATCATCATCATCATCATCATCATCATCATCATCATCATCATCAACAATATCATCTTATTAGTCCCAGTGACCATCTTATTAGCAGCAGCATCAGCAGCAGCAGCAGCAGCAGCAGCAGCAGCACAAAAGCACTTGCAGCAGCATCTTATTGTAAGTAAGAGTTTGGAATGACTACGTCAACGGGTAGGGGTTGAAATATTATTGTTGTAAGATGTTTTATCGGAGGACGTTTTGACTAGATCCTTTGACATTTGTAATACTTCCGGTTCAGTAATAAGTAAATCAATCTTGTGATCTGTCAAATGTGAAAATGATCTAATTTTCTAAAGAATAAGGTATATATTTTTTTCATAATAATTAATTCCGGCTTCCGGTAAATTCACCAAACGATAATAAAGTTCATTCTTGGCAGATATTTAAATGACGAGAGCCTTTATCATAACTTCGTGATCAGGTAACTTTTGCTATTGAATAATTAACAAAAATAATATTATCAGTGACTGAAGCTATTGCTGCAGAACTTTATGCCATTCAATATATTATTTTTTTGTGTTTGACACCATTGGTATTTTGTTAAATGTCAGCATTTTTGGTTAAAAATGTTAAAATTAACGTGGGACGGATAAATTCAAAATACATGGATTTGAATCACTGTAGTGTGTTCGAGAAGGAATCAGCTGCCTCGTTAGCTAAGATGGTTAGAGTGCTAAGCAAGTGTTCCGACTGTCAAGGTTCAAGTCGCACTCTGGGCACACTTTCTCTGAGGATTACATTACTGGGGTCATAAGTAAAAGGCAAGAGTGCCTGGATCGGCCTGAAAGGTTAATGGAGAAGAAGTGTAGTGTATGTTGGTAAGAACCAGCTGCCAACCAAATGAATTTATCCACTGTCTGTGTTTGGCGGAGTTTGGATTTTTGTGTCCCTTAGTATGATCAATCGACCAATGAATTACAATGGCAGCGTTCATTGGATGGTTTAATTCCGCTAAACGTTGCAGAAACTGGATAGGAATCACAGTTAAAATTTAAACTTGTTTGTAAAAAAATGTCACGCGATAATGATGGCTACAGTTAATTGCTTTAATTTTTTCGTTTGCCCTTTTAATATTTTTTTTTAAATTCACATCCAGGAAAATTTGATAAACTTTGCAACAATATATTTTAAATTCATGTAATGAACTTACTGCAAGAGTGAAGTTGTATTTTCCCATTCACTTCGGAACATGATTTGTGGTCTTGTTTGATTTTATCAAGACTGAATGAAAGCATTTTATTTTGGTACATTTTTATATATTATAAGCATTGATAAATAAATTACACCCGAAAAGGCTATGTTACTGTTTAAAGATTTTCAGAAAATAATGATTCATGTTAGCGGGGTCGTACACGCATTAAAATTTCACTGCACATGATTAAAGGCCTTCTTGCCCCGTTTTCTGTAGAAAATTCCCAATAACATCACCAGCTATTTTTTAACTACCAATAATACATATCATAATACTTATATTAGGCCAAAAAAAAAAAAATACCTGTGTTTCCGGTAACATGCCAAAAAAAATATGGTTGGCCAGTCGGCATTTTTTTTTTTTTTCTTTTTAGTTTTGCTTGCATGCACAATTATGTTGCATCAATCAATTAAATTATATCTAAGCTTTCCATAATTAACAAAAAGTCAGAAAAAAACAGCATTGTTTAATGTCTGAAATCATTTCCTTACCTTCAACTACCGAATTTTCCCGCCAATTTTGCCCATGAAATTTGGTGTTTTTTGGTATACAATACTCCTTTATAAGAAGCGATCGGTTTTTAGAACAAATCCAGCACTTCAATTTCTACAAATCTATGATGATGTTCTAGCGAAACAGTCATTTATCAACTAAATTTGTAAATTTGCTTGAAGAAAATCGCCGATTTTCTTGTCAACTGTGAGCTCTTTTATGTGGAGGTAGGTTAATAACAGAACAAGTTAACGCGGATATGGATTTATTTTACGTATCTTATTTTATTATCTATAATATATCATTATTCTAGTAACAATCAAAGTTTCATTCATATTCGTAGTGAATTCAAACATTTCGGTCATTGTTTTAAGATTCCCAGACGACGATTATTGATTATTATATTTTTTCGATCGTAGTATGGTATTTTCTTACCGGCCTAGACGAAAACCTGGCAATCAAGTGGTATCATACGGTATCCGACCGACCGAATTAAATACAAACCATAGACGCGCGCCTTTGATTTTATTACCGCTCGTGTGCTGACGTCACAAATTGTACCATTTGATCTGCAACCGACACATTCCTATAAATGTGTTGTTAAAACTTTCGCAGGTTTTTGTTTGGATTTCAGTTGATGGGACTTAAATAAGGCGAAATAAATAACCATTGATAATTGCGGATAAATTAATGTGAACCTCACAGTCAAGCCTGCATGAATTCGCAAAGCCAAATCGTAAGAAGCCTGCATGATATACGCAAAGCCTAATGTAAAAAAGTAAGTTCTATTTTGGACATGGATAAATAACACTGCGAACTTTATCCAAAATATGTTCATTATGAAGACAGCAAAATGTGTATTCTGTGATCAACCACGTGTTTGGACCATAAACATGCGTCTGTCAATTTGAAGATATTGGACAGGGATCGCCGAACTCCGCCATTTTGTTTCCCTGTTGACAAAGCGTCTCGGTAATACATAATCAGGAATGAAAGTTAATTCTCCAGAAACAGAGACAGACAAACAACGAAATTAACGACGATATATTTAATTTTTGATTTTTTACTTTTATGCCTAAAAAAAGATTAGTGTCGGCGAGGAAAAAATAGGGTCGGTCGGGTTACCGGAAACACAGGTATTTTTTTTTGGGCCTTAGGGATGCAAACAAATGGCAAAATTGATATTCGAATGTTCGGTAATTCTTTTGATCTAATATTCGAATATTCAGTTACCTAAATACATTTATTCTAAATTAGAAGATGAAGTAAACTACTACTTTTATTCGCGAATATAATAGCTGGGGAAGTTTTATACTACTTAGTCATAACCAGTATGCGCGGCGGACCCTGAAATGAGCCTCTGAAAGTCTCAAATTTTGAGAAAGAAAAAAGCAATACATTATGACAAAACAAAAAACAAAACCAAATAATTTCAATTCCGCTGCCTTTATATTTGTAAACAATTTGAAATTAGATGGATTCCTGGTCAAAGAGCATTATACGCCAATGGCGGGTCTTTCCGTAAGACGAGCAGCCACGTTCTGGGATTGGCCTCTAAATTGACAAATTATAACTTTGGGAAACTTAAACCAACACAGGAACTAGTAAAATAATAAAACGGAAACATGTGTGGATTTGACTCATCTATTGTACATCAATATAGGAAAAATATCTTAAAACCCTATACTATACCATTACATTTCAAAGCACGAATATTGTTTCGAACGATGGGAAACAGTTTGAAAGGACATATATGTAACTATATTATTTTGAGCAATGTTGCACAGCTCAATTTGCAGCCAAGGCAGCATATTGGTGTTAAAGACGATTTCTTATATCCAGAATTGGCAAAAGCATTTATATATTCCAAAAATAATTAAAATGTTTGACAAACACACTTTATACACAACAACAGAGTTGTACCGATTTTGATATTGGATACCAAACGTTTGATCAAATATTCAAATATTCGTTTGCATCCCTAACTTATATGCTACATTATATTGATCATGCGCATGATGTCAGAGGTAACGAATGAATGAGGCACTTAAATTTAACATTATTAGAAATAATATGACTATGAAAAATGGCTAGTGACTTTTTTCCACAGAAAACAAGGAAAGCTGGGGAAAGTAGGCCTTTAATCATGTGCTGAATGCGTGTTTGTCCCTAGCCTCTGAATCTTGATGAAGAAGGAAATGCTTTGACTGTGAGTTGTAACTGATTTGCTTTTGGTTTATGCAATGGTCCAACTACATTGATTGGCCAGGTTTTTTCCTATTGCTTCATTATATCAGATATTATCAGCATAGAGGTCAATTGGCTATCACTATGTTTAGGGCAGTTCCTCTGTCAGTTCTTGTTTCTCTGGCAGGCAATGACTATCTCTTGCTTTTAAGGCTCAAGGTTGACAGCAAAGTTCCTAGTATTCTCCCCAGTTATAAAGATCCACCATTCGGCAATGAGAACTCCCAAATGTTGAGTGGATATGAATCTTCCCCAAAAGGCTCTGTA